>NC_066840.1:2185237-2505128 GCF_001640805.2 Lates calcarifer
AACCCTGAGCCTTTTGCATCAATTCTTGACCCAACTCAACTCCCGTATCATCAGTCTTTGCACCCAGCCATCGTCTTCCACATCCTTCCCTCCTGCTCACATTCGCCTCTTGTGGAAGTCAGTGAGATGCCATTTCAGTTTTATTTGCGGGTGTGTGAGGAAACCGCAAATAAAACCCATTTTATTTGCCGCTTGTACAATGGGAGGTAAACTTATCATAGAGGCATACACACTGAGTGATATATTGGGCTACTATCCCCAATATCAGTAGGGGTATCATTAGACCAGACCTGCTACTGTGAATACACAATGTCATGATGCACAGGCCTGATCAAAGTGTGTGTGTTCATGTGTGTGTTGTACAGCAGAGGCTGTTGCTCCAAGAGCCAAATGATGATTGCTCTGACTGCTTGTTATTCCTAATCAAAGGGTAATTATATCTTTGTGTCCTTTCCTTCGCCTCTTTTCTCACTCATCTCCCACATCTTCATTGTTCCCTCAGTTTCCGTCCTCTAAACTCTCATCCAATTTGTTCTGTCTCATCTCTTCCTTCCCCTTATGTTTTTGGTGCATCTATTCCTTCTCCTAATTTCCCCCCCTCCTTGCCCACTGACACTCTCTTGTTTGCTGTTACCCTTTCAAGCACCTCTTCCTCTCTGTTTCATTTTCCTCTGCAGTACTTTGGTTCAGTCTAAATGATGCAAGTGAAGAGCAGAAAACTCTCCACCTGTAAAGCATGTCATCATCTCTCCCTCTCTCTGTGACAGAATGCCCATTGGGATTGTTCTCACTGTAAATCTCTGGAGAGCAGCAGTATACTGTAAAGAATGTGTGTTGAGGAAGCTATTGCAGCCTGGATGGTAAGAGTGCCAACACATTGCAGAACACTATAGAAGCAACATTTTATTAACAGATCTAAATGTTGCCAGATCGGTTTAAACTGAGTAAGTGTGGCTCTCTTCAATGGAAAAAAAAAAAAAAAGGTTACTGACTTTGTAGTTGTTTGTTGTTAGAGGTTGCCAGATGTCAGCAAATACTAACTGGGGTCCTTTGGGTGTTAGCACAGTAACACTGCCTTGGTAATTTACCTGACTTTTCATCGAAAGCCTCCCTGAGGATGACTTTTTTTTGTTTGTTTGTTTTGTGTGAAATGCTTTGAGAAAAATAGGATGGATTGCCATGAACTTTGGTACAGACAATTAAGTTTCCCAGCGGGATTCATCTTGATGATGCACTGACTTTATCTTTAGGACCATTAATTACATTTGTGATCCTCTCACTTTTTCTCTAGAACCACCAACAGAATGGATTGTTTCACACAGTAGATTTATTGATGAAATGAAGTTCAAAAGGCTAAACCTATCTTTCAGCTAGCACCATCCTCCTACAAGGCACAATGAACTGTTGTTCATTTTAACTCAATTCACCTGTGGATTGTTATATTTTTTTAATTTAAACATTACTGTCTTTTAAATGTCCAAAAAAAAAAAAAAAAAGTAAAAAAAATGCACATCAGTCTTCTGACAGCCCCTCATGATGTTTAAATTTTACAGTTTGAATTGTTTTGTATAATTCTCTCTGGATGGCAGCAGAATCACCAGCAGGGATGAAAAGCTCATCTGTAATTTCAGCAAGTCATCCAGATGGTAAAATAATTTACTGGGGGACCATGTTAAAGCAGGGACTCCCTCACACATTTAACCAGCAGCACAGCAGAGCTGTCCTCTCTCCATCTTGCTACACCAGATGTCTGCATACATTTTTTGTGTGTGTTTGTTTGTTTGCTTGTATGTGTGTGTGTTTTTATTGGCTCCAAATTGTGTTTGAATGCATTTGCTGCATCTCTTACATTATTGTTCTTCAGTGGACATATATAGTTGTGAGCCAACACTAGAAGCATATGTTGCAAGGGGGGAAACAAAATGTTTTTTAATGGATGGTTAAAGGTCTAGGGTATTACATTTCTCCAGTCAGTAGCATACCATGTATGCAGCACATGTCCTCGCCATCTCACAGGTGTCAGTCAACCAGTGTTGTGAGAAATTTGCTTCCAGAGGCTTGGAGCTTTTTACTGTTTCCAAATAAATATGTTTTATCCATCCTTTGAAAATGCAGTTTCATTTAATTTTAGATTTTCTTACTAAGTGTGGAGAATTATAACATCACTTTGACTGAAAAACAATGGAGTGCATTATAAACGTTTGGTTGGCCCTTACACAGAACCTACATAGAACCTTAACTTAAACATTATGGATCACAAACCAGTCCCTTTTTTTCCCTAAAAGCCAGCCGACATGTCAGCCACTGTTCCAGCCTCCTTCAGTGCCATAAACATCACAAGTTGGAGACCGTGCATCACCAATAAGTCTGCTTAGCTCCTTGTCCAATGCTCTCTTGTCTCCAGGCTTGAGTCTGTAACTCCCTCTTTTTTGGCCTGCCCACCTCTTTTACTCACTCACTTTTAGATCCTTACAGCTCATCCAGAACTCTGCTGCCAAGCTTGTCCTAAACCTCCCAAAATTCTGTCATGTAGCTCCTCTCAATCCTCTCTCCACTGGCTGCTCGCCTACATTTCTGCTGTGGCTTGTAAGGAAACCCAAAGGCCATGATTCAAGCCAGCTTGGGCCTGGCATCTGCACTTGCAAGGCTTTTGCTGGTACAATTCTGCTCCCTGTGAAACCCGGTCCTATAATGGCTCCTCTCCCCTCTTGGCGCCACAGCAGTGGACTGATGTTCCTACATTTATAAGGACTACACTGCCTGTGTCTAATTGACATCAATTTCTTCTAAAACAACCTCTCTCTCTGACCTCAAGACCTCTACCCAACCCTGACTTCTCCTTTCACTCCCTACACACACTGCAAAGGCCTGTGTCCTTATTGTTACCATATCTTCTTGACTGCTGACAGAATAGATGTTCCTATTTAACCTTCTTGACTAATGTTACACTCACTGCTGATTGCACTCTGAGGCACTGGGCTATTTACCCAATTGATGCTTGAGGAATCTTTATTCTTTTGTACTTAATGTTGGTCGCTCTGGATAAAAGTGTCTGCCTAATGCCTAAACATAAATTGTAATTATCTTGGGGCCATCAGCTCGTACACTCACTATCAAGTAAAGCAGCCCTGCAGGAACTACATTATGAAAAAGAAAAACTTGTTATTGTAAGGGATCAAAGGATGGGGACAAGTGGACCCATTATTATTCAACCACTATTTAAAGCAACAATAAATAATATAGTGAAAATTGTTGACCTGTTACCCTCTGCAAAATAGTATTCAAGTAATAATTCAAATTTGGTGCAGAAGTTGTGAACACAACCATAATATCATAACCTTTTAAGTTAACATGGCTTAGCATTGTCAACAGACAGTTGTGTCTTTATGCATCCAGCAACAGTCAGTCATTTAGAGTTATATTTCTATAACTTGGCAAATGCAAGCCAATATACACTCTCCTTTGGACCTATTTTTGGCTCTAACAACTCATGAGGGGAAATATCTGGCTCCTAAACAAAGCACCAGCTAGTCTCTAACTGTGTCTGTCTACCATTTAGCACTAAACAGGTACTGTGCAGTGGGTTTTTCATTGCTGCTGAAAACAACACTATAAGAGCAGTGAGAGCAAACCAAAGTGGTAAAGTTATGGGCCACACAGCTAAACAATGAAACTGGCTGAAAGTCACTGTACTGCTCTGTAAAGCTGAGGGAATTTAGATGATAATTCTGTGTTCGCTCATCACATTCCCATTTGATACATTGTTATTATAAAAATATTGATTAGTCACTTTTTATGATATTGATTTGATGTGCTCAGAAGTATAACTGAGGAATACAGACTATTATTTACTCTTTGCTACCATCATTAGTTCTCAGTCAGAGCGCAGCTGTTCTCTAGCTTCAGTATACATGGCTTGAAAAGGATATGCGCAGTCAGCTAGAGCTAAATTGTTTATTGACAGAGACTTGTCACTTTGTTGGTCTGCAGAAAATGCAGTCCTCAAAGACATTTTGAATATCAAAAGAATACAGAGGAAGATTATTCTCTCTAACAAACCATCTTTAGATGAGTGTACAACCACCAATCTACACACATTTATTAAATAACTAAGAGTTTTATTTTGTAGTTTGGTTAATTCACAAAATAAATGTTGATACAGCTAATGGAATCTCAGAACCCAGCTAATGTCATTTAGTATGCTTTGATTTTTGAGAGTTAACCAGGCACAGTGAAGTTTTCATGCAATTCTTTTTTATACTTCTCATCATAAATCTTCCCACAGAAAGGATATCGCCGTGAGGTAAATGTGAGGCCTTTCAGACTTCTCACCAAAAGCAACTCTAGAATAGATGTGGCAGAGATACAAAGCAACACCTTTCTTTCCTGCCTCTTGTCCCTGTTCTGAACTTTGTTATTTAAGGTCCTTCAGTGAAACATGACAGGAAGTCGACAAATGCTGCCGGAGGAGAACTGCCGAGGCTATGAAGCATAAAATGTCCACACAGGGTTACTTCAGCGCCTGGGGATGAGGTTAGTGATCAACAAGACAGTTCTGTGAACTGTGGATGTATCTTACAAATGATAAAAAAAGCATATAGGCCAGACATGTACTGTATATAGATAGGAATTCAGCCATTTCTTTTTTGCCATTACTGAAACATTATCATTTTCCAAATTATATATTAACAAATGACTACCCATGGTCCATATAGCTGTGGCTTAAATTCTGTCCCTGTATTTTCCCATGACCTTATATACAAGTGCATTTGTGCATGCATGTGTACGTTTCATTAGTTATGGGGCAAACTCTTCTTGGAAAACCCAGTGACATTTTGTCTGTCCTGGTCTGTCTGAAACTTTATGTGAATGCATAATAATGGCTTTGTGTGTGTATCGTGCTTGTGATTGCTCATACATATGTGTGAGTGTGTGTGTGTGTGTGTGCACAGTGTTTTTTTTTTTTTTTTTGTGTGTGTGTGTGTGTGTATTTAAGCAGACTCAGGGAATTAGGTGTGTTGTTGGAAATGCCAACATCTCTGTCACAAGATGTCATCTGTATGTAGGTGTGTGTGTGTGTGTGGTAAGAGGAGTTTTAAAGGAATATGAAGGTGTGAATATTCCACATCTGTGAGCAGGCCAGTGTGTGAGCACATTCTTGTACATTCACAAGCATGAGTAAGTGATTGTGCAGCCGCTCCACAGTAACAGCCAGATTCAGGCTGTGGGCATCCTGTAAGTGTTTGTATATGTGAAGATACAGTAGCAAGGTTAATGACTATGCTTAAGAACTGAGAGCCATCTAGAGACATTTCCTATTTGGCTTCAGTGCAGAAAGGCAAGAGGTGCCAGAGGTATGAACAGACAAAGTCTGGCTGGCTGTAAAGTAGAGTCCCTGTTGCTGCTCTCTCTTTAACCTAGTCAAGGTCATGGACAGAAGAAAGCTGCCAGGTAGTTGCTTGTGTTGTTCTGAATCTTGAGCAAAATTCCTTCAAATCAAAACCTTCAAATCCTTTTGGGGGTAACATTTTATTTTTACCTCTAAATGAATGGTTTAATGCACACGGTAATGTGGCCATCAGCAAATATAAGAACATTTTAAAGTTCTTATTCATTTATTTGCCAACAAGTATATAGTGTATATAAATATAGAAACCAGTTCCCAAGAATATCATTACCTCTGATGATCAGTTGTAAATCCTCAAATTCACTTAGAAAAAAAGGAGAAAAAAGACACAACACAGAATTTGCCTTGGAATCATCAGCTTTTTAAGTTTTCCACAGTAACAAAGTGATCTAGTGTTAGTGGCAGCATTAGGGCGACCTTCTGCTCTTCGTGCTCCACTGATCTAAATCCCCTCTGCTTTTCCAATTCAGGGATGGAGACCTGCATGCTTGATTTAGTTTCTTTTTCATCTGTCTGTCTTTTTCCGTTTTAATCTCTGCTTTGTTCACACTTATTTAAAGAAATGCCACACAATCTCGAGAAAGCAGCCATTTTAGCATGAAAATTAATGATCAATAATAATAATAATACCATAGTAACTGAATTTCAAGGTGTTAATGAGGAGCTGAGCTCTGCCTCCTGACATGCTGGAGCTCAGCAGCAGGACCCACACTGTGTCAACAAACTGAGAGAGTGGCTGTGCACAACTTCCACGCGGCTCAGCAGCAGTAACTTTATTGATTATTGAAATTTTCGGACATGACATTGTGATCTTACAACAGCCTTATTAACCTGAATGCCTTTTTGCACAGCAAACAGGTGAGCTGCTGCACAGAGATTCCAAGTGGCAGAGGTCAGGATGAGTCCAGCACATTAAGTTGGTAGATGCCAAGTATTTGGTTGCAGGCCTATATTTCTGAAGTGTTGTATATGCATTTGGGACTTAACAGTGCTTTAAAGAGGTGGTACTTTCAAATTCATTTAAAGCAACATTATGCAACTATTTCAGCTTAAAATAACATCTTGCCCTATTGATTTGATGGTACACTAACATGTAATGGCCAAGCAACACTTCCTGTGTTGCATGGCAGCTGCAGAACATCTTGGTTTTCATTTTGGCGCCCATGTTAACAGGTTAGAGTGGCTGCACAGCCTATATGAGGCTCACGACATCTGCATGTTATCTGTAGTTTTGGCAGCTTGCCTGTGTTTCACGAGTGATGCTAACAGCAACATTACATAAAACTGACACACCACTACACTTTCACTCTCTTGGCTATATCTGGATATATGACACAGGCATAAAAAAATACAAATACTGAATAGTAAAAATGCAATGTAGGCCATAATTATACTTATTATTATTATTGTATATACCATACTATAAAGGCAATAAGGTAAAGGAAAAGGTACGAGAGGAAGTTCCCTCAGTGGCTGGTGCAGATGGTGAGATATACGTCTTTTTTCACATTTTCCATTACTGAGGCCCAGTTGTCCCCCTCCTCCCCCTCCTTTTTCAATCATGTCACCTGTCACCCAAAAAAAAGTTTATTTGAGAATGTTTTAGCAAAGACATTTCTCTTTCTTAATGTGTCTGCAGAAATTGGCAGATATAGGGAGGCTATGCGTAGATGTTATTTCTGCTTGTGTCCATTTTTTGCTCTGTTGTTTTATTTCATTATGTCATCACCTATCCCTCCCCACCACCACCCACCCCCAATCCCCTGATCATGACGTCTCTCACCCCTGAAAACTAAATCAGATAATATTGAGCAATGACATATTTATTTATGTAATGTTTTTTTTTTCTTTTTTAATAAATGAGGTTATATATAGTTCTCATTTACTGTGCCAAGCCTATTACCATCCCCAACATGTGAAAGTTGACATATAGAGACAGACAACCATTATCACTCACATTCACACCTACGGGCAATTTAAAGTCACCAATTAATCTAACCTGCGTGTCTTTGGACTGTGGGAGGGAGCCAGAGTACCTGAAGGGAACCCACACAGGCACAAGGAGCACATGCAAGCATGCACACCCTCTCACTGTGAGGTGACAGTGCTAACCACTGCACCATCATGCCACCCCAGTTAAGTTCCAGTCTTTACTATTCATAACATCATCATTTCCATGATAACACACTCTTGGTGACTTACTTTAAATCTGTATTCTTGTGTGACAGACTAGGTAATGAGCCCTACACCATTTGGTCCTGCCAGGACACTTTTCCCTGTGGGGAGCTGAACTCATTTGCTGAGCTCTTCCTGCACACCATAGGTATCGCTTCCTCTGTTTCAACCCATATTCTGAACTTGTGAGGGTTTGTCCCCTCTTTGGTCAGCCTCCTCCAGCCACATTTGTTTTTGACCTGGGGTCAGGATGCACAATGCCATCACCAAAGAGTCCACATTTTCTGGCTTTATGTTAATCCTTGTGTGTAACACCCTCCATCTTGCCAAGAGTATGCCAAAAGCATTCAACACTCAACCACCATCCTGGGACAGTCTGCAATTAAAAATTCCCAACAAATGGTGTCATCAGATAGGTCTTCAGGGGGAATGTAGCATCCCCCACTACGGTCTATGGAATGGGACCCTGTACACCTGATGTTTGCAAAGGGCTGTCAGCACAAACATTCAAAGTTGTGGCCTCCATACCTTTTCCAGTGGTTGTGCTTGGTCTACAACAATGTGTAGGTGGGTGGTACATGTCAAAGTAAAACATTGGGCCCCAAGGTTTCCCAGCAGAACATTGTATTGTAACAAAATTATCAATTTTATTAACTTCACCTGTTAGTGACTATGTTGTGGCTGATTCGTATTCACTCAAACTCAACTAGAGTTTAATTTTGATTATCCACACCAACACTGTTGACCACACTGATTTCCTTCCAGACTGACTTTATATGGACTCCTTTAATGCCACTTTTAAGGTTACCACATAGAACTACGTTGTTCAAATGATCTTGTTTGGTGATTGTTTCAGTCTCAAGGTCAGAGAAGTTCCTCTTCTTGATCATATTATGCACATAATATACTCTATGGCCAAGGCCTCTGGACCATGGATAGACATGACAATTGTTTTCAGCCAAGGCATTCAACAACACATGTTCATTCTTACACTGTGATTTATGACACTGTGATGATATGAACATTTCATGAATCATGAGTGAGTCCCGTCTTAAGATGATTATTGCCCTTCGGATCTGCACTGATTTCTAAGTTTGTTTGATAAATGATCATCGGTGTCACAGTTTTCAATGGAACCACTTTCTACTGAAAAAAAGTCCTTATGAAAACTGTCCACAGTGTGGTCTGTGATGGCCCTCCCCATACCCCCCTCATAGGACGACAATACACATACTACATATATTTGAAAAATACAGTATGTACGTGAGGTGACTACATTTGGGTCAAATATCCAAACAAAATTTACAACTAAGAAGGACATTGGAATTTGTTTTTAGAAAACTCAGGCTTGACAAATAAACAGTGAATATTTATGTAAACATAAAGAAAAAGAAAAAAAAAAGAAAAAAGTAATTCATAGGAAAATCAATTCCAGCCAGGTCTGTACAGCTAACAGACCAGACTGCAAATTACAATTGTTAAAGGTTATTGATATGCAGTAGAGTGGGCTGACATTTACTCAGTGCCCTCACTATCACAGCTCCTGTTTGGCCTTTCACACCAGCAGTTATGTAAAGCAAAAAGTGATTTCCAACAGAAAACATGCTTGGTCATGCCCAGCCAGATAACCTCACATTGAGCCCATGCCAGCAGATCTCTGTTTCATTTGTATTCACCACAGCAATCTTTTAGTCCCTTTTAACTTTTAGAGAATTGTAACACCATGAGGCTACTACCTGCTCCTTTCACTGCTGCAGTGAATACACAAACTTCCCTGCAATCCACAGTAAGAGATTTCAGCAAGCCTCTGATGGGTGGTGATGTGCAACAAGTGGTCAAGTTCAACCCAAACACATATAACAATTTTCTCAACACAACAAAATAAAAAAATTAAATTTAAAAAACGTAATCTCAGTCCCTCCTTTTCAGCAAGCAGCTTTGAAAGTAGCTGCAGGCAGTCATGTCAATATCCATTCAATGTCAGAATCATTAGTGAGATAAAGTGAAATTGAAGTTAATGTTTGGAGGTGTATCATGAATGGAAGATTATTACAGTGGAGCTTTGCATATCATCTGCTCATCAGGCCAGGTGGACTTTGCCAGGAGAAATTTCTAACACAATAACAGAAGTGCCATCTATCATCCAGCTGGCTAATGTTTCTATTGGCTGTTCTATGGCAATCATAAATGAGCCTGTTTTGTGGTGACCAAGCAGAGGGAAATAGCCCAGTTAAAGGTGGTATAAAATAAAGTGCCTGGTTAAAGGGCTACCTAAAATACAAAAAGCATGTTTTGTTATTGTGGTATCCAGCTATGTAGATAGTTTGGATGTGTTTAGGAACTCTTTTTCTGAGATTTCTGATGCCATCTATTTACATTATTAATAGCATGTTAGTTTGGAATAGCTTGATGTGTTGGGAAAGGTGGTTAATGATGAAAAGATCAATATCAGTCTCACTATGGAGCTAAAGCCAGAAGGTGATTAGCTTAGTTTATCATAAAGACTGAAAGTATCAGCTAGCCTTACACCTCTACATCTCAATACTTAACATGTCATCTGTTTTTTTTTTTTTTTTTGGTGAACATTAGCCGGACCCGATTCTGGAGTCTCTACTGCCTGGTAAACTCATGGTGAAGACAAAATTACCAGTAAATCTACAACATGTTGTTTGTATGTGTCTGTTTGTGCACAAATTAAACTAAATGAGATACAGAGACAGGCAAGCTGTCCCCGCTGCTTCCAGTTTGTATGCTAGACTAAGTTAAGCTAATCATCTCCCAGCTGGAACCCCATGCCTGAGTACAGATTTGCGAGATGAGAGGGATATTGATCTTTTTTTTGTTTTGTTTTGTTTGTTTCTGTGTTTCTTTTGCCAATATATTCACTGTGATGACCAAAAAAAAAAAAGAGTATTATGCAGAGACAAACATAATGAGGGGGCAACATACACAGAGATAAGAGTAGCACCTGCATCCATTGCCACGTTCAGGAACTATGTTGGCCCAGTGTCTGAGACAGAAAGATAAACAGAGCACCACACATGGAACCGTGCTGAGGACCACCTACACACTAAGAGCAGGCACATCCAGCCATGTGTACTCATACACAAAGCAGGCAGAATGTGGAGAGGTAGCAACCAGTAATCAGCCCTCACTGGGCTCCCAGATCTCTATCACTGCTGTCTTAGCTGTGCTTGGAGAGGAGACCATGTTCCCTCAGAGCTAGGCTGTATTTGAGTCAGCCAGATCACAGTTGGAATAGATAGGTTCTGATTTAAATTTTTCACCATTTTTCATTTTGAGATTTTAATACAGATCACTTTGTTAATCATGAGGGAGTTGAGTTGTATGATGTGGAGCCAATTGGTGCTAATGTAAAGGAAGCTCTGTCTTATAGTATGTGACTCCTGTCCACACCAAACCATAGCTGTAAGTTGAGGGGTGAAAGCATTGCACTACAGAACCGATGTGCATACCTGCTATTTCCATGCTCTAGGCACAGACACTACAACACCTTGTGAAGGACTGTGATTGGTCATCTTGGGCTGCTTATGTTTTCCAGTGCCTGCAGAGATTTTGCATGGTAACAACCACATGAACCATATTTAAAAAGCCTCAGTAATCTTTTGCATTTTAATATCACACATCAAAACCAGAAACAACCAAAAGTGAAAACACAGCATGGATTTAACTGTGGAAATATCTTTTCTATCATTTTGGATTTTTTGATGCTTCCAGCACCTTAAAAGTGAAAAGTGCCTTGAGATGACTTTTGTTGTGATATGGCGCTATACAAATAAAACTGAATTGAATTGAATTGAATTGAATTGAATTGAATTAAGAAGCACACTTTTAATTTAATTTCCTTGTGCTTTTTACATATGTTTATATAGTGGTGTTAATAACATTCTAATAATGTGATATTATGTTGTCAGAATAGTGAAATTCTGTTTTGTGCCATCCTCTTTTACAGGGAGGTCAGAGGTCAGGGTCTAGTGTTAGCAATGCTGAATATCACTCAAGGACACATGAAATCCCTGGTTTTCACAACACAAAGTCTCTGACAGTTTCTTTCTTCCCTCTGCCAAGGAGCAGAGGTGATCGTCTCTATACATGCATTTGTATCTCTGGAAAGTGAATGGCCAGATTGGCACGGAAATTGCTGTGCACATTTGTCCTGCCAAGAGGAAGTAATCTATTGATCTGGGTGACCATGTCACATTTCCTCCAGCAGTATAAGGCAGTATCAGGTAAAACCTGTTAGTTTTCTCATAAGGGAATCCTGAACCAAAGACACAAAGTGAGGTGTTTGCATTTTTGTTTCCAGAAATATTAGGAAAAATGTGTTTTGCTTCAGCTTGCCTTTCATTGTTTCAGTATTTGCATTTCTGTGTTTTTACCCTCACTATGTAACCATCAAGGCATCACTGAGAAGCTCCAACAGTCTCTCTTCCCCATCAGTCCTGGAGTTACTGGCTCAGCTGTGCACTGTTCTGTCAGATATAACTGATGTTGTGGGAAAGTATGGATTTGCTGATGCTGAATTGATGTGACAGGTTAGCATTATTGAATTCCACTGCCAACAGTGTTGCAATCCTTGAGAGAGTATTCACTGTGAACTGTGATACTTAACTCTCCTGGAGTATCCTGAAGGACTTCACTTAAACGTTTAAAAGCTGGGCCCCTCAGGGCCTCTGCTCTCCTGCCTGATCAACAGAAAAGAAAATCTTTACAGTTGGGTGTTTGGTACTTAAAACTGAAATCCATAATGTGTTTTTAATTAACACTTTATTGTATCCATCTAAATGATGGATAGTGGTAAAACACTGACAGCGGTTGGAGGTGCTCTTGGCACTCGGCTTTCAAGAAATGTTGATTGTGTTTGTCTGGTTGACAGTGCTTGTTCTGCAGTGTTGTGACGTAAATGCTTCAACTGAGCAAGCTGAATTTCTATTGCGTAAAATACAAGTTAACAGCACTTCTAATTCTCTTCTCTTGTGTAACTACAGAGATTTACTTTTGCTCATAATATATTTCAGTGAATTGTTCAGTATTGCTGGTACTGCTACAGCCAATTACAGTTATGCCTACAGGTTCATTGTCCCTCAGTTTCATTGTTGGAGGTTGGTGGTACATACTTCCCTCTGGCTACTGGAAACAGAGTCTGTTGAGTAATTTAAGCTGTAATGTCCATGTAAAGGGTAAAGGAATACTATATTTCAAAACTTCAATTTATTCTCATTCCCCTTTAAGTGAATAGTTCAGCATTTTTTAATGCCACCACAGCAAAATAGAGCTGAATCTCTGACTCCTGCTCTCTGAGCCTGCCACTCCATGAAATATAGATTTTTAGACAGCTGCTGTTGAATTGATGTAGCAGATTAACAGTGTTGCATTTTAAAGCTGAGAACATTTGACAGGAATAGTTGTGGTCTTTGTGGACATGTATCCACTGTGAAATCTTATTTCTGTTCTGCTGGAGCTTCCTCAGATATGCTGTAATGGTTTCATCATGCGGATTGACCATTTGCTGTTCTGTTGAGTGCTAGCTGTTTAAGGCCAGGTGTTGTAACTGATATCAATTTAATTATCAGATTTGAGATGACCAAAGTGATGAGAATAATTTAAGAGGGAAAGGACATTTTGATAGTTCCTGACAGTGTTGTTGGAGCATCATTTTTTGAAATCAATTTTGGAACGGTGATCCTGTTGAGATATCCTAAAATATCAGGTCAAAAGCTTTGTCCTTATTGTCCTTACTCATGCATTTAACACAGCCTTGATATTTGTGGTAGGTGTGGAGGAAATGTCCTCTCAAAATCACTTTAAACAAAGACTTAAGAAATCTCATGGTTATCTGATTATGTTGTCTTTCTGTCCAGAAAATCTCTCTCATTTCTGTTAGATCAAATAAAGCAAAGTAATAAGGTCAATCCCAAGATCATGCATCTCTTAGATATCTAACCAATGTGTTGTCTTCTTCAGAGAATGACATCTTCACAATAATCCCTTTCCCTCACTTTGGAACAATCCTATTTTCGGTATCAGATAAAAAAAAAAATAAAATGAGTGAGGGGGGAGTGGGTCATCTCCACAATAACTGCTGCATGTGAACTTTCACCAGCTACTAGACAAATACAATACACATACACAGCATAGTAGAGGGGTTTGATATCAACTTTTGGAGCTCAGTTTCCCCCAAAAAGCCTTCCATCAAACGTCAATAATATTTTTCATGATCTTTGGCCCACACACATGAGCAAGCTGTAGGTTTCTCAGTATTACCATTCCCCTCTGTTGTGACGTACTGCTCCTGAGGCTGAGACACATTACAATTGAAAATGAAAAATGATAAATGACCTGACGGACCAGTTGATGCTGAACATCACGGGATAAAATCATGCAGTGTATGTTGGTTTATGATTGATGATAGGCCCTATGAAGTTACTCCTGCTCTAAACCATGTGTAAATTGTGCACAGCCCCTCTCACTTTTCTCTCACTTTTGAGAAACAATATGGATCCTGCTGCTGGGTCATGACCAATATTTTACATTTGTTTGGTCTGCATGAGATAGTCTGATGTTTCAAGCCAAGTGTGTGAGAGTTGGCAACACTCCGATGCTGGAGGACCTGAGCTCCACCTCCTGACATCCAAATTGGACCCTGCTGAATTTAACCCCAGTATGTATCTTTCTTGGTCTTTGTTTACAGTGATGGTTCCAGCCTTGTGCCTGCTCTGGCTGCATAGCTACAGCAGCATGTCAGCTGCACCTTCAGTCCTCTGTCATCTAAGTGTCTACACTTAGATGCATTCAGCCATAGAACTGTTGTGCACTACAAGCATCTTGGCAGTACTTACAGCCCAATGCAAAATCAATATACTTTGTATCACAGCTAAGCACTGAAGCTTGAGTGAAACATGAGCCATTACATAGCAGGTGTATTGACCTTATATGTTTCAGCAACTGTCTTTCTGTCTACACCAAAAGTGAGATGTGTCGAGTTGTGTAGATTGTGATCATCTTCTGCATACATTTGATCAGATATCTGGCCAGTTTTAAAGTAACGCACACAAGGCACTGACAGAGCTGAAAGAACTTGAGAGCCTTTCCTCTCCAGCAGTGACAAACAGTCAGACAAACACTGACTGCTATTTACATAGAGATGCTAACTAGTTCTCCCACACAGCTCCAGGAACAGCTGGTGACTGGACAGAATAACCATATCTGAGTGACTATTCAAAACATGTTGACATTATTTCTTTTTGTGCACAGTGAGGACCCATTTGGTTAGTTCCATCATTGCACCACATGACATGAAAAACTTTTATTGTGCTACAACCTCATCATTCTGAATTCTGTTAGCAATAAAAAAATATATATATTACATACATGGTTGATAATTGTAACTATATTCATATCTACTAATCATCTCCCAGATCAACAGTTTACACCAGTTTAGTGACTGTGTGTCAACTGCAAATAACCTGCATTACTGTACAGAGAACTTAAACATTAGAGTTCTTGCATCATCCTTTGGATAACTGAAGAAACAGAAGTTGTACAGGACCAGCACTATCACATTTGACAGTATTCTGCCTGCAGATCATAGGGGCAGTTGATAGTGACAGCACTTGTTTCTGGCAGACAAAGAAAAATCATGGATATAATGTGCCTGGCAGTGATTCTGCAGTTACAGCTGTGGAAATACATACAGTGGTAGAAATATTTCCTGCAGCATACACTTAAATGACACAATGACTGGACATCTAATGCCAGGATGTGCATTATACATACATTTATATATGAGATGACATTAATATTTCAATATTTGTACTATTGGTATTTCATTAAAATATACTTTTATTTCTCATATCTGTAGATAAGTAAACAATTCAACAACTGACAGTGAAACCTTTGTCATTTTCAGTGTATTTCAGTGTATTTAGCTTTCACTGTTTCTACATTTAAAAGACAACTTGTGCACATGATTCAGTGTGTGTAGCTCGATTACTGATTTTAATTTTCAGGATGTGTGTGTAGTGCATGTGTGTGTCTTGTCTGTGCACATGGCTATGATAAAAATGATAATGAGCTGCTAGACTCATCTAAATGTCTCTAAATATATCAAGTCTATGTCTGACACATCAGATCAGAACAGCGTGTGATGACCTTTACTACATACATACCACCTATTGGTGTGACTCCATAGCTCTTGTCTACATCTCTCGTCAGTGACAGAGCAACCAATCATAATTGCTGATCCTGCTCCCAGAGGTTGATTGACAAGCAAATGTCATCGTGAGATAAATTCACCATGACAAGAATCAATTATGACCCATTTAATTATTTCAGCTGACTCTGAATGGGATAGCATAGGTCCTAAAATCTGCTCTTCTAACTGAATATACCTTAAAGATTTTAGCACCTGTCTGCGCACATTCTGATTCATGACATTGATAAAATGTCTTAGAAAAAAAAAAAAAAAGCTTTACAACACATCTCATGGTATTTTACTTGCTCTACATCCCTCACTGCAGAACAGTAAACTTGCAGTAAAATCATCTGTGATGAATGCACTTCTGCTGCACAAGGCCTACTTTAGTCAAGGCTTGCAGGACCAAACTCACATGCATACATTATTTCCTCTCACCCTGAGTTTCAAACCACCTCATTATATAAGGCTAATTACCAGCTCCTAATGCTCTCTCTATTTCCTTCCCCAACTTCCCTCTCTCTCTCTCTCTCTCTCTCTCTCTCTCTCTCTCTCTCCAGCACCCCTGTACTCCCTCCCCTTCTCCTCCCTTTCTTCCCTTCTACCCCTCTCAACCATATGCTGGCTTGCACAACAGAACAGCCAAATCAATATGGCCGAGGCGATTAATGTGCTGGCGGTGGCGTTGTACTTATAAAGAGCTTTCATGGCCCAGTGAAGGATGAAATCACCCTCAGAGTCTCGAGATCTTAAAAACCTAAGGTGCACCAGCAAAGACAGACAGAGAAAGACAGAGGGAGAATGAGAGAGAGGGAGGGAGAGAGAGAGAGAGAGAGAGGGTGAGGGAAAGTGAGAGCGAGAGTGAGTGAGATCAGTACAGAGTTCACTGGATATCTTCCAATAAGTGAAAATGTAGAAGGAAAGAGAAATTTGAAATCTTTGAGGAGAGCGTTGGGCCATCTCCAATAACAAAGCAAAATGGGGCATGGCTTGACTTTTGACAGCGGGCAGGTGCTGGTGAAAGTGAGTGAAAGAGACTACAGCAGGGACTGAGAGTTGGAGAGAGAATGATGTAGCTATTAGTGCTTTTGGTGCTTGTGTAACTCTATTTAACGCCTTGCTGCCGCTGTTAAAGATCTGTGGGACTGAAGACAAGTTTTTACCATGTTCACAGTCACAAGTGATTTCCTAATATCAACACAACCCCACATCTTTACATACAGTTTATGCACAACCAGTAACTGTTAGTGACCTTGCTGATGCTGTAATGGTGAATACCATAAATAAATTGTTGTAATATGTATGTCCTTATGGAAACAACTATAGCTCAGTTGGAGAATGGAGGCCTTCTACCACTAATGTGTATAGTATGAACAGCTACTTTGTGTTTTGCGATGGCCATTTGTGGAAACTGTTCTTACAGCACAACACTGGTTCTGTCTGACTGATTGTAATGACTCTCTAACTACTCTAACTACTTAGGCTCTAACTACTCACTAATATGAATCAGATTAAAAGGGCAGGAATGTACAAGACTCAGCATTGCTGCAGAGCGAGCAACACTAACATTGTTTTCACCTTGTCATTTGGTACATTCTTTTTATAAATATATCATTTTTATAAAGATATGGATCACAGTCACTTTAAAGTGGTGAGAAAAAATGGCATCTTAAAGGCATCATGGTTTATTTATTTATTTTTAATAAACAAACCAAATGTGTATTTAATTCAAATTTGCTTTTAAAATAATTTTCCAATGTGACTATTTCAATCACTATGTATGACTCCCAGTATCACACATTGGGAATTTAAATTCTATCCATGATGTTTATTTTTGCATTGCAACATGCATTTAAGGGTTCTTGTTAGAACATGTTATGACACGTTAGTATGAAAATGTACAGGTGCACTGAGGTCAAAATCCATGCATGTGATTTTTAGCTATGTACTTTTTCCATGAGCATTTTGAAGCCCCCCTCGTACCACATAAATGAAATATTCAGCTCAAAATTGACAAAGAATTCATTTACATAACAGGATGCACTTTTATTTAAATTGTTGCAATTGCATATGGAGACCTTTTTTCTAATATTATAAAAATAAAAACATCACTTAGAACTTTATGTGAGCAGTATTTATCTTCTGTCACCACTGATGCTGTGGGGCTGCTTTTCATGGTGCAACTTCATCCCCATGCAACTGCAACCTATGGACACACTGATGTTCTGCCCTCACACTCACACTCACATACACTGTGACTGATAGTAATTTCCTTCCTAACCCATGTGTCGTGATGAAATGTGGTGATGAGCCTGAGCCGTAACGGCTGCCCTCCACATTGGATGGATGACTGAGAGAGAGAGAGAGAGAGAGAGAGAGAGAGAGGAGATGCATGAGTACGATTAGAGAGAGAAAGGGATAGAGAGATGGATAAGTGGAATGTGGGTGAGATGGGGGGGACTGATGTGTGGCGCAGAAACAATGGATGCCTGCACTCATAGATGCATACACATGCCATTTGACTGCGCACCAATATGAACACACACGCTCACTTCACTCATATGGACATTAATGGGCTTAATAACAAACAGCTTGGTAGATTATGGCATGCATGTGTGTGTGTGTGTGTGTGTGCTCATGCTTAAAATTAATAACCTAACTTATTCCCTTCCACCCATCCTTCCTTCCCTCCATTTTTTAAATCTTCCTAATGCCTTCATTCCCACCTCATGGCAGAGTCAGAGAATCTGAAGGAGGAACAGAACAGTGGTTTCAGGTAGATCAGGAAATTCACCATGCAGTTTCTATTCACTTCACAGAGGGTGTATGATGTGTGACGGTTAAGGTGGTTCAGCAAGAACAATCTGCTGAGCTCTGGTGCAGAAAGCAAAAAAAAAACAAAACCTTGTGTTATTTGAGACTAATTTGCTGGCAGATTTTAAAGGGGTTGACCTTATATTAAGCTCTTTGACCCTGCTGAGCTCACCTGTGGGGCCATCATCACAAACAAATGTTGAATGGGGGAAGGCTGAGCAAACCCACACACCTTTTTTATTTCAAATTATAGTCAAGATCCCACCGTTTCTGAAGACACAAAATGGGACATAAAAAATAATTCACAAGACACTGAATGAAATTTAGAAAATTTGCAGCTTTTTCTACTTCTCCAGTCTCCATATGTATCGTCAGGATGTTCCAGCAGTCATACGAGGTACAATCAAAAAGATCCAAGACTGCACCTATGATATCATATAATTTGGCTTCCTTTCTCTTCAAAGTAGTCACTTTTTTGTGCTCTCGGCATTCCTGCTGTGCTTGGAGTACTCAGACGAAGTCCTGTTCTATAAGCGTGTCAAGTACCATCTGTGACTCAGGCTGGGTCTCCTTCACTGTGTCAAAACAGTGACCCTTCAACTTGAATTTTATTTTGGGGAAGAGGAAAAAGGAGGCGGGAGCAAATCCGGTGATTAGGGTGTTGGGGAGTGATGATGCTGTGTAAAAACTTTTGTGACCAGGCATGGTTTTTATGATGGAGCACCCACTTGCCAAATCACCACAGTTCAGGACATTTGTGCTGACATTCTTTCCTGAGATGCCTCAGAATGGTGGAGTAGAACACAGAGCTGGCAGATCCTGAGAGACAAATGCACTCAGCACAACCCCAAAATCTTGAAGAAAAAGACGAGCAAAGTGTGCTTTCTTTGGCTTAGGAGACTGTGTGCTCCTCCCCTGCAAAGATTACTGTTTGCTCTCCTCGCAGACTTTGAAACTGTGCTGCTTTTGCTCTATGGTGAAATTGCAAATCAGCATCTCAAACTGCTGATCATTCGCTGATTGCAGGGTTTGTTGTTCAATCCCTAGCTCTTCCTGTCCACATGTCAATGACAAGTGTCCTTCAGCAAAACACTGAACACCATATTGCTCCAGAACATTGGATATTAGTTCCCTGCCACTGGTGAGTGAGTGTGTGTGAAAGGATGACTTAGAGGCACATTGTACCATGGTTTGGATAAAAATGCACTCCATACACCATTGTGTTTAACTTGTTTCAACAACCAAGTCCTACTTAGCACACAGCTGCATCTGAACCTCTCCTCTGTTGTGTTTAAGCTGAATATGTATTAAAATGTACAGCATACAACTTCCATTATCCTTAGACTCTCAATTTGGATTAAAAAATCTGAAAAAAGTCTTGTAGATAGATAGATGTAGATAGTGTCTGCAATAGTTAGGGTCAGTTGGACATTCAGAAGTTTCTTGTTTAAAGCATTAGCACAACTTTCAACTAGAACACTGTTTTCAGTGTGGAGTTGCAGTGCAGGACTTTCCTGAGTTTGTGCAAACAAAGGCAATAGTTGAAGTGAAAGCACTCATTTGCTTACCCTAGTACACTAATGTTGCTTAGTCAGTTGCGGAGTCAGGGTTTCAGGCTGACAAAAAAGTTTCAAGAAAATGTTTCTTCAAATTTTGCTTCAACAAGGATTGTGAAAGTATGATCAGCACCATCTGAGATACTGTTTGATTTGGATAATTAGATATAGGGACAGATGGACTGGGGCTGAGCCTGGCTTCACTGTGGTGGAGAAAGAAACACACTGATTGGTATGTGCTTCCAGTTCCATCAACTGTGTGTAAGAGACAATAATGGGTGCATTTAGGAAGTAGACCAAGCAGGCAACATGGTGAATTCAGTGTTCTTGGCATTGGAAAAAGTTTTTAAAATGGCTTTGTGCTTCCATTAAACATCTATCAGTCATCTTGCAAACTTAATTGAGTAATTCCTCCTCTACGTGTGATGCACAGCTGTATTTTGTTGATGGTTGATGGCTTTGACTTTGATTATGATTACAACCAAGGGCTTCTAGCATAGCTTGTGTTTTGGAAGGCTGTGAATTTCCCATAGTGGCATTGTGGGTGACATTGGGAGTTTACTGAAGTTCCTGAATTGCCTCAGCAGCACTGATGTAAAACCTGCACAAATAAAAGCACCCCAAGGATTGGAGAGTGACTTTTGAAATTGCAAAGGGACATTGTTCCATTATTCTTATTGCAGTATGTGATGAGAACTACAGATAAGGAGACTTAATGGCTGTCAGTGTAATGGTGTTCCAGGAGAGTCAGTGGTCTGGATAGTCTGAACAAAGAACAAGAGCAAGACTTTCTTTCAGTCACCAATGGGCCTTTTAATTTGGAAGGACAGAACCATTCCAAGGAGAAACATCTAACTGGGCAAACTTTGATTGTTTAACATGTTTAATACACTGTTGTGGTATGTCATGTCAGAGAAAGTTTGATAATTCTCCTGATTTTCAATATTAGTGTTAATATTTGCTTCATTAGAAGTTACAAGTAAAAGTTTACTGTATATGGACTGCTGAATGTTTGCTTACAAGTTATTACAAGTAGTGTAAAATATTAACAGACTTTTTACACACAGTATGGAGAAACTAATACAGTCAGTCAGACATATATTGGTGGTTAAACCAACTACTACATTGAGAAACTGTAGAGAGATACCAAAAAGGTATACTGGTTTGTCACTGACCTGGCAGGTAGAAAGTCTGCTAGTGAAGATGATGTAGACTGAGCTAAACATATACAACCCTAAACAACAGAACTGAGCCACTACTACCAAGCTTAACCATGGATGGTTTATTTGTGTCTGATTCCATCATGGACAAGAAAGCAGACTTTAACAGGGACAACATTAACCACGTAAACTATACACACACACATACAGGATCTAATATATGCCTGGGTGCAAATAGCATCTACCTTAAATATCATCAGCCAACATCTGCTTAGCTCTACAAATTTCTCTCAGCTCTCCAATGAACCACTCATTTAACTGGACATGGCTCATTTTGACTGTTAGCTAATCACACTGTTTGTGAACTGAGCTTAAATGAGAGAGGAAGCATGGACAATGACACACTTAGAAATCTTTATGTATATATACATGTGTGTGTATGTGAGAGTGAGAGAGATAATCCATGAGAAAGAAAGATGAATAGGTGAGATTAGCACCAAACAGGAGATACTGCTGTCATGCTGATACACACATACACACACACACACACACACACACACCAATCACTGCATAGAGGTTTGTTTATGTGCATAATGTCCACAGACACCTTGAGACTGAATGTTAGTACTTGTGTGTGTGTGTGTGTGTGTGTGTGTGTGTGTGTGTGTGTGTATGTGTGTGTGTGTGTTGATACTGCCATCCAGTCACCCTTTTCACCTTCCTTCCATTGAGCCATCCACGTATCAATCAATTGCCTCATCTCTATCCTGTCCTCCACCTCCTTAACTCTCTCTTCTTGTCTCCAGAAACTGGCAGGTTATTTATTTATTTATGTACTATGTTTTATTTTCAACCTATGGTGATATTGGCCAATCAGAGGTGACCCAGGAGGACTTATGAGAGGACAGGTGTGACATTACCAAATGTCAGGTCAGCCAACATGTTGTGTGCATGTCGAGTGTGTAGCATGTATGTTAGTCATGTTGACATTGTATGTGATATGCATTGATTCATGTGTGTGTGTTTATTTTGTGCTTGGATGTGTGTCTGAGTGTGTCAATTTGTGCAAGTGTGTATTTATTGTTTTGTGTGTGTTCCTGTCCATCTGTGTGTAAATATGTGAGTAAGAGTAAGTTTCCAAAGAGAATATTAAAATCAAACGCATATGTTTTTCCTTAATTCCTCTTCTTTATTGGACGTGTGCATATTTGCCTTGTGACTATTTGATTTTGTTGTTTATGTGCACTAGTGTGTCCTCTGTTTCATGTGTGTATGATTTTGTTTGCTTCCATATTTGTGATATATAAGCCTATATGTCTAATTCAGTGGTGTGTGTTTCCCCCCCAGGTATTCCCTGTAGCCTTAATGAGCTACAGAGAAAACAACTTATCACTGCTGGCTGTCTGAAAGTGCACTGTTGCTCTGTTTAACCCCAACCAGCACTGACTACCTTCCTACCTTTGGCTTTATGATTGAATCAGATTTAATGTTTGTGGCACAACCTCATTAATTCATTTTCCATTCATCCTATTTATTTAGAAGAATCTCAAAAACTCATCTCATCTCAATTTGCTGCTTCTCTTTGCCATACATTACTGTAAATTGAATATTATTGGGCTTTGGACTGGCTGGTTGGACAAATAAATACAAATAAAAAACAGAAAACTATCATTGGGCTCAAGGATAGTGTGAAAGATTTTTCAGTGCTTTCAGATTTTTTACACCAAAATATTAATTGATAAATTGAAAAAAGAAAAAAAAAAGTATCTGCAGATCAAGAGAGCCTATTAAGAGTAACATCCATATGGGATGAAACACAAACTGATCAAGGCAGCAGTGGATTAGCAACGGACTATGCTCTGTGAGGTAAAAATACAGTTTTTTGTCAATGGAATCTGGTAACTTTGAACCGAGAGATAAAGCAGCAGTTTCTGGATTTTTTTAAAGATATATATTTATAGGAATCCTTTTAATGTTGACATATACTTTTAATAACAATCTGTCAGTGCCAAACACAAGTACTTTAATGGACAGATTTTGAGGCGGACAATTTCACCGTTTGATTATACTGCAACAGCTGCTAAGCAGTTGCAGGTTTCGATCATTCCTGCTCAATAGTGGACCAATAGCAAAGGTTCAACATTTTATTACCGGGGTTTAAAAATATTTGATTTATCCTGAACCGTAGCATCAAGTCAAAAGTTATCCTCTTATGCTCATGAGAAGCCTCAGGAAAATATATTGTATTCTTTCCTGGAAATAGAAAAGCACAGTGCGGACACAGTGTGCAGTTGATCGAATGTTTGATACACTAAAAGAAGCCACACCGCCACTAGTTTAATATTCCTTATACAAAGCATTTGCAGACTCAGTGCAGCAATCATTGTTGTCATCACAGTCATTCCTGTTAACTCAGTGAAATGGAGGCTATTTCAAAAACAATAACCTCTACTGCAGGTACAAAAAAAACTTTTCCCTCTCCCCCATATTTCCACTGTCTAAGAGTATAGAAACTGCACAAATATGGTTTATTAAAAATACACACCACTCATATAAACTACGCACAGGTCACAGCTTAAATCAACAGTCAGCTAGGAGTAAATTCATACACGGGAATGTTATTGGATACTAACAAAACTGGGAAGCACACCTCAAAAATTTTTAAAAGAAGTACTTTTTAAATCCTGGGTTATATTAAGAGCAAAAAATGTACATACAGTTTAAACTTGATTAGATGGCTGGAAGCATATGCAAATGCATAGATTACAAAGATGTTAATTCAAACTGAATTATTAGCAGAATCCTGCAGTCAGCCATTACTGTAATCTAATCACTTTTAACCCCAAATGTGATCTGGGTATCTGGGATGTGGGTATTATATTAGGAACCTATGTTTGCTGTAACTAATCTAGTCTGAATATGGATCAAAGCACTATTGCACTCCAAATCTATATTTTGACCAATATGATACTCAGTATTAACTCTGCAATATTAAATTGCTATAATTTCCATTATTATTATGCAGCACTAATGTGTACTGTAGGCATAAATGCATTGCCTTTTCTAAACTACAGTAATTGGAGGAGAAGAGAACTGCTAATGATCTATCATCAGAGACACTTACAAGCTGGCAGACAGACCGGAAATAAGAAAGATACAGACATTGATACATTATAGTCACTATGAACATAATTTAGCTGACTGCCTGACTGACTAATTGACATAGTGATTGTGATCAGTGTGCAACTGAGTGACCTGTCATTTCATGAATCATTCTAAATCTCTTCAAATACAGACTTGACATAACTTGGCCTTGCTTAATAAATGGGCAATGGGCCTACTGCAGGTTATAACACTATCCATCAATGGGCCTGGGCCTGAAATTTGTCATTTAGATGCAGGACTGGGGACACAAAACAAGTTTTACTGCAAAGAACAAAAGGTTGAATGTATTTTTAAGGTCACAGTGTGTCATGTTGGGTAATAAAACATCAGGGTACAGCACTGTAAATCCTGTAACAACTCAACCAATGTTGGCAGGTCCAGGTTTTTAGTCAAGTGTTTATTCACTGTTGGTAAAAAGAAAGTTCTGAGACAAGAAGCTTTTCAGCCATGAGCCATACCCACTACCCACAAATAACAGTATAAATCTAAGCACACAGAGGAGGATCGATGGTGTCTCACTTAGGATGAGCATGATGGCCCACTTTATGATTTAAGTGGACAAGAAGGGTGTACTCTATAAAAATCTTGCCTAGCACAGCTTAAAAACTAGGAATCTGGCACACTCTGCAGAGCTCAAACCAATGATTTATTGAGTATGAATAAAGTATTGTAGCTGTTTGTTCAAGCACGAGGTGTCACATTTCACTCATAACCAAAGCAGTTTGTGCAGACAGATTTTATTTTACCTGACCTTGATTTGCCCATGCAAGGTAAACTGCTTTCTTTATGCTCATATAGTCAAACCAAAACAACCAGCCCCTTGGATCACTGATGGAGAGTCACTGGCTGAACATGTTTGCAGCTAGAAGGAAATGGTTTTGATATTTTACTTCCAGGTTATGGACCCTTACCTTGTTGTATGAACTTAAATGCTCTGGTTCTGAAATGAAAACTAAATTGGCAATTGCATGGACAGGGCCTTGGTCTTGGATCAGTGGGCTAGGATAGTGAAACAAAATGCAATGTCAAGACATGTCAGTGAAGACAAGAAATACACAAGGCAGCAACTGAGAAGCTTATCTGAGAAGACATGATTTGCATCAGGTGTGTTGACAAAGGCAGGTGAGACCTTCATCCTGCACTGAGCACTTCAAATGGAAACACATTTCCCTCCAGCTACTAAACCAGGATTTTATTGTTGCCACAACTAGAATATCTGTGTCATGTCCATTCATAAAGATTTGATGCAGCCGCTCCACTTTGCTCCAGGCTGACCAAAACTGGATTATACTGGATTTAAAATCCATGCAACACGTCTGCACGAATGGAGGATTCAGGTTATACACTGGCATGCATTGGAAACAATGTGAGCTGAAATGCAACTTTTTCAGTCTATTCTCTGAGTTATATGAAATGTCAAAAGCTAGGCATCTCCAGCACACAGCACAGCGCCTGGATATAAGAGCAAAAGTGTCACACATACATATTTTTGTTGTTTGTCCTCTAGCAGGTCATTGAGACTCCTTTTATTTACATCTGGGTATTTTTGCTCCTGGCTCCCCTTTCCTGTTTTCTTTCTGTCTTTCTTTGTCCTTTCATGCCCCCTAAGATTCAGCTATCTGTTTATAGTCTCCTCTCTGTCTTCGCTTTGCCTTCATCCTCCCTCTATTCATCTCCGACTAGGCTTCACCTCGACATGGACCTCCATATTTCTCTGCCTCCTACTTCCTTTCTCTTGCTCCAGTATATATATTTCCCACAGTCAGACAGTTCATGGAAATGAGCTGTCAGCATCTGTCAGACACTCCCAGCGGTGTGGAAGGAAAGCTGTTTCTCTTTCTCTCTCTGTCTCTGCTTTTGTCTTTCTTTCGGTGTGGTGGAAGGTGGGCTGTCTTTATTTCTTTCCATTTGGTACCAGATAAACACACATCCACAAATGCATATGTAGAAATTCACAGACATACATGTGTCCTTTAAATCTTATGAATAAAACTCAATATTTTGGTGTTCTTGAGGTAATCCTAAATCCCCAAACTACCTGATTGTCCTGCTCTTTGTTCACCTGCTGCTGTATGTGGAAGAACCTCAGTGCACAAATATCTCATAAATACACAGGTTGGGAGATAAATAGAAGCAGACAGAAAAGATGTTCATCATACTTTCCGGGGATGTTTGCCTGTCTGTTTTCAACAAATGACAGACTGCAGTGCAGAAAATGTTTCTGGGTTTTGATGTGCTGGTGTCTGTGCATTTTGCAAAGAGATTGATTTGTAGTGGGAGAGCTGCTTACATGCAGAGTAATTGATCAAGGCTGGGAGGAAGAGCAATGCAAGCCTGTATTGTGATCTATTATTCAGCCAGGGGGGAGTTGACACAGCACTTATTATTTATTCCTAAAACCTCAAAAATAAGAACTCCAGAAATGACATTTTTTTTTTCTACATAATACCGCAATAAGGTCTGATCCCAATAGAATGTATAACAGTTCATTGAAAATTCAGTCATTTTATTTCAGTTGAATCAATAAACAGATTTTCTTCCAAGGACAAATCTTTTGTGCTGAGTTCAGCATTGGTGAACTTGTGCCAAACCACCAGCAAATCATCAGTTCTGACCTGCAATTTGACAGTGTCCAAAACCCAACACTCAACACTGTAGTTACAAGCATATAACAAAAGAAAGTAGACTAGAAACTTAAAAATGTGCTTCAGGTTGCCGCTTTGTGCTTATAGACTGAGTGAAATGGAAGCCATGACCTGGCCTGTGTAGATGGCACACTGAGTAAGACCAGAGCCAGCCATAAGGTTTGATGTGGCAATTGAAATCAGGTGAGCAGGAAGTGCAACTAAAATCATGAACTTATGTGTAGAGTGCATACTGTTAATTATACTGTTGGTTTTAAATGTTATCAAAAACTGCTCCACCCTTGATGTTCCTTTCTCTCTCTCTCTCTCTCTCTCTTTTTGTCCTGGGTCATACCACTTGTAACTAACAGTTGCAGAGTGTTTCATCACACAAGGGGTACATTTCCGCATATGGAATACTTCCCTCGTGTCGCCTTGATATGTGATTGACAGGTTCAATACTTGCAGTAGCTTGTTACACTTGAGAGAATTGTGACTTGTTGAAAGATTTGGAGCCAGATATGCTAATTTGCCTGGATTCTTCACCATAAACTGAAGTAACACTTTCCAAATAAGGAATTAAAAGAATATTTACAGTATATCTGCGGTTGCCATAGTAATGTGCTGCTTTTTCATTACATTGAGGGATGTCAAAGTAACTAATTTGTGTCTTCAATTATTTTTCCTTCTTCAACTCTATAAAACCGGGGATGTAATATTTTATCATAGCTTGAGGATTTGCACAGAACATAACATGTTGACCTCCATAAAGAAAGTGATTCTAGATCAAGTTTCTTTACTGGCCTGTGCTTCAGATTGTGAACAACTCAGTGCCAGTTTGTGCTGAATGGGCAGAGTTTAGAACCAGTACATCAAACCACTCATTCTGTTCGTGCTGACCTGAACTGACAGCTTGTTCAGCAAGAAATCTACATGCCATGTGTATCAACAGCATGGTCAACAAGAGAGACTGGTAAACACACATCTTTCACATGGCTTGTCATGGCTGAACACAATGGAAATTGTTCTGTTTCTGCCAACACTTGCAAGCTGTTGCGGATGAAGAGAGGAACTGGTGTATTTAGACAGTTTTGACAACTATTTTTTTACTAATATCAGTAGCCAACAAAGTAGATGTTGGCCTTCCACATATTTTAGACAGTGTCACTATTCACAAGAAGTGACTGATTTAAACCAGAGTGATTCAAATAACTTTCTCTTAAATAGTAGCAAGTGAGCAGTCCATTCAGACTAAGCCAGACTCGCCAAAGATTACTGAACCCGTTCATCACCTCCACGTCAACCACACATGAGATGAATACAATTAGTTTGTTTATTGTTAGCTCGTATTGAAAAAAAAGAAAAAAAATTGGTTCTAGCCAAATAAGACATGTTGAGCCCAGTGAGGGTAGTCTAAAAATTGTCAAATACAGGGTTGTTAAACCTGAACAGGAAGAAGAAACCTGAAACTTGAATTATTTTAGGATACATATCAGGTGTTTTGGGAACATGTCCTACATCAAGCTTTGTTTCCTCCCATTTCTCTTGATCAACTCGGAGATGTTTCGACACCTTGATTTTTTGTCAATTTGGAAGTTTCTCCCATCTTCACACATGATCTCTTAAACTCAGCCAAAGCAATCACCAGGTTCTCGGTAACCTCTGTTACCAAGGCCCTTCTCCCCTGATTGCTCAGCCTGGCAACATTAGGAAGAGTCCTTGTTGTTCCAAACTTCTTCCATTTAAGAATATGGAGCAGCAGATTTTTTGTAGCCTTGCTGGGATCTGTGTAATAAAAGTACTGAACAGTTGCCCAGCTTGTCTGGTCTGTGTTTGCATTTGGGTCTCCCTCCTCGTTGCTGCGTATAAGCTGTGACAATCAAATGTCTCATCTACTATGCACTATTGGCACAAAATATTGTACAGTTAGCCATGTAGCCTGGACAATGTATCTGACTGGCCTTGGTGATTCTTTGATCCTCTGACTTTTCCTTTAGCACCACTATTGACTTTTTAGTTCTTTATTGAAATATGTCAACAACTATTGGATGTATTGCTGGAGACATTTTCACTGTCTCCAGAGGATGAACTGCAATAACTATGATCTTCTAATCAAGCACCATCTTATGATCAAAATGTAGTTTTGTCCAATACTTTGGTTGATAACCAAATACCTGTAGAAGTACACTTTGTGTCCAGTGCTACTTAACAAATGTTTGCATGATAACATGCTAAACCAACACAGTGAACATGGTAAACATTACTTCCAGCATTATGCAGCAATCACACAAAAAAGTGATATTATTTGTTGACACAAAACAGGTGGTGGAGGTGTGGTGACAGCGACTGCTCACAGTGCTAGTCAGCAAACTGCTCTAGGTGGTTAGCTAACCATTAGCTCAGCCTCACTTCCCTCTCAGTTTTCTGTCTACTGTTGTTTTTATTTCCCCTGGCATTTAGTTCACCACTAGACACAATTTTGTTCAATAACAAGTTACTGAAGGGGGGAAATAAGGCTGTCCAACATAACAGTAGAACAATAAGTTCACACAGTATATCCGAAAGACATATTTGTACCTTTAACCTCTGCCTCATAACCGTCTCCATACCACTTCTCTTGATCAGTTTTTACTCCCTCAATGGCCTATATTAGTCAACAGCACAAAGTTACATTTCAAATTGTCATCAAAGTTGAACTTTACATTGAACACTCCTGTAGATTAATGTTGCCGCCTTTGGTGGATTCCCTGAATGTACTCTTTCCCATGAAAATTTCCCATTCCTGGTGTGTCTAAGCCTCTATCTATTAAGCTTGTTAGCATTCTGATGTGAGCATTTCTCCCAGGTACAGCATCCATGGAGCCACTAGAGTGGCTGTAGACTTTTAGCTTTGTTTTCACACATGGTCTGTTGTCCACAGTTGGCAAGAAAAACAACTTTCCACTTAAAAGGGAAAGGGTCAGCGCTTTTCAACTTGTGCGCTTTGTTTTGAGCCTCCAGACTTTTTGAAACATCTAAACAATAACCTGTCCCAGCCTGACTCAACCTCAATCAACCACACGTTTATTGAATACTAAGTACACAGTTAGACCAAGTGACTCATTCTCTTGCCCATTTGGGAATCTCTCTTTTGAATCAAAGTATTCAAATAGCTGACCTTCCAGTCACAAACCTGCCTCTATAAACTCTCAGCTGACACTGTCCCTCATTTGAACTCAGACAAAAGTTTTGGTCATTTTCTACTTAGAGCAACTTCACAAGTAGGGCCATTAAATTCTCTTTCACCCCTGATAGAGCCTCAAATTGAGTGAGTGTCTGTGTGTGTGCTTATGTCCTTAACTTTATGTGCATTGTGTCTTGTGTGCGTGTGTGTGAGCATAGAGAGAGCCTAAGTCTGTGCATTCGCACAGGCCTTTTCCAGCAACAGTTTGTGTGCCCGAGTCAATTCAGGATTTATTTCTTGGCACATTGGGTGTGTCTCCAGACTTCTGTGGAGTGATGTGTGTGTGTAGGATTTGTGTGTTTGTCTGAGTGAGTGCACATCTGTGGGTGTTACTGTCTCAATAGCCCATTTCCCTGAAGTCATTTGTCATCTCTGTGATAGTCTTTGGTTCAAGGATGCGGGCTCATACCCTGAGTGGCTTTTTTACCACCCCAACCAAACCACTTCACAAATAAAGCTGAACTGCCTTAGTTTTCTCAAACATTATTTTTTATGGTGTTTCTGCTTCATTAGATGGAACGAAGAGGAGGATGACAGGAACGATAGATGGAGAGGCATGCAGCTGAACCCAGAATGTGATGAATACTTAGAGTATAAGATTATGTATTTTGGTCTGATGAGCTGTAAGGTCACCTTGTAATTGTATTTCAATTTGTCAGTAAAGTTAGTGGTGTAATTGGCACTATATCTGTCCATTAATAGTACTACACTACTGCAGTACAAAAACATTATGATGCAACAGCAGCAGCTCCCATGACCATAATGGAAGTCAAAGCCAGAGTTGTCCATTTACTATTGGTAGTCTGTTCACTGGTCCATTTATTTGCTCCTAAATTGAGGTTTCAGATGTTGGCAAGCCACTACCACACAGTTGCTTTTAGCCACATGTCATTCACTTGTCATGAAGTTACAGTATGTATATGGACATTCATCTGATGATGATTCCCTGGTCTTAAGCGCCAGCAGCAAGTTGACATGTTTAGTGCTGAGTGGAATATCTATACAATTACTAAATGGATTGTGATGATAGCACCACCAAAAGGTTGCCAGATTTTGTTTGGTGTAAAATGTCTAGACATGAATTGTAATTTGCTTTTCATCATCAGGTGAACACCACTGTAATGACATTTACAGTATCAGTATCTATTTGTGCAAATTAGCCAACTTTAACATGCTAACATTCTAAACGGTGACCTGCCAGCTAAACATCATTATATTAGTATTGTCATTGTGAGTATATTAACATTTAATAGCACCACTGTACCAAAGTGTAGCCTCACAGAGCTGCTGGTGTGGCTGTGGACTGTCATTCTATGCTAGATAAAGAGTTTTCTAAACCGTCCGTACTGACCTGCACCAAGTGTGACAACCTCTTTACTCAAGCAATGTCCTAATTTCAGGTATGCTTACTTGAAAGGACATGATCTTGTGGTTCTGGTGAAGCTTTTTACCATTAGTTCAAACCTGTCTAGGCATGTTTTGTGTTTGAGTGGCAGTGAAACTGGTATGGATAGGCCTCTTTGTGGCTTATGACATAGATACAGCAGCTATTGCTGTATATTCTTGCTTTGGGTCATGATGGTTATTGTCACCATACAGGAAAATAAATTGTTCAGAAAACACCTGCTGAAAAATCTATTCTTTGTAATTTGATACAGTGAAGAAAATTACATTTTCGTAATTACACTTTAACTGAAACACAGTTTTGAGTAACTAACAAGTTGTGTATGAAGAAAAACAGGACAGAAAATATAATTTAGAATATTTCATTAAACCTAAAATTAATGAATTAGTGACCCAAAATGTGACTAATAGTAAGACAGTATACAGCAAAGTTTGGAATATTTTGAAATATGTTTTAAATTTAATATTTGAATGAACTTTAAGCCACAACAAATGTTCAAAAAGTCATGAGGGAATGACAACACACTCTAAGTCTAACCTTCATCATCTTATATTAATACTAACAGTGTAGCCTCTGCTGGCTGCCAGCTATATGGATGTCAGACCACAACAAAGACATGATGCAATGTGTGGATAAGGCTGGCCAGACCTGATTGCTTCTCATAAATGGAGACAGAACTCATCTTCTGTTGTGATAGATTGCAACAGTAGAGGCCCAGAGAGAATATGAGGCCGGGAAGGGTCAGACTCACGTCAGATCATCTGGTTTAGACACAAGCGTGATGCTTTGATTAGTCTCCATGTTAAACTATACTGGAACAAAACTGCTACAAACTGTGGTTATGCTGTACATGCAGGGTCAATGCGGCAGCTTCCAGCGGACAGCAGTGTGTCACTGCTGCAGGAACAGATACAGTTGATTGCCTCTCACACAGGGAGACAGACCATATTTTATGTTGGGAGAGATTACAATAGTGAGCTTTGAAGATGGAGTGGAGCTATGGATTTTTATCTCTCTGCATGTGTGCTTGTGTGTATGAGTGGATAATGTAAAACTGACTCAACATGTTTTGTAAATCTGGTTGAGAAAAGGAAAAGACATTTAGGAAGGTTTCTGGGTAACTTCAGTACATTTGAGTGCATTTTGGAAACAGACAGGAATCAATCAATAAAGTTCCGTGGATGGGTCAAAGAGAAGAGGATAGGAGGAGTTAGCTTCACCGTAAAAGTGTCAATAGCCTGTGGTAACAAAAGTGATGATCCTTCATGTGAAGAAACTTTTTATGGACCTGAGACGGAGCCAAGCCATTACTAATGGAATGGGAATTTCTATAGAACTGATTACATGACACAAATAGCTCTGTCAGCTTGTAGACTTTGATTTTGATCAAAAGGTGCTACCACTTCTTACTATGCAGGGCCTCCAGTTACAGAGGTATCAAACATTCAGTCTCAGTGCCATCTAGCTTGTTACTGAGAGGGAATCCATTGGATACCACAGAACTCAAGAGACATGCTCAACCTTTTGAATAATTAATGTGTATCAAGACAATGAAAGAAATAGACAGAGAAAATTCATATCTCGATGTGTACACATGTTGTACAAGTAAATAAGTATTGCAAACTGTACAGAATTGTGAGAAATGGAATATCTCACATTGAACAGGGTACACAGGTGTCTGCCCATTTCCATCACCTCCCTAGCCAGTTTGCTGCACTGTCCATGCCTCTTCCTTGTTTTCTGCCCTGCTTTTCATCCTTGCCTGGCTATTTTTTGCATATTTGCACTTGCTTGCCAGATCTAACTGGTATCTGTTTTCAACTTTTTCTTGTTCTTTTACTGAGCTGTTACACCAGCTCTGTTAGACAAAGTAAAAAAAAAACAAAAAAAAAACCAAACAAACAAAAAAACAAACAAAAAAAAACATCTGGATGTCTTGAACTTGTTGCTCACATTTATGTTTGAAACAAATTAGATAAGGCTATGTTAAAACCCCTTTATGGATAATTGTGTGGGTGAGCATTTGTCCTGTGCACAAGCACACAATTTCACACTGACTAAGATCCATAATCTGGAATAATGAGCATACTGGGTACTATAAATCTGATGTTATGATACACATATCTCTGCTTCTGTGCATACACAAAATTTAATCTGTGTTAAATTTTCTGAGTCTGACCTCAGCTGCTTTATATAAATGTACTGGGGAGGGTTCTGATGTTTGATTGAGAGCACCTGTTTGCATGTAGTTTCACTTTAACCTGTAGTGGTAAAGAGACATGGTTTGTCAGAATCCTTTGTTGAGCTCACAGTGTAACAAATCAGATGTCAACCATATCAAGGAATCTGTCGTTCTGAAGAGTTTTGGGAAGCAATGTTGTGAAACTATCATGCGTGCCTGAAGAGAAACTTTAAAGCTCAAAAAGCCCCTCACAGGCATGTGTGCCCGTATGAATAAATTGCATTGCTGAAGCCTTCATTGTGGATGGCTTCAATTTCGCTGCTCTCAGTTTTGCTGCTGATTTTTCCAGGGATATTGTTGGAGGGAGCTGGTCCCAAGTTGCCATGGGCCACGTGAGGATTGCATGAGTGGCCAGAGTAGACGAGTTTGCATGCAGTCCTATTTTATAAATGTGCCCCCAAGTTCTACTTTTTGTATTTCCGTGTAATATGGGAATTAAATGTTGAGTCACATCTGATTTATGAAAAGCAGATGTCACATGCACATTTCATTAATCTGCTTTTCTGTCTCCCAAATGTGACATAAAACATAAAACTTAAATAGAAAGTACAGCGTACTGTGTAATTCCCTGTAGAACAGATTTTAATTGCATGCATAAGCAATGCCCTCTGAATAAATTCCATTCTGCTGCTCTTATTAAATTAAATACATTTCAAACAGGGAGATTTTGCAAATTATATATGCCATGCTGTAGGCATTTGGCTGATGATGACCTGAACTTAGACTGAACTTAGTTTATTTTAGTTCTCAATATTTTGAATTGTGCAGCAGCCAAATGAACTGTGAGTTACTGTAGTTTCCTTTGGAAGTCAATGAATGTGCTGAACAGTTCTGATTTCATTTGTTGGCTTTTTGGTAATCAATCAGTTTGTTGGAACACACAAACAAATCAATATCAATGTGATTACCCATACCCACATATTTCCTGCATCTATTTTTGATGGAAAGTTGAAACAACACACCAAAAACAGAAGCAAGAACTCCTTTAGCTTCTATTTCATCAGTGTCATACTTCATGGATTGCTGGTGCAGCTGTTATTCATGCATATTCAATGACTCACTGATGATGATAATGATCACAATAGACCAGCATAGCTTGACATCTTGAATGCTTAATGTCCAACAAGTGTGTCTGCTGGAAAAAGCAGATATCATCTTGCCGTTCCAGTTTGTCACCTTAAGATCATTAAAAGAAATGACGTGCATAATTCCAGTCAGTAACATCCAGAGTTAGGCCTCATTACATTAGATGATATTTTTATATTGTGAATCCCAGTTGTCATAAACCATCATTTGATGGCATTCCATCCAGGAGTTATGAAAAAATTCTACAAAAAAATAGGAACCTCATGCTGATCCTGGAGTAAAAGTCACAGCAGGCTGTAGAATTTATCATTTGGAAGTCATGTAAGTAGTCTATAGGGACAAAAGTGGTGGAACAAAGGACTGTAAAAACAACATTTCTAGAGCTAAGCTGACAGAATGGCTAAAAATGTTTGATGGAAAACAAGCAAACCAAAAAAACAACAGAAATGCAAATTAAAAATCATAATTTTAATGCAAACAACACATAGGACCCCAAACAATGAAGAAGCAATGTCAATATCAACAAAGGTATGACATCACAGCTCTGTCAGCCGATAAACAGCAGCTTGAAGTGGAGTCACTCTAGTAAACTCCAGTTTAATCTTTTCACAGAACATAATAGGCACACTACTTTTTCTATTTGGATTCTGCTGCTACAGGCCTTTTGAAATATTAATACGTAAGTAATGAAAATAACAGTACTGTTTACACTGGTAGAATATATGATGTTTTGTTTACTGGCATATGCATGTGCTGTATTGTGTATTGAATTAAAATTTAGTGGAAACCATACCCATTTGGCTCAAACAGGAGCACATCAAATGAGTATGCACCAGGGGGACCTCTAATTTCAGCCTCTAGGTTTCAGTAAAAATAAGACTTTAGCCTGTGTTTGTAATTTTAAGTATTTTGTTAGCATTTGTAAGCCTTTAACTGTCTTTTAGGTTTGACAGTGGAGGGATAACAGGAAATGAGGGGAAAGACATGGACATGGACAACTAACAAAAGTCCACAGCCAGATTCAAACCAGGGATGTTGCACTGGAAGCCTTGGCATTTCAGTCTGGGTTTATCTGGCAATACTTGTGGTCACAATGGCAACAGACAGTGTGGTTTAATATCACAGCAAGCAAAGTAAGCTTTTCAGTGTACTTGGTATCACACATAACTGTAGAGCTTGTGTAGATGTGGCTGCATTCACAGGATGAAATTATTTAATAAGCTGATTATATTATCATGACAACCAACAACAATGGTAGACTTAAAAACAATCAAAAATCGTGGTCAAAACCAAATATGATCACAACCTATAAAACATGACATTTGTCAGAAAATATCCATTTCAGTATGAGTGGCTGCTGCTGTGCATGCCTTCTCTGTTCATGAGTGGGAAAAAGCCTCTTCTCTCCCAGGAGTCAGTTCAAATCTGTCTATGCAGCGTTAAAAGTGTCTTGAAATGTTTTCATGTCTTTCTCTTTATTCACAGCTTCATGTACTTTTGCTGGGAAACACGCTCTCAGCTAACATAATCAGAAAGCATTGAAAACTGATTACTCTAGTGTGACATTTGAGATGGAGAGCTCTCCCAGCTGCAAAATATTTTTGTATGATTGCTCCAAATCAATGAATATGTTTGGAGCAGCCAATTTCCTTATATCATAGTGAGCATGCTTCATTGGCTTTAGGGTTAATTTGTGTATCACTTGGTGTTGGGTACTGAGTCATAAATGGACAATAAATAGAAATGACGACACCTTCTGCAATCTACCTAACATAAACACTGCTTCTGTCTCCATAGGGACCTGACGTCTTGTATAATTGCTGGAAATTTGAGGAGGACAAAGGGTAAGGTTCATACCAGGTGAGACCAAAAAGTTCTGAAACTGTTCCTGTTGTGAACGAATGGAGCGCAGCACAGTAGTGCACATGCAGCAGGTGTGACTGTCACAGGTGGGAATCAGTTGATCATTTGATCCAAGAATTGCATATTTTGAATTATGATTTGATTACGCCTACATAGTGGGACAAGGGACACCTGTGACAGTTGAGGCCTGGGATCGGGCAACAGAATTGCACGCCTTCTTCCTCTCTGCACTGGTTACATACAGGTGCGCGGAAGGGACGGCGGTAATCAGACAAAAGGATCAACGCAAGCAAACTGATAACAGAAAGAATCTAGCACACCACCGCAGGGCCGGTACGGAGGAGCTGGCAGCCGAAGGACCCCCTCTCCCTTCCTTTCTCAGAGACTTCGAACTTAAGTAGCCCCCTGCCCTTTCATTCTTAAAGACTGGACTGATTTATGGACACTGGAAAAACAGCTGTTATCACTGCTTTTGCTCTTAGAAAATAAGTTTTAATCCTGAGTAAGCAGCTGGTATATTAAGAACCCCTCATTACTGTGTGACATGACCAATAACTTTTGTGAGTCAGTATTCTGTGTTACATCATGTGATTAACATCTGGACTTGTGTTACATATGTTTTTTCATCATGAAGCAGGAGCAGTACTGTGTTGAAATCTGCAAGGATCTCTGTCATTATGACCCAACCTTCATGTCGAGGATCATCACCGGTGATGAGATGTGAGTCTTTGGCTCGGACCCCACAGACCAAACAGCAGCCTGTGCAGTGGGGGCCCCCCACAGTCTGCCAAGAAGGCATGTCAGGTATAAAGTGCAACCTCGTCATTCACCATTTTGATGCAATGGAGGAGATCCAGCCTGAATTGAAGATGGTGCTTGACGCCCCTGTAGAAAGGGACTTCCACGTTGCGTACATTTATAAGGGGATGGTGACCAAATTAAATCAGGTATGGTTTTTGATTGTTGTAGGTGCAGTCTCGCACTCTATTAACTCAATAGTCTTAGGATTGAAGCAGCATTTGAGCATCAACTGTGAGTGTGTCCCTCTCGCCCCAAAGTCTGTGAAGAGGCTAAGAATAGTGTAATCTGTAAAATTGTTGCTTAGATTATTTATGGGTTATGAGCTGGTTGTGAACTAGTTCACATTCCAAGTGTTCACCTTCGACCCTCATGGACTCAGAGCAGTCAGTAGTGTAGTTTGACAAGAATAAATGTAGTAAAAGTTTTCAGACTCTGTCCTGTAGAAATTGTAAAAACATTTCTTATATTATTAGAAATGTAACACAGAAGCATCCTCATCCTACACACTTAGCATCAGCTTAGAAAAAAATAGCAACCATTTAGCAGCAGCCTAGACATACACTGTCTAAACAACCATCCAGATAGCTATAGAAAACACTTAGCAACCATGTGGAAGTGACCTAACAAACACTGATTTAGAAACCACCCAAAAACACTGTGAAGAGCCAAGCAACCACTTTGAAAACAGACTATGGCATCCATGTGACATCCAGACTTCTGATCATTAGCAATGTCTACACAGGTAACTTAGCTATTGCTTAAAAAAAAAAAAGAAATAAAAAAAAGCTGAACAGCCTAGCACCTAATCCGTAGTCAGTTAGTTAACAACAAGCATTTCCTCAGTCAAATACTGAGCACACTTTTTTGTATCATATCACTGATTAAGTTGTCAAATGGTGTCTGTTGCACATCAAAGTTAAAGAAGCAGTGAAGATACAGAGCAGTTTTCAGCTTGTTTTGACAGACAGTGTAATTCAGTGCACAAAACATGAATGCGATTTTAACAATCATCAACACTTCTGAGATAGACAGATTTTTTTCTTCTCATTTCTGCCTCACAAACATCATTTAGCAGTCCACTGTAAAAGATTCCTACAGTTTAAGAGAAAATCCAACCTGAATCATTGCCCTACGAAAGCAATAAGCCGCTTTGAAAAGGCTTTAAATGCCTCATTCACGTCACTCAGTTTTTAAGGAATGCTTGCAGGTGTATTTTTCATATCAAGTGACTATTCTGTACCCCAAAAAGAAAAATATAAGACGATTATATTTGATATACGACTGTCCCAATCCATCATGACTAAACCTGTTAGAAATGAATAGTGAAAGTGTTTGAACAGCAGAGGTGCTGTCTGAAAAGAAAATAAAAAAAAAATCCCAAACTTCTAAAGAATAAAAACACCTCATCTTTAGAAAGGTGCACATGTACTTTTTAGTGAAGTTTCAGAGGGCTTCAGAGAGCTCAAACAGGTCATCAAACTTTGTGTCGCTTCTTTAAATTATCAGGAAAAAAGGGGGAATGCACCAGGGGGAGTACTATTAATATGACAGCTGTTATTCTTGTTATTCTTTATTCTTCTGTGAAGAATAAAATTCACAGTGTCAATGTTCTGAAAGGTGCAGCTGTAGAGCGGTAAATGACTGAAACTCTCTTTCACTTCCACAGTGGTGGGTGTTATGTCAGCTCTCCAAAACTGTGTGTAGACAGTGTGTGTGTGTGTGTGTGCTGGGAGAATGTTTCTGGTAAAAACACACAGATGAATGTTGACGTTAAATTCCTTTCAGGTCTTTCATTATTTTTTTAAAAACGTTCACTTCCATATGCATGCTGAATCCTACAAACAACATTCCATGAATATATAGAGGACTGGAAAGCGTGCCTATTCAGCTTTTTTTTATGCCATTAGATGAAAATACTGCTCAGTTTAAGAACTTACTATATGCTACTGTGCTTTTTCTGCAGTCACACAAACACACAGACACTCTGCTAAACTGCAGTGTACTCATACATATGACAAGTCTTTCATTATTTAGTCATAAAAAAAAAAAACGAAGGAAACAAAATATAAAGCAGTGATTCATAAAAACAGGCCAGCATCAATATTTATGCAACAGTAATTAAAATTCTAGACTATCACCTCAAATAGAGTGTCAATGTTGAAACAGAATTAATAGTTGTGATACCTTTCATTATATTTGTGGTGTGTCACTGTGCTCTATTAATGTTTCATTCAAGTTATCCACTGAGAATTTTACTAAATGAGAGTTCTGTAAGGTTAATGTATCATAATTTACAATGAAAACTAGGTCTGTTTTCAAACTGAAATACTGTTGTTATTCACTATTTCCAGTCAACTCCATATAGCAGGTTTTTGAAACAGAGGGAAGAGATGGCTCTTGCTCTTTTTAATACATTAAAAACATACATAACACCTAAAATTTCTTATATGATCATTATCTACCTCTCTTGTCTCAATGTCAACGGCAGAATGTAACCAGTGCCTCCACTGCCTGTATGGTGACTGCTGCTGCAGTAGGCACTGGCCCAGCCCGGAACAAACTGTTGTCTGAGTTAGCTCTTAGTTGCAAAGCACAGGACAATTTCTACCTCACACATTTCTTCCTGACAAGACAGACTTTTCCACTGTTGGCTGCTTTTCCTGGTTGCTGCTGCTGGTGTTGCTGAAGTGAAAGTAAATAAAAAGATAAAATGCAGTGTTTTTTGTCCCTCTGTCGTAGTGGCTATAAATTGCATTACCACGTGAGTGTACTTTAAATGTCTTACACTGTCCGTTAATGTTCACCAGATATGTAATTTAAATACACCATGCTCCATTCGACCAGGTCTCATGATGGAAGTTGTTGTAGGTTTTGGTGCAAAAACAAGACAAATGAACAAACAAAATGGAAATTAAAAGAAATTCAATTTATGTCTATTTGTAAATATATATGGCCACAGGGTGCCTTCTTTGGTTAGCAGGTGTCACTACAACTTTGCAGTGTTACAGTGTTGAACCAAATGTTTGAGTGTCAGGCCACATAATCTGACAAAGTCAACGCAAATACAGGTTTATTATAGGTTTATTATAGACTTAACATTGGCACAAAAAGTCCCAGATGATTTGATGGGGTTTGGCTGCTTTATTCCCAATGATCAAACTGGACAAAACTGGAATCTGAGTTACAACTTATCTGTCTGATGTGAGAACAGTTGGATCCTGACTGATGCTGTCACCATGATGGGATAATTAATAATGATGAATAATTAATGAAATAACTGGAGCTGTGTCACATGCATTAAAAATGCTCTTTCTTAATTTAGAGATGTTTGTATTGTTTCTGCTGCTGTGTGTTGGCCACAGGTATCTATTAAACCAATAAGACAGAATATTACTTACAAACAGCTACTGGAAGCTACCAGAACAACAACTTTTCCAAGCTCTGCATCGCCACTTCACTTTAAATAATTAACAAAAGTCCTTTATTCAAATGTGCCTGTGTTATTGGTTAAACTGATCTTTGACCCCACGGAGGGTAAGTTGAGGGTAGACGAGGTTAGACTAGTGAGGTTACAGTAAAGGTTACTTTGATGCATGGCTTGTATTGACTTACTTAGCAAATGCAGCCTGAACTTCTAACCCATCAAAGCCAATATATTGATTCAAATCCTTGTATGTCATCAAAGTAACACACACTAAACCACCTCAGGTACTGTCACCTTGTTGCTATCCTGTACCAATCTTATTTCAGACTTTGGTGGGCCTATACAGAGATCTATTGATTTTTGTCTAAGGTCAGAGCAATTATAGAATGGAGTGGTATTTTGAGTTGTTGTCTGTCTGTTTGCCTTTAAAATAATCTATATTTAATATCTAGATATTAGTTAACAAGGTTAGACAATAATATTAAATACTGAGTTATTTGTTGTCTGCATGTCAGAATGATTAAGATAGTTAAGTGAGTCAGTGTGCTTTCTTCATGTCTTTTTTCCTCTCCCAGTGCAGATGTGAGGAGCTGCTGATCACAGCCACTTTATCAGAGCCGAGCGCCTCTCACTTCAACAACACTCGACGGTAAATGGCAGTTAAAAGTGCGGGCAAAAACAGTGCCATCCACAGCAGGTGCTGTAGCCCACACACACACACACACACACACACACTAACTCACTCTCTGTATTAGAAGCATAATAATGTGAAAATGACTTCAGTGTCAACTCAAGCGGATGTAGAGACAGTTGGCTGCTCTTTCTCACATCAAACAGAGTCAGCAGACATCTGCTGAATGGCAGCTGGGGAGGGTGTGTATTTGAGAGCTCTCTCTCTCTCTCTCTCTCTCTCTCTCTCTCTCTCTCTCTCTCACACACACGTAGAATGGTGAAGTAGTTTTTACCAACCTTGGCTGCAAGCATACTGACGTCATATCACATGTACAGACTTTCTGTCTTTGGTATAGAACACACTATCTGTTTAGCTTTATGATAGCACCTTTGCTGCAGTGTTGTGGGTTTGCCAGTTGGTCCACCACTTTTCAAACTATTGGTTGCCTTTGCATTTAAGTTTGTACAGATATTCATGGTGCCTTGAGATAGAATCCAAATGATTTTGTGAGTTGTGTTTCTGTCCAATATTCATTCTTATTTTAGCTCTGTGTTTGGTCTCAACCAACATCTGAGGAAAATGTGTGGCTCTTCAGCTGCTAAACATTCTGCATGCTGCATGTTTGCTGCAGCCAAAAATGACAAGTCACCACAGAGTTTGTACAAAATATAGCAGCTTTAATCAATAAGTCAACAAAATCATGTCCGTTTACCACCAACATTCAAAGTAATTTCAACATTTTATGTTGTCTTTTCTTACATGTAAATATGTAAATCTGTGATATGGTGTGGTTACAACCTCTCTTGTCATGTGACTGCTTGTGCTGAACTTCTTGTGATGTTGTGGCATAAAATGATATCACAATTACTTAGAATACTAAAATATTAGAATACTAATCAGATCTACTATTCTGTTCCTGTTAACTCCATGGAACATCACATAATGATATCACACAAATTAATGGGTAGGCTCTAAAAAGAATGTATGTGGGATATGGCGTGTTGTGTCTACAGCATCAAAATGTATTGGTATAATGCAAGCTGAAGTCCTACAGTCAGTAAAGGCAATTCCTATGCTCATCATAGTCATGGACACAGTGCGGAAATAATTTGTTCCAGGCTTCAATGACTGTTATAGTTTCCATGGCTCTATATCGAAAGCATGCATTATTCTGGAAGATTTACCCCTAAAGAAAAACACATACATACACACAGCTTAACTGACACAAAGAATATTTTACCTTTCAGAAAGGTGTAAAACTTGTTTTCCTCCATGGATTAACCTTGATGACGTCTTCCCACAGAAAAGATCTTCACTGCCCTTATTTAGAGTAGGGATCTGTATTGCCCTGCCTTGAACTCATAATTTAAACTGACCTGACTACACCACTATCATACTCTTATATTCTTATATTCATTCATTTTCCTTTAGAAATAATGAGGAATGCAAGACTTAGCATTAAACATATTACACAGTAATGCGAATCTACAGCCATGTGGGAGAGTGAGTGCAGTTTGTGTGTGTGTGTGTGTGTGTGTGTGTCAGAAGGACAGATGCTGGCATAGCAGGTGCACCGTCCCCTGACAGGTGACAACTCTAGCTGTTTTGAAAACCTTATGGCCAACAGAGTAGGGTCACATTGTTAGTTAAATACTTTGTTGTTCTCCAGGGGCGCTCACTTTAACCTGCCTGACAAACCTTATGGTTAACTGATCAGGGCAATGTTGTTAGAAAACAGCAGGGGAGGGGCATTTTTGAACGCTCCAAAAAGTGACATGTAGAAAATATATCAAGGTCACATTTGGAGTTAAACACTGTAATTCTGCTGGGGCAAATGTTTAAAGTCCTATTGAAATCACAAAAGTCATCCATTTTATTGGCAAAAAATAACTGTTAACATGACTTTCAAAATTATTAGACCTAGTATTTTTTTTTTATTGAAGGAAAATAAAGGTCTCTCGAAATCTCAAAATGCTCAGTTAGCTTCAAGGTTCTGAGCAGGCAGGCTATTATATGTGTTTGACTCTCAACTGGGCCAAAAAAAGAAAACTTGTAAACAAACTCAAGTTCATAACTCTGGCTTTCAAGCCAAGGACAGGCAGTGTTTTGTTGGCAGAGGCAACACCATTTTCCATCCTGAATGATTAGAACTTCAGCTACCAATCATTTTCGTTATTGATTAATCTCACAATTTGTTGAGGAATTGATTAATTAATATTCAATCTCGATCAGTCCATTAACTTGAAAAGTGGAACCCTGCCCATGCAGAAGTTGTATAAAGAAAACTATGGGTCTTAATAAAAAATTTGTAGCCCTCTCCCCTGTGCCTTGCTGTGATGTATAAACCATTCCAAGAAAGTAGTAATGTAAAGGTAAAATACATCCATGTTTCCTGTTATACCTTCCTGCTGACTGAAACAGCATGGCTAATCCACTCGTTTCTGTCATAGTGATGGATTACAAACAGTGTTGGGTAATATTACTTTGAAAAATAACTTGGTACATTACAAAATTACCGATATTTAAAAAGTAACTTGTTACTTGTACTTGTTAGAGTACTTTTGTGTTACCCCTGGAATGACAGCTTTAGCTTAAAAGTTGTAGTCAGAGTTGTAGCATCAGCACTCCTCCTCAACAGGCCTTGCTATCAGTCTTATTGAGCTGTGCTTAGCTTGTAGGTGCATCTTCAAATTTGAAAGAGTTCTCTGCATCTGACGGACACAAGCACAATTTGCATTTCACTTCTTTTCTTTTTCACCCACCAATTCAAAACAATGTGAATATTTTCATGACATAAAGGTCGTCCTCTCTGCCATCTTGCTAGCTGAGCTACACCATAGCACTGACACACTGTAGGATCAGATACCTTTCACTACTATGCTAGCGGTAGGAAAGAAACAGACTGTGGAAATACGTTTTTTTTCATTTTTTAAAAATGTAATTGTAGTACTGTAATGCCTTATTTTGTAGTGTGTTACCTCCAACACTGATTACAAATATGACTAATTTAGAATCAGCTTTGTTGCATCTAGCATAATAACAATAGCTTCGATTGTTTGCCCCTTTGAACTATAATAATTATAGCCCATTTATTGCCACGGCTGCTAACGTTAGCATTGCTAAATTGCTGTGATTCTTCTACAAGACAAATCTGACCTCTGATCTCTGACCCTTCACCTCTTAAGCAGGGCCACTCACTTTATTACACACAGCACCTCTATAATGATCAGCACTCTTTGATCTCAGTGGGGTAATCTTGAATACACTCAGACCTGGGACCCACAGCAATTGAATGGGACCAAACCTGTACCTGTTGGACGAAACATGGATCTGAACCTGCACAGGCCATGTTTCCTGGGGTTCTGGTGGACCCCTGAAGATCTTTACAGGAAATTCTCTAATTTGAAACCCTGCTATATGCACCCACTCTTTGTATATATGGCAGTGTGTTTTGTGACAGTTTAAAATCCGCCTGCAATTCATTTCAGTTGTCTCTGTTACGTGTCTTTCCTTTGTCCTTTTGTATTTGTAGGTTGTTGAACTACAAGCATTAGAAACATTTTGAACACCAACAAATTCACACTAACCAGGGGAAGGTCTATTTGTGCCCACTCACTTTACAATGACTGCCTTGAAAATTTTATTCATACTGAATGCATATTTGGTCAGTTCCACTAACGGCCATGGACAGAACAGTTTCTATTTGAAATGAAATCTCTTAAAAGAGAGCATTTTTTGCTGTAGCAAAAAAATGTAGTTTAATTTCTGTGTTGCTTTAAATTGAATTCTTAGCCTTGCTCGAGTCTCAGCCAACAATGTTTGAATGTACTAGATTTACAGAGATTCGTTTGTAACATGTAAATGTGTCCTGATCTTACGTTTTGTTGTACAACCTGGTCTTCATGTCAGTAGTTCTGTCTGTAATTTCTGCCATGAAATAATTTAAGCCACTTGTTTTACTGAAAACAAAAACCATCAGATAGGAATTATCTATAGCATTTTTTGGAAGTTAAAATTATACATCTCAAAATCATTGCCCTGCACTGACAAAGTATTCAACACTGAGTACTTAGCATAAATATAGGCCAACGTGCCAGGATGATCCACACACCACTCTCAGTAGGGGTCATTCCCCCTCCCTGCCTCTCCATCAGGGGCAGTGGATCCTCAGAGAGAGACAGGAAGCAACTGAATAAGCTAGTCAGATGTGCTGGCTCTGTCCTGGACTGGTCTCTGGACTCCATTGAGGAGGTGGGTGAGAGGAGGATGTTGACCAAGCTGACATCTATCATGGTCAACCCCTCCCACCCCCTGCATGAGACTTTGGGAGACCTGAGTAGCTCCTTCAGTAACAGACTGCTTCATCTACCTCAATGATTATCACCATTTTCCTATATTATGACTGCACATTTCACAACTGCACATTTGTGTTTATTACAGAGACTTTTTAATCTTTTTTATCTTATCTTATCTTACCTACCCAGTATCACACATGCACACACACTGAGTGAGAAGATGCAGCTGTCTGTGAAGTGTCAGTGTTTCATTACCAAAGGGATCCAAAGAGGCATCTGCAGGATCTGCTGATCCAGCAACAGCTGGCGACAGGAGGAATGATGGATGGAAGAGAGGCATGGATGAGGAAGAAAACTGAGAGAGAGAGAGCTGGGAGAAGGCAGGACTGGCCTTTTCATTGGCAGTTATAAAAAGCTTTAATAAAAAGGTAGCCCTGTGAATTAAGTCTATTGTGGTCTCATTTTGGGCAAGGACGAACGAAACCTTGTCTTGACAAGAAGTGCTTCAGGAATGGAAAATATAATAGTATTTTTGGATTGACTCAGAGCAGAAAATGGCCACAATTTTCTGGGTTTCATTTGCCCTGCTGTCATGAGACACATTGAGTCTGGAGAGCAGACTGGAAGCTTTTCACTGTCACTGGAACAGCATGAAAATTGGAAAAGTAAGGGTAGAGACGTATTGTCACAGGAGTCATGTATTGACTCTTTTACTAATAGAACAGATGCTTAGTATTGACAGTGAAGCTTAGGCTCCTCATTGGCAAAGTCACTTATCACAGTTAGCAGTGAATGTATTGACATTAAGGTCAGTGCGTGGTGCTCTGAGGTGGTGTAGAGATTTAAGACCACATGTGAAGGTTCTGAAGACTATTTGCATGTCCATATTACATGCAGTAGACTTTAACTGTTTCTTGTGAATTGTACGTAGTTTATACCTTTACTTTTAAAACTGTTGCCTTGGGTTTGGTGTCAAAAACTAGAAAAAAGGTGTAATGGGTAATGGACAGTGGCCTCAGACACTGATAGTTCTGTCAGCAAAAGAGTGGAAGAGGGGAGATGGCTTGCTAGTACTACTACTACTACTACTACTACTAATAATAATAATAATAATAATAATAATAATGATAAGCTCATTTGGAGCTTATTGGATCAACGCATGACCCAAGACTCATTCAAAGATTTCAGAGTTAGGCCCTGATCTCTAATGCCTGTAGCTGTTGTATAGACTAAGAAACTGAAAGGGTGTGTTGGATAGCTTGGATTTCCAAGAGTGGGGTTTGCCATATTTGAAGGTGGTTTTCATTTAAATGAGAATACACTGTTGTTATGACAGGGGTTATGCTGCAAAGGGCCTGTGCAAAAATTCACAGTGTTTGCAGTAAAGGTGAACCTGGCTCAATGTTTGCATTTCCTTCTGTATTGCAATCATTGACCAACCAAATTATTTGTCTCACAACTGTCAAGTTGGAGGATAAAAATATAGTTGCTGTGTTATCTTTTGTAGCTGTAAATCCTATTTCACCATATTCACTGTGACTGGATTCCTTACATTGTATTTCATCTTCTCACCTGGACCTATGTCAATACAGTATTTTTCTTTTCACGCAAAAAAGGCAGGAGTGAATAGTCTGTGTGACATAGAGTGCAGAATGAAAAACAGTGACTAGGATGCCACAGGCTATTGTTCTGATATATCTGATGTTTACCTCTGTGCTCTATTTTATCCAGGTATTGGACACACACATTCAGTGCCAAAAGGGTAGTGGATTTGGGATGGACACAAATTAAAGTAGGACTCTAAATTTCTTGTAACTTCTTACAAGCTGTTCTGTCCATTTTATGTCAACAGTAGAGAGATGATGAAAAATAATAGCATAGAGGGAGATGAGGGTATGACATGCAACAAAGGTCCCCAGCCAGGTCAAGACTCATGCCTTAACACCTACACTGCCATGGTTCCCCAGTTTTATGTTAACCTTTGAATCATTATTGTTTTTGGTAATAATATATTAGTCACTAAACCAGCTATTTACTGTGCTAAGCAGAGAAAGGCTGACATCATATTGTCACAATTCTGCTCATCACGATACAGATTACCTAGCAACAACAGCACTCCACTTTATAGGATTCAGCAACAAAGGCGATGTGGAGCAAGTTGCATTGTTCAACCTTCAGAACACATTCAGTGTGGTCAGGCCCAGCTCTGTGCTTGTTGAAGGGAGACAACCCCCTCCCATCTCATCACTTTCTCCATCTCTGTCTGCCTCACCATTTTCCATCTGTCTTCCCCCTCTCTCTGACTCTACTGAAGAGCCATTCAGCAGATGTTTGTTGACTGCGCAATACAAAGAGTAGTGTCACTATATCAGAGAATGTTGACAGTCAGGTCTTTTTCACACAGTTGTATGATCCACAGAAAGCTGATGTTATGTTCCTGATGTATGGTTTAATTGTCTCAATCCTGTCTGTTCAAACTTATATTTAATTGTGGCTAATTTCCAGAGCTACGTGTATAGTTTCACCCATTGCATTGGTAAGAAAATGACTCTGCATTTGGATTTGTCTTCATACTTATGCATGCATTAAGTTAATATCAAAACTAAATCCTCCCCTCCAATGATCTCCATTCCCCTTGCAGTATTTCCTGATCGAATGTTATTCCACTCTTGTGACCTGCACCGTTGAACCTCCTTACCACATTACCATATTTACTCTATTAACTTTATTTGTTTTCAGCCTTTCAGTGCTGATCTCAAGAGCCCACTTACTGCAGGACATGCGCTTTGTCAGCATGCATAATCAAGTTTAGACATTATATTTAATGCATCTACTAAACCTGATTTATTTTCTGTGGGGAAGGAGTTGCACTTCACAGTTTTTTTTTTTTTTTTTCTCACCAAGTCACGCTTTCCTCATCATCCATCACTCCTCTGTGACACTGCTGCATCTGTCCTGTGTTTTCCCAGTATGTCCCACTCACTACTATACAATAGAACTTTATGAACCTGAAACAAAGCCTAGCCGAGTGGTTAGATCCTCCTTAAGGATAAGAAAGACATACATTTTCCTGCGGGGATCAAAATAAGGACACTATGATAAGAGGTTTGCAGAAGTTCACATGAAAGACTCGATCTCCTCTTCAGCTCCGAAGCAGCATATTCAGAGACACAGCAGCTATCTATGATAGCAGCATTGCTCTAGGGCCCTGGGTGCCCAGACTGTGAGGACAACTCCAGGTGCACCTGCTTTTATGGTTTATTTAGGCACAGCATCACAGTGCAAAAAGGACTGGATGAAGGGGACTAATAATAATAGATCTTAGGTTATGTGTGGTAATAAAAACACTCTCAGTCAGTCACATCACTGATTTCATGCTCTGAAACAGCTGTGCCAGTCACATGCGGGCATTACACCAATAACAACTCAACAAATGAAAAGAGGCTTCTTCAGGAAGTCATATTGTTGTCTGGATGATGCAGAGTGGCTCAATGTGAACATGCAGCACCACAGCAAAGAGATAAATAAAAAGAAATGAATAATGAAATAAAATTTTAAAAAAAGTTAATGCAGCTGTTTATATGACCACATCAATAGGATGCTATTTCAGTTTTAATTCCGCTGTATCTCAGGTCATAAATGGTCACATCATATCTTTAAATTTCCCCTCTGACGTTGGGCGAGAGGCAGGGTACACCCTGGACAGATCACCAGTCTATTGCAGGGCTGACATACAGAGACAAACAACCATTCATACTCATATTCACACCAACTGGAAATTCTAACCTGCATGTCTTAAGACTGTGGGTGGGTCTCAGCCATGGCATCATAATGCAACTGCCAAGAACCTAAAACTGAAATATCTGGTCACATTGGTAGTCTTGTTTGGTTATTCTCTGATCAAATAGTTCCATAACCATGACACAACATGGCCAACTTCAGGCTGCTTGACTTCAGTAAAGTGGCAAAGTTCTTGCATGGCTGTTTGAGTTTACACAACATTTAAAGTCTGTGTAAAGCAAATTCAAAGAACTGTCTCTAAACACATCATTTATGAAAATAGTTCTTGAAAACATGTAAAGACTGTAAACTATGTATCACTGCATTGTGGAGATAGACTGTTTCACAGTTTTTCATCATTCTCAGGATTTTATGGGTGGGTCTGAAATGGTGGCTTAATGACTCACTGGAGCCACCACTCAGCATAACCCCAACCCTAACACTGTACCCGCTCTAACTGATCATCAGCATCAGTGTTTGTCTCGCTTGACCGCAAGTTATTAGAAGTGTTGCTAGCCAGCTGTGCTGTTGTCCCACAAATGCATCTTCCCTGGATGCCAGAGTTTGCAGAACAGCTTGGTCGTCGCTTTATTTAAACTTTCAAAGACATTAAGAGGAGCATTAAGAGCCACAGTGGTGGAGAGCTGAGAAACACCAATGACACCCGTCTCCAAAGTGACCGTTTCACTCTGGTTACAAACTTTCATTGGAGACTATTCTTGACTATTGCATTGTTATGTAAAGTGTTATTGTTTTTATTGCTATAAAGTCTTAGTTCTAGTTCTTTCTGTAGAGGGGTAAAACACATTTTCATCATTACAGACTGATTAAGAACTCTGATTACAAAACTGCCAGTCTGCAGTTAACTATTAATGGGGCTCCCAACAGCTCCTTGCTCAAGCTTTAATGAAACAAAATTATTCTGATTTTCTGATGAAACACTGTGAAGATCCTCTACTGAAATTTTGATTGGAGTGTCATCATGCGTATGGACGTTCTGTTGTAACATACCAGTGGAATAATAATTGGAGATTCAGACTTGATATGGTAACTGACTATTTGAAATAAATCAGTGCATTATAACATGGTTTGGCAGACTTCCATGAAAGCATTTTTTTTCAGCTTTTCACTTGAACTTGATTTATTTCTAAATAGGTCTAGAAGTGCTAAAAGAAAAGTAACCCAGCAATATTTTGTCAGGTACTACAGCAGGAATGTTCCCTGGGCGTCAATTGGAGCCACTGACTCAGACAAACTCTTTCACTCACCCCACAGCTCATTCTACAGACATTCAGACACAGTTCTGCAGTGCCATAGCAACTGACCTGTTGCAGCACTTTCATGCCTAATGGATGTATTACAAACAGCTCTGGTATTTAAAGATGCAGCTGGTATAAATCTCTTATTATTGTCACTTTGTAGCAGGTGCTTTTGACAACTGCGGCCAGAGAGTGAAGATCAAAGCTTCTGTGTATAGACACATGTCATTCTAGTATCTGAAAAAAACTGAAAGTTGGTGTGGTATACTGATCTTGCTTTTTTGACATGACGACTTAGTAGTGCCATTGTTGGACATGTTCTAATCTTACTCATGGTGGCTTCAACAATCATGTTGTTCAATACAAGTTAATTATCAGCTGTCAATTTGAGTATTGATTTGTGAGTTGAAGCCTACAACTTTAGTAACTGGTATTTTCCATTATCAATTTTGTAGTGTTTACCTTCTCATATCTGTGGCTCTGAACCATGCTGCTGTACATGATCTGTGGCTGTAGGAACAAGTGTGTGTAGATGGTAAAAAAAAAAAGAAAAAAAAAAAAAGCACCATATTTATAATTTACTCAGTCATTAAGGGCTCGCAGATACAGTTGAGAGAGCCTCTTTTGTAGGAGCGATGCTAGATACAGCAAGTTTTACAGAGGAGAAAAACTGCAGCACAGGTACCTGCACAGCTGCTGTCTTTTTCCAGGGAATAAATGTGCTTTGTGCTTTTGCATCACAAACATCTGTCTTTTTCCAGCAGAAACACAAGAGTGCATGTCTCTCTCATCATACCAGTTACACTGAGCATCATCTCACGCCATGTAGCCTCATGGCAACACCTCACACCTGTCACCCCCGCTTATCTCCCCTCCTTTGCTGCATTTATTTATTTTTTTGGAAGATGCTGGAGGGAAGGGTCCTGAAGATGTACTTATTCTTTAATGATTACAGTAGTCTTCCACCATTTTAGAATTCAAAATGCACATCTGCACAACCTGGCACCTATATAACCCACAATGCAACTCTACCACTGACAGTTCGATGAGAGATTCAGGTGTGCTAAGGCAGCTAATATGGCCTCAAGCTGTTAGCCTCAAGCAGTACGTGTGCACTCCCCCAACAACTGACTTTGAGTGTGTTGAGTGGATTGGTGGATCTCCCCTTTAAGGTGGTTGTTTACACAGAACAACTTCTTTTCATGTAAGATGTGTTTAATTCTGAGAATATGAGGGCTCGTCTCCTCTGGGATTCATTTTGATGTTGTCAGGTGTTAATGTCATCCCGTTGCCTAAGAAGAAAGGATGTCCCCCCTGTGTGTAGTGTGGGCACAGTGACATGCGTGGGCTCTGCTGTTGCCATGACGCGCCTAATGTAATGCAATGCTTCCACAGTCACCATGGTTACTCAAGTTAGACAGCCACAAGGTTAAAAGTAGAACATCCCCTTGGAAACACATACTTGGAGCATTGTCTCATCAGTGGTCATGATAGTTGCTGTTCTTTTCATGTTTATTTAACAGTTATTAGGCCAGTGGAAGCTCAGCAGGGTATTTTATCAGCAGAGCACATATCGCATACATATAGTTAGTTTAGCTTTATTCACAGTCATAACACAGATAATAGGCCGAAATGTGCCCAGAGAAAGAGAGTGAGAGAGAGCAATACTTTCTCCTGTGCCTTGGTTCTTGGGTAATGCTATATTTCTCATTGGTGTCCCAGGCTGACAGAGTTCAAGAAAACCCCCTTTGATGTTTGTGCTTCAATAATTCTTCACTCCAGCTCCTTATGTCAAATTACTGCAGCAGCTGCCAAAAAGGGGCTTTCACTTCTCCGACTTCTCTGTGCAGCGCTGACTTAGCAATGAAAAGATGGTTGTGAAGCCTATAAGCCAGGCCTTTCGGCTCTTTAAGCTACCAGTTCACAGCTCACATCCACTACAGAGTAATTGTGCTCAGACAATTTCCAGTGAAAACTACAGATCAGGACCCATATTTTCTTCTCAGTGAAAGCATTAGGAGGAATCCCACGCCTGTTTTCATCTCTGCTGTGTTGAAATAGTTTAGTGGACCGAACACAGCTCTCCTCTTCTAGTTGGGTGGCTGCAGCTCATGCCCCATTGAAACTCATGTCTTAGTTTATCTGTGCTGCTGAGCTCATCGATGGAAATGGAGATTGGAGCCTGAGCTGTGCAAACGTTTCTGGGAGGCAAAATTATTCTTATGGCAGAATTAATCTCATTAAATTGAACTAAAGCTCAGTGGGAAGAGCTAAAGAAGGTTTCACAGTTTTTGTGGCCAAATAAATATTTGCACAAAAGCCTGTTGGAAAAGACAATAGGAGACATAGCTATGTTATGTGTTTGAGGGGGTTACTTTGTTTTGTTTTGCCCTAGAATATGCTCTCAATCATGTCTCCAGTCCTGTTTAAATTGCTGAACAAATTGAGTATGTTGTTGGTGATATTTAATATTATGAAGATATCAAAGCAAAATTAGCCATATTAACTACTACTACTGCTACTCTCACTTTCAAAGTTTCATAGTATCATAGATATATTCTAAAAACCACACTCTGAATTCAAATATGGTGTACAATCTTTTTTATGAAAACTGCTCTTTGAGTGCATAAACCAAAACAGTCTGGCTTCCAGGTTTGTGTTCATGTTGTGCTGTGTCACTGGCACCAGCCATTCATTCCCACTCAGCTCATAAACTTTACATTGTGATGATGTCCCACATATAATAATTACTTTTCTAGTTTTTTCGAGGAAAGTCTCACACAAACACAAAACCAGAGAATACCTACTCTTATTAAGCGGGGTGTTAAATTGGTAAATGAGTGTGCGGTGATCTTCTTAGGAGTATAGCAATTCGGGACAAATCCAGGACAGTCTTCTATAGTGAGAGACTGCAGCTGGGGAGGTTTCTGTGAGTTGTGTGTTTTGCTTTGTTTTTTTAATTTTTCCAGATACATGGATAGTCACAGTAGAGACAGTCATGTCTGACAGTATCAGAAAAGTTCTTCCAAAGCCACAGAGTGCTGCAAGAGAAGTCTTTGCAACTAGTTGTTTTTACTCACATGCAAGGAAGAACAACACATTTCTGGTTTGCATGAGTGCATGGGCTTTTGAGTTTTGAATTTCTAAGTGACCAGTTGTTGCAGTTGAGCAGTAATGGACTGTACTCGCCATGGCTAGAGTAAACATCAGTTTTCAGTCTCATCACAGCCCATTTTGTATGAATATATTAACTAGGACATTATACAGTATTGTAGAAAACACATTCAGCTGTATGAGAAGGCTGAAAGGACATAACTACAGAATGCGCACAGTTGTACTTTTGAAGGAACAAATGGTAGATTGGCCTGGCCTGTGTGTCTGTGGCACTTCTCTCTGAAAGTTAGGCTACAATCATGTCCATGAGTTAAGTCTGACCTGGATATTGTGTAGATGGACATAATAGGTGGCACATTTGTAAAATTAATCAGCTCTGTACAGGTTGTATATGGGAAGGCCTTAACCTAAGTTGAATCTGGAATGATAGAATTTATTTATTGTTTGTCAAGACCATGACAAAAAAATCATTAATTAGCACTGGGCACAAAGTCTAACTGATGGCGATGGAAGTGTCATTGTGTCATAAATATTTTTTTTTAATTATTTTACTATTTGGTCATAAGCTGAAATATTGGAAAAAAATAAATTTTGACCTGATGATGGAGTTAGATTGAAAGACAAGAGAACACTATTATAATTCATCCTCTGGGGACCATGAATGCGTGTACTAAATGTCATGGAAAGTTTATGTAGACCAAAAGGTGAGCATGTGCTAAGGTGATTAAGTGGTGGTGACTAAGGCTTAAGTCACCTGTTACTGCTTTATAGTTACACTCTTATAACAGTAGATTTGATTACAGTCCTCAGCAGAATCAAAAGTATTACTCTTTCCTGGTCCAGATATGTTGAGGAATCACAAAGTATTTTGTGATGAGAGCTTGTCATGGCAACCTAAATTAGCTGAAAATAAAGATGGTTTTTGCTTTGAACATATTTTAGTTTCATTTCTGGCACAAATAATAAGCCAAATGTCAAGGCAGTATTGTATAAAAAAAGAAACTAATAATATTCAGAGTATATTAGAATTAGAATTCATGATTTCACAATACTGTTAGACCTTCAAAGTGTAGGGTTTTTCAATCACTCACATGCACATGTATATTAGTAGGTACTGTATATCATTATGGCCAAGAAATTTATACAGCATTCTATTAATAAACACATCCAAAGATTTTTTTGTCATTCCAGGCTCTGGATGTGTAAAATATTTAAATAAATTTACTCTGTATTTAGACCACATAATGTCCTGTCTCATTTTAACAACCCATATGGGATTCACATCCAAATTTCACACCTCTGTCACATACCAAAACAGTATTTTCACTTTGACATGCAAGTCACCTCTAGAAGTAAATGTCAACTGTAATTAGGTCTTTCAAGCTGTAACTGATATGACTATCAGATTGGAACAGTGACGATAATAACTATTACAGACAATTAGAATTACAATTAGAGAGGCAGGGAGAGATTTCTCTACAATGTAATACAGAGTGTGTACTGCATTTATTTCTACAGCTTTAAACGTGGAACTTGGCACATTGCTGAGCCAAACTTTGTCTTGCAAAAGCTTCTCAGTGGTAATTAAAAGCATGACCTGATGACTGAGCAGTCTAAGCAAACACCATTTCCTGTTGATGTTTCCCTGAATCTCATTCTCACAGATGTCTGCTTTCATAGTGTGGTTTTGTCTTGTTTTACTGGAAATTTTATTGTTTGATTAAGAAAATAAGCAGAGGCATGCCATGATGTTTCTCCATAGTGCCACTTTGGAATTTCAGAGTTACTTAGATATCTGCTGGAATATCACTTACTTACATATAATTGAATTGTCAAAGTTAATTCTTGACATTACATTCAAATGATGTTTCACGGTCAAAAATTATCTTTGAACTTCAGCTCATCAGCCAACATAAAGGAGATGTCTTACACCTGGTGCAAAGTGACACAAAGCAACGCTAAGCATTGATGCAAGTGTCTTTGCTAGTTTCATACCTAGTGTCAGCCTGAGCAGCCATGGGCCATTTTTCTTAAAATGAGTAGTCACGTGCTAAGACTAATTCAAATAACAATAAAAAGGCACGTTATGTGTTGGATATCACTGCGATGTGTCTCGTAGACATAAATGAGGACATGCTGCAGAACTGTAGAAGCCATGATGCTGAACTGCATGCGCCAATGCCAGTGAACTCAAATACTCCATCATCACCAAGATTTGCAATTTTAATAGCAACTACATTACACAAGAATAAACAGGACAAAACAATCCTGCACTACTGGCTCTGTCATAGCCGTTCTTTTTAAATTTGTGATCCTCTGTCTGTATTCTCTGAGGTTGTTTGTCTGCCAGTACCCTGTGTCTGCTCTGTATCGTTAGCATGCACTGGAATTACTGTTTCTCTTGCTCTCATTGCCCCTTCATGCCCTCTCACCTCCTGTGCACGAGCATGAATGCAGGATAGTCCGACCCACTTCATTTAGGGCAGTGTGGAAACTTCAGATTTTTTTTTTTTAAGCACACACCAAAGGGGCAGCTAGTGGACTATTACGAGACATTCCCCGAGTTTGAATAAAAGTGCATTTGATTATAACTTCTCACCCTACCTTTACCTGCACTGCCAAGGTTCTTGCACAACAGAAAGTGAGAAAAACCAAATAATCCTAACATTATCGATCTACTGTGCTCTAACATTTTGTTTGTTAGACCTTCGTCAGGTACATTAATGATAACCTTTGTTTGAAGCTGTTTATAATTTGGTAAAGTCAGTCTTTTGTTTTGTAAACGTGGATTTTGTGGATAAAAGAGGATACATTCTGGCCCTGTTTATCTGATAGTTTGTGTTGTTTCCAGTAGCAACAGCTTCATATAAATGGTGGAGTATCACACTTGAGAGCACCACTAATAGTAGAGATCAGATTTGCATGAAGATGGCATTTTGTTTAATGTTACCCACATAAAGATAAACTGAAACACAGTTTACTAGTTAATAACAGTGTATTTACATGCATGGTAAAGCCCAATGATGACTGCTTTTATTATTATTATTATTATTATTACACTATTATTACATTATTACCCACACCCCAACATGTATGTTTTTATCCATGGAATCCCAGTACTGTCACTTCCTGCGCTGCTTATTTCGTTCTCAGTCACAGTTTGTTAGTCACAGTAAATTGACACATCATGCTCAAACACAGAACATGTCTGCTCACTCAATCTTCTCACACCCACCAACACAGTTTTATGAACTCATGTGAGGACGTGAGGACAAACACACATAAAAAATGAGCAAAGATACATGTTTGTCATGAAAAATGATGCTCCACAGCAGCAACGTGCCCCCTCCGAACACAGAGAGGCAGCGGGGGTCTGCGAGCACTGAGGAGGCTCCACAGCATCATCACACAGAACTTGTTGGGAACATGCCCACTAATCAGGATACTGACAAATAAAACGGATTACAGTTCTGCATTAACTGTGTAAACCAATACATCATCATGACATGCACACAAACACGCAAACACAAGAGAGTACACACCAGTCAGTCTGGACCTATCAGTTACAGAGCTCTGAGGAAAGAGGATGCAGACTGCATCATCTGTCTGTCCAGCCAGTGTGACATGAGACTAGAGGACAGGACACTGCAGGAGTCGAGATGTCAGGCATATATCATCCTTCATTCCTTCTCCTTGTCTTAATAATAACATTTTAAAAATATGCAGAATGTCTAAATTGGGTCCACAGTCCTCCAATATATGGGGAGTTTAGCCAGGAGCCTGTGAATGTTTGTTTGAAGCACCATAATTTAACTTTAACAATGTTAGATACTAACAAATTATTGTGGAAAACTACTTTGCAATCCAAAGTACAAATAAGACAAATATTTCATCTTCTGTCTTGCTGAAGCATTCATTTAAATAACCATTGTGCTCCAATAAATACACTGCAGAGCCAAATACAGGAACTGTTCTTCATAGTTTGTACTGTGTACAAGGTCAATGCAATGTAATGTCAAGGTCATGTATAAGGACTTTGTACATTCTGGTGTAGGTTTTCATATATTTTTGTGTTATTTTTATTTATTTATTTTAATGTAGAGCACTGAATACACTTTATGTAGGTTTTATCACATTGTTTGTTGTTGAGCATTTTAAATTTATCTGCAACAGCAATGAAAATGTCGCTGAAAAAAAAAAAAATAAATAAATAAAAGTTGAGTAATACATGACTGAAAGTGTCACCCAGAGAGCCTTTACCTTTGCACCCAAAAATCCTCATGATACATCTTTAAAATTTGCAAAATTATAATTTTATAAAAAAAATATTCACTTTTGTTTGTTGACCTACAGGTCGCCATCTGTATAAAGCAGTTTGTGCCAGAGCCACCAGTGCACCCTGGCAGCTCAGCTGACTCTCCTAGGATCTCCTGGTTTGAGGCAAGGATAGAATTTGCCTTGGGACTTTAAGTCAAGGTTCTACTCTTCAGACAGCATTAATTTTCTCAGCTAGAGCCTAAAGCAAAAGTGCCCAGAGATGGCCAGACATTTAAGGGATTTAGTATTTTTACTATCTTGTCTTCTCTGCTATATTTAGTCTTTAGAAAAGTCCAGAGGAGACGCTAGGACAACTCGCCTGGTCACTGCTGAAATGTGCTCATCCCTTTTTTTTTCTGTCTGCCATTACGCTTGCTCCAAGATGTTTGTCATACTTTGGAAATGTATTAAACCAGACACATGCTCGCCCTCACTAACTCGCCATAATGTGACTGAGGGGGTATCATGTCCTTGTTTTGTTGTTTTAGGACAGTATGTTGCATCAAGGCATTCGCTCAATGAGTCCTAACATGTCACCCATGGGTGAACCAATACACTGCACTTCTACCAAACAATTCACGTCTCCCTAGATACGTTCTACAAGCAGTATTTATGGGATTCCATTTTTTTAAGACAGGCCTTGTTCTTGTATGTTTCTGTTGATGGTGAATAAAAAAAACATGAACTTGGACAAAATATTAACTTATTTTTATTTTACTTCTCTCATTACATCAGTTTATCTGTCATTCTTCATTTGAGATTTCCCAATGAATCATACACTGTAATGAATTAATGTTCACAATAATATCCAAAATCTAACAGAGTCACAACAGATATTTAATTCATGCATATGCGAAGTAACCTGAAATGAACTGGAAACACATTTGAGTGTGGCAGCCTGCAGTGTCAGGCCGTTAGCTGGATGGCTTGTCAGATGTAATTGACTTTCCAGAGGCTTTCCTGTCACTCTCTGCTGTAATTTGATAGGCTCGTGCAGAGCTGCTTTTAGAAAAAACACTCAGTAATGAAAAGGAACTATGTGTCACAGGTAGAGTGTGTTGATAATCTATGAGTAATGGTGCATATAAACTGGGAAAATACTTAAACCTGTGCTTCTGCTGCAGGAGTTCACTTACACATGCACCAAAGGAATACTGAAATGTTATGTTTTTTTGTTTTTTTTCTTGTTCATGCAAAACGTGTTTAATACTCTGCAAATGACAAATTGCCTATTTGTACTGAACATGAAACAGTGCCAGTAGATGGTGCTATTCTGTAGGTCTGACCTGTTGCTACAGAGGAAGTTAGCAGTCCCTGCCTCATTACTGTTTACGTAACTTTGTAGAAGCTGAGAGAAAACTCAGTTAAGCTAAATGACTGCTGTTGAGAATCATGAGGCACTTCATTAAACCTGCATTAATTTAAATTTGTCCACTTGTGGGGCAGCTGAGCAAGCTGTAATCACCTTACACAGTCTGTATGGTGAGCTTGTTAACAACAGTTAATTCTTTTGAAAACCCACAGACACAATGCAACATTAGCAATCATTTCATTCCTCTCCCCCTGATGATTGTACTGAAAGTTCTATATTTCCTTTAGCCATGTTTCTAACTGCTGCTGAGTGCTGAGGATGTAGAGAATGGTGGATTTTTAGAGCATTTTATCTCAAACCAACTGCCTGCCACTACCAAAAAACAATGCTGATGAGAGCAACGTGACCTAACAGCTGGGTCGCGCTGCCTACCTCACCTGTGCATGATGGCAACCTCGCTGAACTGCTGTGTCCACATCGCCAGCAGCTACTACCAGCTACTGCTATGCTGCTACTGCCAGTCCTATATTTCTGCATTAAGTTTGCCTTGAGTTTTGACTATCAATAAAAGAATGTTAGAATTCATTACTGTAAATTCAATTTACCCCTTATTCAGAGGGAGAGAGAGAGAGAGTGAGAGAGCACACAGGAAAACTTCTTCTCTTCATCTTCAGTGACAGTGAAAGGTGTCAATGTTACGTAATGTTGCTGGTATAATGTCTCTCTATAGAGAACTCTATAGAGTTCCATGAAACTTTTCTGTGTGTTTGTCACTGTGAGTGACCCCTTTCACTTGCACATGATCCATTGCTGCAATAATGAGACCAAGAGTCTACAGCTACACTAGCTCCTCTGCAAGCTGCACTTAGGCACACTAGTGCTGTGAGCTAAATACTAATGTTAGCCTGCTAACATGCTCACAGTGACATGATGACATGCTGATGCTAGCAGGTAAAATGTTTGAAAATCATTATATCTTTTGAGCATGCTAACATTTACTAACTTGTACTTAATACAAATTACAGCTGAGGCTGACAGGAATGTTTTGTAGAAGTTTTATAGAAACTTAAATGATAACATGATGAGGGAAGAGATCACCAAAAGTACAGAAAATCTGATCCTGACGGTATGACACCATGTGGGCACCGAAACCTGAAAACAACTTAAATGACTGGTTCCCTTTTTGCCGGCTGCATAATGACTTTTATCTCCTGTCAGACAACAGTTCAGTCTCCTTGTGTGTTTAATTATTCAGTATAATACTAACTTCTGACTTTTAACTTTGTTCTGAAAAGGTGATTTGGTGGTTGCATTATTGTCCACCATACAAACTTCCATTCAAAAATAGCAATGAAAGTAAACAGAAAGTAAAATGTACATAATTTTACATGAGTCTAACCTAATCAGAAATAAAATAATAATGATAAAAAATACAATAAAAATGTCATGCTACGTGCAATAGCTATTAGTGTATCTGGACACATGAATACAATATGTGCTTGTTACCTCCATAACAGTTGACCTTCACATGGAGCTGAAGCATATCAAAGAATAGCTGTCAGTGCAGTGAGCAGCAGGCTCTGTTGGTACACAGACAGTGGGAGGATCTGTGGAAGAAACTAATGAAATTCACCGGAGAGCAATGATCCACTGACCGGCTGCTGCCCCGCTGCTGCTCCCTGTGGGATCAGAACACTGAAAGGCAATGAAGCGAAGGATCTCTCTGATGGAGGACCAACACAACACTGCATGACTGATACGCTCCACTCACAGGTCGCCAGCCCACCATTACTCTTACCTGCTCAGTCAAGCCCACCATGCTCCAAAGGGGCACGCATTTAAGCTGAATATTGCTTTGATTTGAGACAGTGGCACATTTTAGAATCTGGGTTTACTTGAAACCTAATAAGCCATGAATAATCACAACCACAGACCAGATTTTCAGACTAAACTCTTCCCAGTTAAAGTTCAGTTTCTGTGAAAAAAAAAAGGACATTTAATTGTTAGATGATCTGTGTTCAAGACTGAACCTGTCAACAGATAATCTTAGTCACAACCAGCCCGCATCAGGGGTTCCCCTCCTATGAGTGGTGAGAAGTCACATTTCTGACTAAGCAGAACAAAGACAAGTGACTTTTTCTCTGACATTATCAACAATATGATCACTCGTTACTTAACTGTCCACAGAGCTAAAATGGACTGATAATGTCAAGTTTCACTGTTAACTGCATCAATAAATAAATGTTTAGAATGAATAAATTAATTGATAGACTCATATTATCACTGAGTGTAGTATGCTAAACTGTTAATATTAAAGCAAATATTCTTACAGTGTGAAAGGGGTTGCTCACAGAGATGAACCTTTAGAACTGATGCCTACAGTTCCCCTCAGCTTGACAGACCTTTCAGTGAGTTTCAGCTCATTGTCTGTTGGACCCACAATTTTACTGTTCTGGTTTAGTCTCACTAGTCACAGCATGCAACAGTTTTCAGGGGGGGAAAAAAAATCCTCTGTAACCATGGTATAATACCTGCTCAGCACCAAACTGGAGACACAGTTTGTGACTACCCGGTGAATACAGTGGAGCATTTAAAAGCTCCAACTGGCCAAAAATAAACTACTGTCACTCAGTGTGACTTGAACTTTTGTGTGAAGTTGTGAAGAAAATGTGCACATTTGAACACACTTATGCCTTGTAACATGGTCAGGGGAGATGGTATTCAACACACTGTCTGCTAACATACTAAGATGGAGCACTACAGCCTACAGTGTACAGGAAACATATAGTCGACTTTAGTGTCAGTGCAATTACAATGTTATACCTTTAAATGAAATGGAAGACAAACATTTTCTGCAGTAAGAAAAATCACAAGTTAACCTCAAATAACTTCATTCTCATTGCCTTTGAAATGAAGTCTGAAGTTTTTGCCATTAATTTTGTTTGGTTTGTTGTATTGCATTCACAGATAGTGTTTGTTCCTTCTTAAGCCTAGCCACCTTCCTCTCATCCCTGAGAGGAAGTTTACGTGATATTCTTGTACCAAATGCCATGACTTCAATTATTCTCATTCCATTCACAAAATCTCTCATAAAAGGTGTCATCTTGAAAGCAGTGAATTGTTAATTATGTAGGCAAAACTAGTTGTCAAGATTAGCATTTTGATTTCTTCTCAAATTGTATCTCAGAGTAGACAGGCAGGAGATGTCAGAATACTCACTCTGTGTGTCTCCTGTATATTGGGAATATACGAAGTGGAATTAACTTGAATATGCATCTAGTGAGATAGCAGATATTGGATACAGCCCTACAGAGTGCACTTAAGAGATACACACCTGGTGCTTATTGGGTTTGACTTGAAGACAGTCTTTATCTGCATCTTTAGATGAATAATTTAGTTCAGGCCTATCTGTCTACTGTTGGGTAGAAGTGTGCAGTATGTGCATCTGCTGCTGACATGTTTTCATAACCACAGCTCCTGATTTGTATTTTGTATGCTGGAAACAGTTTATTGACTTGACCATCTGACAGCGAGAATAGATTGAAAATCATGCAAATGCATTTGAGGACGTTCGTCCTTGCAACTGGACTCATCTTTGTGTTTTCCTCTTTAGAATATGCATATGACCTGAAGGCATTCTGATGTTGTTACCTTGATGAACACATCCCTATGGAAACCTTCAAGACATATTACTTGCTCTGACGCTTGACAGTGTGGTACCTTATTATGACTGGTGAAAAAAAACAAAAAACATCCACTTTAAATAAGGAGCACACTAATATACATTCACTGTAGAAAAATACACACTGATAACTTAGTCGTCACATGGTCTGTAATGTACAATATTCTCATGTTTGTAATATTTTAATTTGATTAGTTTAATAGTTCTGAATCAGGACACCTGATGGTCTTCACTTGGTATTTTTGGTTTTGAACTCAGGACTTGACTTTGAACTTTACTTGGAAATAACTGGTCTTGACTTGTTGCTCTTGGAACTTAACTGAGGAATTATAGATTTTGACTTGGAACTTGTCTTAGGACTTTAGTCAGGACTTATTATTCCTGACTTGAGTCTTCTGGTGTTGGAACCTTACTTGGGCCTCTATGATATTGACTAGGACTCGCTGGTCTTACACAATACATATTATACAACAAGTAGTTCCGACCAAGCAGTCTGATTAGTCAACAAGACATTTAGAATGTGCTCAAATCAGCATGACAGCACACCTTACTAATCACTAAAAATATTATTCCGCCATATACATTTTACTTTGTTGGTAATAGTTGTATAATTGCCATATTACACTCGATGCTAGCAGACCTGATCGCATCACTGTCACGCTCAAATGATGTTAAAGCACACCCTCTCGGTTAATATTGCTTAAATGATGCACCCACGGAAATTCACTGACCACACATCTGACACAATCGCTAACACTTGCAGCGCACTGATTCACACAGGCACACACAAACAAGCAGAAAAACACTCTTAATAAACATTGTCCCTGACATATACCATCACCCTGTTCCACACATAAACACTCCCACACATACCTGCCAGCATCGCCAAGAAGCACGGTCCTTGACACACACACACAGTTACACACTCCCATCCTCAGCTGCCAACAAGCATCGTCCCTGAGACATGTCAATCTTATACAGGCTGCATGAGATTTATATAATACCCTATCAGGATTCACAATATGCTACAAATGCACCTGTGTGACTCTGATTTGGGGAGTGGAATTCTTGATATATCTGACATTTGTTGGGAAAACAACTTGTGTTATTCTCCTGTTGCCTGTGTGTGCAGGAGAAGGGAATCCTGATGTGTCTGACATTTGTTTTGGTAGCAGAGGGAACTGCTTGATAGAGGCTTTTTTTATTTATTTATTTATTTTTTTCAAGTTGTATATCGCAATTTGAGTCAGTGTAGAGAAAAAGTAACTTCCATATAAATATTGAATTCCCTAGCCAGTGAGTCATACAGCCAGCTGGCTAGTCACACAATATGTGGTAGGTGTTGGCAGTCCATTAACGTCACAATGAATGCCACATACTCATATTTTATATATAATAATTGATATACAATGACTCATTCTTGCTCACATCTGTTGCTTCCTTTGACATATTGCAACATGTACTTTTAATTTGACAGGAGGGCATGGCATTCTAAACTTAAAACAACAGCAGATATTTATAAAAACACTTGCTAAGAATCTCCAGTAGTAGTCCATAGTAGTGTATGTGCATATCAGTATCCATATTATTGTCCACCCTTATTAATTCAAGAAATAAATGGGGGTACTTGATGCGGTACTGGTTCTTAAAGCTGCAATTGATTTGTGTGTTGTGGAGTCCCATTCATTTTCAGATGACTGACAGTTTCCAAAAGATTGTTTAGAGGTAAAATACAAGCTAACTAGCAAATATTTGTTGGGTTTCTCTCTGTAAATACCTATTTAAAGAGTATGGTCTAGACCTGCTCTATATGGAAAGTGCCTTAAGATGACTTTTGTTGTGATATGGCACTATATAAATAAAATTGAACTGGATTAAATGAATAAATAAACTATCAAATTCAATTTTGATCCTCTGAGCTAAGCAGCTAGGAAGCTAAGTAAAAGTTGAAGCAAATGAAATGCCACTGTGAGGAAACTATGGAGATAATTAGTAATTAGTTACACCTCGGGTAAATGCTGAGTCACTGAGGGGGGTTTTGGACAGGCAACAATATTAATCAAATAATAAAAATAATATTGTCTAAAAAGGGGTTGTTCCATTTCAAATAGGAATTTTAACGTTTAATTAAAAATCTTTTTAAACGTGGCCAATTTCAGAGATAAATTTATACACCCTAAATAATTCCCATTAGTTCCCTGCTGGTATGAAAATGACACAATGATTGAGAAGAATTTATAAAAGATAAATAAACACAATGCCATACTAATCATCAAATTAGTCTAGACCATATTCTAATCATCCAAATGTTACAAACACTTCCTGCCACTAAGGGAAAGGCAGGAAAGCAAAATATATCAACTATGCAATGCAAAGTGTGTTTTGAAATTATCATCTATTTTAAGAATACCCCACACAGTTCAAAAATGCTCCAGCTGTTGTAAACTGTTGTAAACGCCTCTGGGAAGAACAACTTTATGCCTATATACAATAAGTGTAGAACAGAACAAACTAAATTCTTGCCCTTTTTTTTTTCAGGACCACATCTGCTCTCCCTATAGTTCTAGACACACACCATGTTACAGACAGACACTCACACAGGGAGAGATAGAGAGAGAGACAGAAATGTGGGAGGACTATGAATGTCATTTTCTTCACAAACTGTGCAACAATCTGTGTCATCTATTTTTCTATCTCCCACACAACCACACACATACAGACACACACATGCACACACCAAGAGATTGCTGAAACATTAAACTGCTTCTGGGTTTCAGATATTGGTATTATACTGTAGAATGTGATGGGGAAGTATAATCAAAAACAAAGCTTTTATCAATATGAAACTCACAAGACTGTCTAACCCTGATATTACTGTTGGAAAAATGAACAAGCCATCCCATTAACACCTTTATTTTCAATTGCATTTTGTGTCACTACTTGAAGATTAATTTCACACCTAAGCTTTCAAATGAGCTCACTGCTACAATACAGCCAACTAATTAGGTGACTCATTGTTTATTACACTTTTAACTATATTCATCCACAGTATCTCTCTGCCTTGTATGGGTATGGCGAAAGATTGCACTCCTACAGTCTTGTTTAAACAGTGTCATCTTACGTTGTTGTCGCACCTGTAGTTCTGGTCAAAGGTGCATTGTTGGATTTGACTGTTGTGGTGTCAAGAGTCCCACATGAACCTGCAAAGGAAAATCAAAACTAGTTTATTCTGACAATCAGCTCATGCTGCAGTTAACTGCATTGGAAAGCAAAGAATTGTCTTCTCATGGGGTGGTTCAGGAGGAAATAATTGGATACAAACAGTTGAGACTGCAGCTGGACTCCATCCATTATAAATAATGATGTAAGTGACCTAGTCATGATTATGGTGGAGATACTTCCCATGATCAGCAGAGGAGTCAGCAAATAAGTTTGGTGTGGTTCTTCGAGATCTCACCAGCCTATTAATAGTACTATGTCATTAGGTGACTGAACCTCAGGCAGGCGAGCTAGTTCTTCTCTCACATGTGAACAAAGAAACATCTACTACATCACATCGAAACAACTATTGCTACAGTAGCATGTAAATAATTGCCATGGTTTATGAGAAGAGACCTTCAGCTATATTTGGACTGGCAGGTTATTTTCTTTTTCTTTGTCAACATTAAGATCTCATTTGAAATGAATAGCATAAAACATCTTGGAATGTTAATGGTGCTAATTATCGGGCTAAATGGCTTACTGGGCCAAGTGGAAAGATAAATTGAAAGAATCTTTACACTGCTGAAGTTAATGCAGACTTTCAGTCTCATGGATAGCCAAAGAATATGACATCCTGATTTCAGAGATTATACCCTCTATTTTAACAGACATCAAACCTTCTGAAGAATTTACCTCTTCCTGACCTTCCAAGAAATATAATACAGTGTCTAACACTTCCAATAATTATCTCAGATTATATTCTCATCCAGTTAGATCTTAATTTGCAATCAGCACCATTGTGACTGAAAACAGCGGAAAGTTCGTAACTCCAGATCCAGAGATTTAAAAAAACAAATATCATTTATGTCCATAAAAATAAGCTAATTTTTATGGACAAATGGGAACTCTACTCCTGACATTCCATTCATATGGGAAATGGAAAAAAAAAAAAAAAGGAAAGTCAAGATATGTAGTTTAAAGATTAGAACTATATAAGTATATGATATTGACACATTTGACTCTGAAACTGCATGATTTTATATGAATGCAGAGAAAAAACATAAAATTACAAACTCCAAGACTTGACAAGATACCAAGATGGCTGCCAAGTGACGATACTTGCATATAAGGATGTTGTCAATACCCTACAACAACCATGGGTTTGGATGTAATTCTATTCAATGGACACAAATACTCTACTCAGCATCAACAAGAATCAATGAACTCATTTCTAAACTAAAATCTAAACAAAATCAAGGAACTTCAGGACTTTTATTCAATCTTACCATTGAATTGCTGGCTGAGAAAATGAGATCTGAAAATAATATTAAAGGCAAAACAATTGGAGGTATATCAAATATGAAAAATGGTTGTACTGTGACCTAACGTGTGGACATGTCACTTCTGTATCAATCACATTATAACTGGTAATGGGTCACTCTCAGGATTCAAAGTAAATTAGTTTTTTGCTTTGTGATAAAGTGGATTAACAGGCAAACTGTGAAAACTGTGATGTCAAGTTTAGTTGTCTCTCAGCCTTTGTTGCATGTTCATTCCTCTCTTATTCTTTCAATCTACAGCTTCCCCTCAACATGGCCTCTGTGTACCCAGGTAATCTGGATAAACCTTGATAGAGAGCGATATATAACAAATTGACTGATAAAGTGAATGAACCAGTCATCTTGGAATCCTTTTGGAAAAATAAATATCCTATTAATTAACATTGCTTCGGTTGAATTATCTGCAATGAGACACTGAAACAAAACTGCACCTTTTTGTCCTGGTGCAAAATAAACATTTTGGTCAGGGGGGATAAACACAGGAAACAATAACAGATCAGTTCTGGTGGTGCATGACATTATTGTAAACTGCTGTTGGAGTACCACAGAGAATTACTTTGCCTCTTATCAATGCCTTGTTCTAATAGAGAGAGTGTCTATGTGTTGACAGAGAGATAGAGGAAGAGTGAAAGATATGATACAAATGAGAGGAGAGAGAGAGGAATAGAGAGAAAGATAGCAAGTAAGACACAAAGAGGCAGAAAACAGTATGGGCTCATCATTATTGGTGTCAGTACAGTCTGATTCATTCTGTTATCTGTCATTATCTTGTTCTACTAGGAACTCAGACTCATCTGTATTGTCTGCTGTCTGATTAGGAACAACGCTAGAGGCCTGTGTGAATGCTTGTGCTGCATACTGATCAGCAGCAGGCGTTTTTTACCCTACGCAGTGGTGATTGTTTGCTTTTTGTTTTTTGTTTTTCAAATGTGAGTGTACAAAGGATAATGGCTGCATTTTTAATATGCAGATCCAGTGTCTTTTTCTTCCATTACAGGAGTCAAAATGTTTGACAGTTGCTGTTTACTCCTGTCATGATAATCACCATAAACACTGGAAGCCCCGGAATCAGTTTAATTCCCCTGACAGTAAAGTTACACTTCTGCTTCTGCTAGCTTGTGATCACTTATTGCACAGTTCTGTAACTTCCATCATTAGGCAAAATTTAATTTAAAAAAAAAAAAAAGGAAAAAAAAAAGTTTTTGGATTAACAGCAAGGTGATGGTCTGAGGGCCTAGTTGTAATAATTATATTAGTAGTGTATTAACAGTATATAACACATATTAAAATCAGTGTTTACAGAGCAATAGAAGACAGTGAAAACTTGAGATAAAAGGGAACAAAGAACAGAATAAAAGATCAAATACACATATACAACATACCGATTACATACAGGCGCAGTCTCATACATGTGAATATTTGCCAAATTAAAAAACAACTCCAAGAAAGCCTTATGATGAAAGTCAGACAGTGGGAGAGAAAAAAAGATACTGATTTTGCAAGTCTGAGATTGTTGGTGAGGCCATTCCATTGTAGTGATATCCTGACAGGGAAAAAAAAAACAAAACAAAACAAAAAAAAACTTTGTCCCAGTGTATTCATTTCATTAACTTTGTTTTGTTTCATTAATTTACAGATTAATAAGCCTGCTTGTACCAACTGAAATAAAAATCCAGTTAGAACCTCTTAGACTTTTAGACACTCAATGTGGCATAAAATTATTTTTAACAATAAATCACCAATTGTAAGTTAAGAACATCTATGATACTGATTTTCTTGGATTTAATTTTTTTTTAATCATTTTGTGGTCATTGTTGTCATTGTTTGTGTCTTTCACTTTACATTTTGAACTTTGCTGGAGAACAGACACCAGTGCTTAAGTTCAACACAAACCCCATGTTGTGGCCTGTAGCTGATCCATGCAGTATGAGGATGAAAACTGCAGGTTCTGGCTGCTCAGAAAGCCAGATTAAAATGTGTAATGTGTGGTAACACAGCATACGGGATCAATAAAAATTCACTGTTCTGTCCAGCTTCACAGGTCACTTTTAGAGAGACAACAGCCCTGTGAAGACTGCAGCCCTCTCTCTCATTTTAATGAGGCCTCTATGCAGCACTGCTGTCAATGCAGTGGGCTCAGCCAAAAATGATTCAACTTTTGTCGGAAAATCATCCACAGAGGTGCTACATTGGCCAATCATTTACATGTAACGTTGCATTACTGGTAAATGGTAACCTGAGAGCTAAATTAAAAAAAAAAAAAAAAAACTTATATATGTGACAGATGAAGACATTTCTATAACACACATATAATTATGATGGCAAACATTAACAAAATGAGGAAATTTAAAGAAAAAAAATGAGCAAACATAATAACAAAATAAAAACAGAAATAAAAACAAAATAGAAAGAAACTACATTTCATACTGTGCATATGTCAATCATTATCTTTTCATTGCTGTATAGGCACAATTCAGACATAGCTGCAATATTTATACATATAAATAAAAACAATATTTAAATAAAGGGACACACATTCAAAAAACATGCAAAAACCACACACACAATACTACCTACTGACAGAATCAATCACGTGTAACCTTTTAATTATGTACGCAGGCAAGAAATCAGGCAATCATGCAGGTATCTCTTCACTCCACACTGTGAGTCATGTTAGCATTCAGCAGTGCATTTATTCATCTATTCATAATTCAGTGACAAGTCTACATTATTATTTACATGTGCTCTGCCCAGGTCAAGCTGAAACAGGCTGCAGGCTCATGTTGACCCTGAATAGTAATAGGAGGGTATATGGTTAATGAATGACTTCAGTACATGTATGTATGATGCATATTTTCTAACTGTGTTGGTACTTAAATATGTGTTGGCACAGACTGTCCTCACCTCTGCAAAGCTGTTCAGGCACATGGCAGATGAATCATTCCATTAAAAGCATGCCTAATATAGCATTTGGTATGCATTTAGATACTGGAGCCATGTATGTTTCATACTGAATGTGGAACGAAAGAAAGAAAGAAAGAAAGAAAAAGTAAATATTATTGAAAATTACTGAAATTTTGGAATCACTGTTCTTAATGCTTTGGGGATGTATATATGTATACTATGACTCTGTTTATTTTAGCCTATATCAATTTACATCTTAGCAAATTGGCACCATTAAACCACTAGATTTGTGTGATACTAAAGAAAACTTAAAAATGTGAAGATTCTCAGGCAGGTCTGGGAGTTATGATATAATTCCAGTGTTCAGACTTCAAAGGGGTTGAAGTACTGTAATTGCCTCCATGAGCTGTGTGTCACAACCACTGCTGCATGTACTGATAAACTGGCTAAATCAGCAGTCAAAATTACAGTGACCCACTTTCCATTGTTTTCAGAATACTGCATGCACCTGTCACTTTCACCTCACAGTTCTCTGCACTGCCGGTGTGTCTTTACAGCAATTCCGTAACATCTTTACGATGTCTCCTCCACAGGGAGGCCTTCCAATCAGATACCCAAACCATCTCAACTGGCTCCTTTCATTACAAAGAAACAGGATGCAAGCTGTTGTACAGATCCTTCCATGAACTTTTCTTCTTTTACCAGTGCATGCATTTACACAGGTGATGGAGCACAGTGGCACTGACTAGGCACATTCTGTGATCAAGAATCAGTATTAAGAGTTTATGGTGACACACTATCTTGTGGCAGCCATACTGAAGGTCCCATCCTTATTTCAAACACTAACTATCAATAAATGGTTTTCCTTATATGACTAATGATTTCACATTTCCCTGTATTTAGATATCTCTTTTTGTACTAATAATAATTTCTAGTCAGCTCACAACCAACGAAATAACTACAGGTCCCAGAGTTCTGTTTGAAGTCAAACATGTACTGACCACAGACAGTCCTTCAACAGCTGCGCAACAGGAGAAGAGCAACTGATGTGTCTGTTCACATTGGAGCTAAACAAGCTATTGGCTGAGACAATTTATTTGGAAATTATTCTAATAATAAATGATCTTAAGTTATGCTGCACGGCATGAGTACATTTTCACAAAATAGCACTGCTGGGTAAGTTGTTTGCCTTGAGGTTGGGATGTACTGGGTCTCACAAGCTACAGCAAGAGTATGTCACCTCTTCACCTAACTTCTTATCTAGAGTGATCTCTTGTTCTATTTCAGTCAGAAAAGACTAAATGATGAGACCGATATAAGGGAAACATGAAAGAGTAATTTTATTGAGAATGAAGCAGGCTTTGGCGATTAGACCACGGCAGGAAGAGGATCGCCTCAGACAGCTGGCGAGCCTGGCCGTAGGTTCCCATAGGCAGAGGACTTCCCCATAAAAGAGAAAGTAAAAGAAAAGGTACCATACCTGTTGGCCATACAAGATCTGCGAAGGAGAGAAGCAGACAGATATTAACGTGAGTGCAGGTCATAGGAGTCTGCACGAGAGGTGCCGGGAAGCAAGGTCGGGGAAAAAGCCGCCATGCCGGGGAAGTGATAAGGAAATAAAGTTGAAATGCGGGGGCAATGCAGGAAAAGGCCAAAATGCGGGACTGCGGGGGTGATGCGGGAAAAGAAGACGAGAAGCTTGGTGCAGGGAATGCGGGAATGAATAACAGGGTATGCAGGATAGAGGCTTTGATGTGGGGAATGCAGGATTGATGGGGGGTGAGGCCTTGTAATGGAAGGAGACAGGAGGCTTTGATTAGAGGAATGCAGGGGTGATAGAAATTATGCAGGGAAGAAGCCTTAATGTGGGGAATGCGGGATTGATGCAGGAGAGGCCTTACTGCGGGGACTGCGGGAAATGCGGGATTAATGTGGTAGAGGGAAGGACACCACCACAAGTAATGCAATAATTACATGCCGTTAAGCTTCCAGGGACCGCTGGGCAGCCAAAATTGAAGTGGAGTCTGGACGGATGTAAGAGGAGAAAGCAGAGGAGGACCAGCATCCAGCATGTTGGAGAGAAGCAGTGGATATCCTGTGCCTATTCTAAAGGAATGGCCTGAATACAGCTGAGGATGGCGCACGTTGGTACAGTAAGAAATGAATGCACACAAAGTATTGATACAGATTGGCATTATAGGTATGTTGTGTGAGCTAAAGAACATTGCAAAAGTAACCCAAGCAAAATCATACATTTTCAGCGTTGAAGCTGCTAAACCTCTCGTCATATAAGACCTGGCTGACTCTAAATAACTGTAGAGGAGATCTCTACTCAAAATAGAACTAGTTCTTGAAGCAGAGGGACAGGTGTAGGATTGGAACGGGTGTCCGGGCAGTGACTGTGGAAGACCTGAAATTTAAAACAGGAGAGTCAGCAATGATGTTGAAATGACCGGGCACGTGACGGGCGGTTAGAATGAAGTTATGCGTCACTGCTAACCATGTGATGCTTCTCATGAAAGGCATGATCGCGCCTGATGACGAACGCCCCTTATTTATAACGTTGTCCGTTGCTTCGTTATCGCACAGGACGGAAATTCTTTTGCGCTGCCAGAGATGCCCCCAAACATGGCAGGCAACTGCGATGGGGTAAATCTCGAACAGCGCGGAGGACTGCTCATGCTCTGGGAATGCCACTGGGAACCACTGCCCTTGAAAAAAAACCACAAAACCCATGGATGGAGCCGGATCCGTGAAGAACTGGAGTCAGACAAGTGCACGATTTTGTCGTAGAAGAAGGAGATACCATTTCATCTAGCAGGGCTGCCCAGAATTTAGGTCTGAGTGGCAACCTTCATCTAGTGAAACTAGGTTGTGCAACTTAGGAACGGAGGAAGCCAGGTCAAGAAACCTAGAAATAAATAAGCGGCCTTGAGGAATGACGAATGGCGAAATTGAGATGGCCGAGGAGAGACAGTAACTGGTGTTTGGAAATGGTTTAAGCCACTGAAAAAGAGTAATTTGGTGGATTCTCTGTAATCTGTCTTCTGGAAGCGAAGCTTTCATGTCGCAGGTATCCAGAGAAATGCCTAGGAACTCTAGTTTTTTTTTGTGTGGCCTGATGTTTTCTCGTCCGAGAGTGGCACACCGAGATGGCTGAACATTTTTTTCAGTTTTAATAGAGAGGAACCGGAGCCATTGTTTGGAGGGTTGAGAAAGTCGTCGAGGAGATGAAGTACTGCTGGGTGTCTCACATTGTTGAGAATGCAGTAAAGCGCACCGAATAAAAGATGTATGGACTGCTTCTGCACCTGAATGCTAATCTAACATCAATAAAACTTGGAATCCCATTTTGCGCCGAAACAATGCCACTGGGACGGATGGATGGGGATGATTTTAAAGGCATCTGTGATGTCTGCCTTGGATAGCCATGCTCCTTGACCTGCTAGTTTGATCGGTTTTATGGCGTATCAACAGTTGCGTAATGCAGGGAAAATGGCACCGGAGGAATGAGACTATTAAGGCTACTGACGGTGTCGGAGTGGGGAGCTGACAGATTGAAGGTTAGCCTTTTCTTTCCTGAATATTTTCTAGTGGCAATGCCTACCGGACTGAAATGAAACACTGGAAAGGGAGGGGAGTTAACGGACCTTTATTTAATTCTTTGTTCAGTAGCTGGGACACAGTAACGGGATCTTTAATGGCTGATTGAAGATTTCTTGCTACGAAGGTGGAGTCTGGGAAAGAGAGGATGCCAACCCGAAAGCCTTGAGAGAGGCCGGTGAGCAGGTAATCTGTGAAGACAGAGTATGGGTGAGAAGACAATTCTGCTGCCAGTGTTGGGATATTTATTGGAGTAGATGGGTGAATGCTTAAAAATTTTTTGAGTTTGGCCAAGTCTCCTACCGGTGGCGGGCTGAACAGGCCGGGATCACTCGGCGTGGGCATACTGATCGAGGATGGGCCACCTTGCATGCGCTGCAGGTGTGGAGAAACATGCAGCTGGGGTAAGTACAGACATTTTCATTAAAGTTATTGCAGATCGGTGTGTTATTGAAGAGCTCCACCTTTCGGCCTCTACAGTCGAAGTGGGAGGACATGAGGGGTTTCCACTGCGGTGAGTTAGGGTTTGGGAGCTGTGGTGAGAGGAATGACTGCTGAGGGCAGAAGGGGGCTGTGTGACCCAGGTTGCTGCAGGTGAAGCAGGAAACTGCCTGAGAGCCCCCAACAAACACGACAAGGATCTCGATATCCAGAACAGCCCAGTTAAGGCGGGTGTTGGACTGGGAGATGTACAATGCTGCCACAATGCTGCTAGAAAAGGCTTTATGTTACTGTTCCATATTTGAGATTGAGGTCCCCAATTAGCGCTAAATAAGCATCTAATTCTTATCTCCTATCCGGATAGACCAAGCATATAACATCTCCGAAAATCCCGAAAGCCCAGACCCCAGACATGATCAACCGGCTGAAGAGAATGCAGCAGAGTGCTAAGATGAGCCAGAATGCTTTGTGAAGGTAGGGTAACTTGGACCGTTTCATTGCTGAATGACAGCAGGGAGAGAGAACATTTTAAACTTTGACAGTTAACCAGTGATTGGCTCAAGATGCAAGCGTGTTTGGTTGTGATTGGCTGAGAGCAGGAGAGTGTAAGAGGTGCTGATCAGTGAGGAAATGGAGCATCAGGTTTAAAGAGATGATAGGGGAAGCAGTCTTTCTGACTGAACTTCTGCTAAGCTTCATTACAAACTGTAAAAATTTAAAATGCTCTGCTCACAACAAATGACAAAATTGGTGCTTTGTGTGTGTTGCAAAAATGCCCAACAAACAGATGGCTCTCATATGTGGCACCAGTCCGATCAATCTCAGATCAAAATCCTTAAGTTTGTTCAATTAAAGAGATCCTCTCCATTGCAGAGAAACACACACAACAACTGGGTCTAAATGTGTACATAATGACTACATCTACTAAAGTGAGTATATGGTAAAAATCAAAATAAAAATAAATGTAAAGATTAGATTATTCTCACATTCTTTGTCTCAGTCGGAAGGGAGAAAGGATTTTCTTAATAGTCTCTAAATAATGTCATCAAGAATTCTGCCTTTTACCATGATCAATAAAAACATTATACAAGATGAGCAATGAGTGGCGTTAGAAGATATAAAGAATAATCATTTGATTCAAATGACAATGGAAAGCACTGCGTGGGCGGAGGTTAGACGTGGTCAATAGATGGCACTATGGTTCTGTTCAATGATATAGAGTTTTCACAGAATTTCTTGAAAGCATTTACTAAATAAACAGAAATAAATTTACAGAATGGTTAAACAATTATTTCATATAGTTTCAGACATTATGAGAAAGAAGGCAATGTTGCTTGTAGGTAACATTGGTGTGTGATGTTATTTATGACCAGAGATCTGTCTAGTGCCCTGCAGAGAAAAACAGGAACAAGGAGGAGACCCTGGTTGGGTTGAGAGTCCAATCTGCATGGTGCTTTCTTGATAAAGTAACAGTTAAATGTACAATGCAGAGACATGCTCACAGAAGTTAACACACTGAGCCAGGCAAATAAGGACCCGTCTCAATTTTAGTTATCATATACAGCATTTTTTTTTTTTTTTTAAATTACACTCATTTCATGATACATTTTGAAGAGCAATCCTCTAAAGCATCCCACTGTGTTTAAGTGGAAACTGTGTTAGTTTCAACAGTCATTTGCTGCTGTCCTTGGAAAGCACTCACACAGACTTTTTAAATCTCCTATTGAAGTGAAACCATTTCATTATATTGACCTCCATCTTCATTCTGCTGCAATGAAGCACCTGATTCAGTTTTAGTTAGAAACTGTGGCTCCCTTTCAGCAAAGTTGTAGATAATTGTGTGTGTATGTGTCCATGAACTGGTAGAAATGTGTGCAAGAACTCAGCCGTGTCGAGTGTTGCAAATATGCAGGACAGGAATTGTGGGCTATTATAAAAATATTAGTGTACATCACCTGTATGTGTGTGTTTGTGTGTGGACTGAGTTGATATTGTTTCCAGCTCTCCTCCACCCACAATCTTTTGCCGTCCACATTCCTTCTGCTTCCATTTCAAGTCAACACCACAGGTGCCTGAAGAGCAGATGGTAACACATACATTATAATATACATAAAATAGTACTCAGTAGTGAAGACAATAAAACAAGCACACTGAGCTTCAACTGTCACTAACAAACTTAGTACTTTGTGATTGTTTCAGTCTGTGGATGAACGTATGAGGTCTTGGATAGACCATGTGGACAGCCTTGGTGAGTCCTCAGTGGGTCCCCACCAACAAACAGGTCTAAGTCTGAGCAGTCAGCAAGTCAGTACCATCACTGACCTGTGACAACACACACTGCCTCACAACCCGGGGGTGGGGGGAGTGGGTAGACCCTCTTAAAGTTTTTTTTTTCCTTCTTACTCCTGTTACTGTCACTGAATAATACTAATTATTCTCTTTCATTTATTCTATGTTTTCTTCAGAAAGAAAAATAAATACAAATAAAAATAAAGGAGAAAAAATAAAATAATAAAATGGAGATTAGGGTTAGCAGCACTTTTAGCACTGGTTTTAGTGACAGTTCAGTAAATATTAGTAGCTGGTGAACATCCAGCTGATTTCTTAGACACAGGGTTTCTAAAATTACCAAGTAGTAGATGGACTAGTAGCAGCACTTTAAGTATTGATAAACTGACAGAGAGACTCAGGACTGTGGCTCAGGAGGTGGAGCAGGCCGTCCACTAATCAGAGGGTTAGTGGTTTGATATCCTGCTCCCCTAGTCCACATGTAGTGTGTCTGACTGAGCTGTGCTGTGTAAATTGCTTTGGCTGGTTGACAGGACTAAAGAAGTATATGTGCAGTCTGTTTACAAATGAATGTAGTTTGTTAATTCAATGCTTGAATCCATTAAGTCCTTGATTCATATCGTCCAACTGCCTAACCATAATACCATAGTAATAATGATTAACATTATCAAGTCTTTTGAGCCAGGAAAAAGTAAATTCAATTTTCTCTAACAAATACTGTAAAAGCAGTTAAGGTGCTGAGGAGGGTCTTGGAAAAGGTCCATTCAAATCCATTTTTCTCTGCCACAAACTATAGTATTAGATAGTCTCTTGTCCTGTTTATATCATTACACTGTGTTCTTTTCAATGGGAAGCGTACAGTGTATTTGGATGGAACATTTCCAGAGGGTTAGAGTCAGGGAGGGTTAGACCCTCCTAATGACCTTGTCATCTGTTACCTCAAAGCACTGAGCTAGTTTTTTTTTTAGTTGACACTGACCAACTGTCTCACCAATTAAAATCACACTGACACTAATGAAAATTCTGTGAGAAACTTGATAAAACAGATACTAAATTTCATTGTTTCCCTGAGCTGCTGGTAATTGCCAGGCCTCCACGTATAAGGCTGTAGGTTATGAGCAGGTTTAGGAGGTTTGCTTCCACAGGAATTAGTTGCTCTGAAGCTGAGAACAGGCCAGCTCCAAGAGAGAAGAAATGATCTTAATCAGAAGGTAAATCTGTTCCCTTTAATTCAAGTCAAAGCAAACACTTTGAGGTTGGTGCAAATGAATTTGGTGTTGCAGCTGCATTTGTCTTGCAGATTGAGATTCTCATTTTCCATGTTTTTTTTTTTTATTATTTAGTAGTTTAGGAGTGGTGAATACATTCACCGGCTCTGGCTTCTATTAATTTTATTTTTGTCAAAGCCCCACTGTGACCTGAAGCTTACTGTCTTTCTCCCCTGTCTGTTTCCTTTGTGTTCTACTGGCAGAGGCAGAGAGCTCCCGGCACACCGACTTCCAATCACTCTTCACTTGGCAGTACATCTGCGCAGTCTTCTCCTCTTCCTACTCGCTACAGCATGTGGTGAACAATGTGGTCAACTCTCTCATATAGTTACTTGTGTTATTTACCTGAGCTGTTCTCCTGTTGCTCCCATCTAACTGTTGCTCTCCTGCGTTTCTCACAGTCTCTTCCCTGTGCTTTGTGCTACCGCTCTGCCTCTGCCAGTCACTGGACAGCTTTGCCATTCTCCTCCAGTGCCATCTCCCAACTCAGCTTGATCAGTCTCCCTGTTCCACTTTCCTCCAAAGTCGTGGACACAGAACCTCTCTCCTTGCACTCACTACTGGGACAAACACTGCTCCTTGTTGACTAACTGTTCATACTGTGATATAGCATTATGTCTGTTAAAAGACCATACTTGATGTAAATAAACAGTTGCAAATAGGTCCTTGAAAAATAACAATAATAAAATGTATGTAAAATGTATTTATTCATGTTTGACCCTTTGACACACTACAGTATAATTTTTGTGTGTTGTATAGCCACCGCCCTTATAACTCGTGTTAGTCTTTATAGTATTATTCCTTATGAATCCAATTATCTATTGTCCTAATAATTGTGCATATTTTCAGGTTGTTATATTTTTAGTTGTGTTCTATGTTAACAAACCCTGGAGTAAAATCTCTATCTCTATGGAGCAGGTGGAAAGGTGTGTCCCTCTAATACACCAACAGACTGGTTCAGAGAATAGTGTCCTTGTAGTACACAAAAGCCTGTGTGTGTGTGTGTGTGTGTGTGTGTGTGTGTGTGTGTGTGTGTGTGTGTGTGTGTGTGTGAAGGCATATAGCATTGTGTCTTGGATAGAGAGTTAATGGTGTGTGCCGTGCTGAAAACTGCTATTTGTCCCAAGAGGAACCCCGGGCAAGTCAGACATGCTAAAACTCTCTTCTCACACACACACACACACACACACACACACACACAGAAACAAACATTAAGAGATGAAGATTGCAGATGAGAGTTGGACTTCGGAAAATTTCCAAGAAAGAAAAGTAAAGGAAGTTATTATTACTTTAAACATACCCAGTTACAAATACAGATGAGAGAAGCATTTCTTCTGATTTGCTATCATTCAGTGTTGTACAGTACTAAATGACATACTATGATTCTGTCTCTATTTCAGTATTACTTTTGTCTGCTCTGTTGGTTTTGAATAAATTTTACATTAGTGGGAAATGCTTACTTGATTTTTCTTTGGATTGATTGATTAAAAAAAAAAAGTAAATAGAAAATCATTCTCATGACTGTGTGTTAAGCAAAGAGCTGGAAATCAGGATGTGGTTTGTCTAGCTTAGCTTGAAGACTGGAAGTGGAGGGAAACAGCTAGCCTGGTTGTGTTTAAAGTGTACACCTCTTACCTCCACTAATTAAAATGCTAATAATAATAGCAATAATAATAATTAAAACCTGTGTGCTCTATATTCTGGATGAAATAAATATTGTATTAGCACACATCTAACATCTGCATATCTGAATTGTTTGAATTTCACCTCTCCTCCTCGTACAGTTCTCCTAAAGGAGAAGTGGATGTCATTTTTCCATTTTGTTCTCGTGATCACTCCTGTTATTGTGTACAACAATATTGAATTATATAAAACAATATTGCTTTATTATTTGTTATTGTCAGGTATGTTTTACAGCACATTTGTTTATAATCCATCGGTTTTGTTGAAATAATGGTCAACACAAAAGCCAACTAGTTACATATATACACACCTAAGAAACACAAATATAAGGTTCTTGAAGGACTAGGCGTGGTAGAACTCATCTAATTATCACTGGTATTACTGCTAATAGGGGTCAGTAGATTTCCAAAATTGCGATGGAGGAAAGCAAATGTATGAAAAAAAAAGGTAAATAGTGATTATTTGGAAATTCGGATCACATTTCCCATAAATACCACAATAACTTGTCCTCTGAAACAACAGTGTCCACTTTAAGATTAATGTGTAAATCAAGTAGGTTTCCCTCCAAAATTGACCTGATACCAAATAATGTAAGGATTTAGTGGAGGCTAGTGGAGCCTGCCAGTCTTCTCTTCAATAAGTGCATTTGCTTATGGAAAGCCTCCATCTTTACTGCACTCTCTGTAACAGTTAATCTGAATAAAGCTGTATTGCATATATTGATTTAAATGTTAGCACAAATAGATGGAAAGAAACATTTTTTCAGTCATTGGTTGGATATATTTGAACTGGCCTAAAATTACAACCTGGGATGTCGTGCTAAGGATGACCTTTAGTGGCCTTTAGTCTGTGTTCATTATTGGCCAGTTATCCTGAAATATTATTAACCCCCCCCCCCCCCAAAAAAAAACAAAAAAAAAAACAAAAAAACATTGAAGTTATAACAGGAGTGGGTTTAATAATAATAGAAAACAGTTTTTCTTTGCCTTTGTGAATTATTTGACAGCTTATCCTCTCTTTTTGCCCCATTCACAGATAAAGGGCATATGACACAGCAAAATGAATTCCAAATGCCCTAATTAGACACTCAGAAGAAATAATATGATGATGAAAGGATTGCAGTATCAAAGGAAAAGTCAGAGGCAGAAAGTAAGACCCACTCTCTAACTGCTCTAATCAACAATGGGTTATACGTAATGCACAAATGAGAAAGCCAGCTGAGAGAAGTGAGGAAGTGACAGATATACAGAGAGAGTGGAGGAAAGACAATTATATGCAGCAAGGCAAGAGGCTATGCTCAAGACTGCTGATGTCTCAGAGTATGAGTTTTGTAGTTTGGTTGCAATAATAATAATATAAGTAATACAAAACATAGCAAACTTATGAAGAAAGATGGGTTGTTTAAAGTGGTTCCCACTCTCTCATACTGTTCGGGTTGTTGACTCTGCAAAATTCAATAACAGACTGTTGTACTCATTTTCCCTCTGCTTGATTGTCTACATCCACTTCAGTAAGAGATCTTCTACATTTCTGTGCCCCATTCAGATGGCGGTTTTTTTATTTTTGTAGTAAGAGCAGAGGCAGTAAGAGCAGCCTCAGGCAGAGACATTTTTGCAACTGAGAAAAAAGAAAAAACTGAGTCACTTCAAACTGAAACAGAACACATCCTGTACCTACATTTTATTTTTGTCCACTGAAACCCTTACTTTTTGATTGTCATTGTCCAAAATAGCAGCTCTACAGAAAAAGCTCTTGCTTTTTTTGATGGTGTCCAAAGAAATAGGACCAGTGAATAACCAAACTATAAATAAATCCTGATGCAATCACAAACCTTTACGAACACGACACCAATCAGCCATGACATTAAAACCACTGACAAATGAAGTCAATAACATTGATCATTTTGTTACAGAAAAATGTTGACATTCATAAGGATGTTACTTTGACAGATACCACCCACATAAACATTGTAGATCAAGCACTCCCCCAATGGCAGGAGCCTCCTCCAGCACATCAGTGCTCCCACCATACCACAAAAACTGGAACACAAAAAAGAGCCCAAGGTGTTGACCTGACCTCCAAACATCCCAGATCCCCCAATCTGATCATGTGTATGATCACTGTAATTCACTTCACAGAAAGCACTGAACATCACTGTAGTCCACCTCTAGTCAGTAAATAGGCAGTGTAGACGAGGTATAAGAATTTAAAGTGTCAGGTTATTTGTGTGTCTCCAATCAGAGCCAGAAAAAAAAAAAAAAAAAAACCTCAACAACTCCTGGTTACCTTTAATGAAATTTTCTGTGGATGTTCATGGTCCCCAGGGGGTGGGTCCTTATGTTTCTCATGGATAGAAAGCATTTGTACATGATAAGTAAGCAAAATCTTAGCACACTCCCAAAGGACAAATATTTTCCTACTGGACACTGCATTAGCTTTCCTCTTGTCTTGTCCAAAGACTTTTTCATGATTTCATTGGAGGATAAACAGAAAATTGGCAGAGCACATCCGTGCTTCTTATCAATGAATCTTGACCTTTCCTGTATCATCATCCTCTGGCACTTTCAGTTCCAGTACTAGTAAGGGCCTAAGAATAGGAAAAACTCTCCATCTTTTGTTTTTTGAGTCCAACTCTACAGAACATTTTGACCTCTAGGGACTGCTAGCATGGTTTAGAGTTTTAGTTGTGTTTTGTCGAAAGAAAGTAAAGATTGTTTCATCCTCTCTGATAAAAAAAACTTAAGTCTGCAGCCCATTGTGAAATAAGCCTGAAAATCAATATGATTCGAGGCCAAACGCAATAACAATCAGTATGTGCTATGGTGTAGCTGTACATTGTTTAACAGTGGAGCACAAAGGTATTACTGCCTGTAATTCCCTGAGTTCTTTTGACAGTCTGAGTCCACAGCAGCACAATAAAGTGCTATCAAAGGTCACTGTCACACTTTCAACAAGGGGCTGCAGTGTTATTCCTCTCTGTGTAGGATTTGCACACATAATCCAGAATTCATTTTGCTGCCAGAAGCCTATTGAGGCTAGCAGCAGGCTTGTTGCTGGTTAAACGTCAAGTTTAAATCTCCCAAGTGGATGGTAATGTGTGAGTGAAGTGAATCAGTTATATTCGCCCCAGAAACAGTCTGCGATTATGATCGTAAGAAGCCTCATTTTAGAGTCATTAAAACTATATTATTCTCCTTAATTTATACATGGCAAATATTTAGAATGTTTTTATTTGTGTTTTGTAGCAGCTGGTATGTGTACCAACCTGGACTGTTCAGTTCTGTCTTGCTGAATCCGAATGTTAGCCCTCTGGACTTGTGGATTGGGTCCATGCAGACTTCAGTTACTTGTACTGTGATATGTCTAAAGTGCTCAGTGTCAATAGGTCAAATCTCCAAGGGCACAAGTCTGCTACAGGACAGAATGTGATACGAGACTGGACTCATTTGCGACTATGGATATGACTATACTCCTCCTTGGAGTACTTTTAAAAAAAAATAGTTATCCAAGTGAAAGTTGTGTGAAGAGTCTCCTGCTTTCGACTGATCTTGGTTTCTACTGACAATGATAATATGATGTTTGATATGCACCATCTGGCTTAATGAGCATTTTATGAGGAAGGGAACACACTGACTACATTTGTTAGAATTCAAGGATAAACACTGATTTTTAGTGAGTAATACTGAATGTAAACAGACACCTGTTTCTTGTTTGTTGTTGATAATATTTAGGATCTAATCTGACTGATGTTGACATTTGCAATTACATTTTAAAGGTGTTCAGAGCAGCTAACAAGCTACATAGCAAGTTAAGGTGCAGCACAGGACCTAGGTTGTATGTATGATGTACACACGAAGGCTAGAGAGATGACTGTAGGCTGTTGTCCATAGTCTTTGGTTCTTGTGTTGTCCCTTATTACAGATTTTTAAATGTGATTTCAAGAGAAAATATGTATTGGGCACCCATAACATCAAGCAACAAGCATTTTAAACAGCATCCACACACTGAAACTGCAGCTGAACCAGCTGGATTTCCAAATAAATTGACCCATTCCAAAGGAAATTTCATTCTGTTTCATAATTTCTTCATGTCTTCAAAGTTTGAAATTGTCTGTCATCCCCACTCTTTATGAGTACTTTCTTAGTTAGGAATACCTCTTTTCTGCACATACTGGCGTACTTAATGTCCCATGTGGGAAGATGCACGGTTCTCTCTTCCATTGTTTGTCATTAATGTTTTCTCTCGATCGCTCTTCGGAGTGGTGAATCTTTCTCAAGGGAGCCATTTTTGAATAGGTGATGTTTACTGATCTTGTGGAGATAAACAGGAGCCTAACCTTCCGTTAAATTCCAATAGTCATGCTTTGATGAAACTGATGCCTAAGTACGAAAGACAACAGTAAAGCACTTGTGGTGCCATGTGTGTGACATTTTCAAACCCCTACATACGGTGGAGTGCTAGGTGCAGTATTCTTTGCACGTTAGGATAATTTCAACCAGAGTATGTCACAGGAAGCCTTATCTGATCATTGTGCTTAGTACTCATGTAAAAACATTCATTTTTAATGCTTGTTTTTTATGGATACAACACACAGTTATCTGATGTTTTGTTCCTTTCTACATGTGTCACAGATTAGACCTGTCTTATCAAAGCTTTAAGCAGAGGATAAAATCATGGAATATGATAACTTCAGATTTTTTTTGTGTATCACTGATATGTTGAAATAAATCTGTTGGCAGTAACATAAGTAGAAACAGTAGTTTAATCTAAAAACAGTGATGATATTTCTCTTTCCTGTGTCCTGCATCCCAACAAGCACAGCTGAGAAAAAGTGGTTGCTGTGCTCAACTCTGGACTACAGGCGAGTTTCAAGTAGTATTTCTAGTTTGCAGCTTTTGCTACAGTGTATGAATTTACACCACTTCATCTCCTTGCCAAGTGTCCAAATAAACTGGCTATTGTTGCTTTAAATGGGTGAAGTTGTACTGCTGGTACTGGGAGGTAAACATATACAGACCCTGCAGACAACAGACAAACACGTCAGAGTCTATTTTGTTGTCTGCTGCCTAGTAACAGTGTTCACTTAGTGTAGCGTAATTAACACTTAAAAGCCAAGCATTTTATCATGAATTTATTCCCTGTTGCAAATATGATGTTACCAATTAAATTTGAATTAAGTACTAGTGCTTTTAAAATAACATACTTACTTGAGGTCCTTGATGTGGGCACTCAATGCTGTGGGTTAACTGCTGAACACGGGTAAACAGTCACCACTGGTAGGGGACGCTGTAAGAATGAGCATGCCCATAAGGAGGCAGTGACAATTTTATTGGTCCACGTTATACCTGGAATTCTTTTGATTGGATCATTTTGACAGGGTCATTTCAGTTAATGTCAGAAGCAGAACTCAGAGAGCAGATGTTTTGCGAGCATGCAGACATTGCCTGAGTGTGAGGACGACTCAACAATGCAAGCAACAATATATCTGAGTGCAGACAAACAGTTCTGAGCAGGTACAGAACAAATATGTTGCTAGAGCAGGGACTATTTTAGAGATGGGGGGGTGTGTTTAAGGGAAAGATACACCATCTGAATGTGAAGTAAAGAAATGATACTCTCAAACTGACAGACCAAACTCTTGAATTAAGACAGGAGAGAAACTCTAACTAAAGCCTATCAATCATTTGACCGGAGCTCTAAGTGTGTAGTGTTACTCACTGAACTGAAACACAGCTGAACAGTGTACATTCTTGATGATGCTCAGCTTCCAGAAGCAGGTGCTGTTACAAACACGACAAACTCGGGGGAGAATTCTTGTTTTTTTGTTTTTTTGTTTTTTTGTTCTTGTTTTTTCAAAGTTTCTTTGCTGGATATTGGAAGTGAATGCAGGTTTTAATGACTTGTATGTGTCTTTGTAGTTCAACATTACTCTTGAACTTTTTTTTATTTTTGATGGCTTACTATGACTCAGTTATTGCACTTTTTGTCGAGACTGTACACATTCACTGAAGCTATGTGTGGGAATGACACCATTTTCCATAATAAGACATAAGACAGTGTATCATCAAATGATTTTGAAGCTGTTACTTTAAGGTAAAATATGCGTATAACATTGCTGAGGGGCATAGCATATGATTCACATCAATTTCATACTCATTAAACCATTCAGTGACCCCTTTGTGCCCTATGGATGAGTAGACTGTCGTCCAGCTCTGGTTCTGCTTTAGGTTTCTGCCTCTTAAAGGGAGGTTTTCCTCTCCACTGTCGCCTCGTGTCTCTCTTTGTAAATATAATATTATAATGAGTATGGTCTAGACTTGCTTTATATGAAGTACCTTGAGATAACTTTTGGTGATTAAGTGCTATATAAATAAAATTGTTTCTCCACTCATTTTTGTGGTTTTTCCTTTACTTCGTCACCTGTCTGTACATGTCTATGCTAAAATCAGCACCGTGGTGTATGTAAGTTAACATGCACACGTGTGACCTTCCTCATGGTCACAGCATATGCTGATGTTTCTAAAGCTCATTGTGAGCATGTGAAAGAGAGCACCTACACTTCCCCATTAGTACCTCTTCCTAGTAAATAGGCTATAGCACAATAACCATGTCACGCTCTCACATAGGTGACACTATTTTCAGTCCATACATCATTCACCTATGTTAATGTCGCCTCATGATCAGGGCTGTGATGGCAGCGGGTCCCATAAGCAGGCCATCATGACGCTAATGATATCCCTCATGAATTTTTTCAAGGGTTTCATCCCTCTGAATTTTTTTCACATTTACTCAGCAGTCATTACTCTGGACACAGGCACAACAGATTGAAGGACACTGAAGTGTAAATATTGGCCTTTCATAGTTAAGCTCCTCACTCCCTACAGTCACCCTGGTCATGAGAAAATTAATTTTATTCCCTAAAAGGGAAAAGCTTTCTGTCTTTTCAAATAAATAAATAAATGTTTTTATGATGATAGAATTATTTAATCTCTGACATATGTATATACTTAATTTATACTTAATTAAATGTCTCACATTATGTGATTATGGTTTCATCATCATCCCTTTCTCTGCAAACTACAGACAAGACTTGCGGAGCATTTGATTTTAATAGTGGGTCATTTTCATGTTTGATCAAATAACAAGAGAAAACAGAGGATAACAAGATAATGACTGTTGTTAGGTTTCAAGCCAAGAGTGGAAGTGACACACAGTGCACATGATGAGGAAAGGAAACAAACTTTGTAGATGGTTACAAGATATGCATACAGGTGTTTTAAAGTTACTATTCGTAGGATTTCAGTCCTAGTTGTTTTGGCAACACATGTGGGTGTTGGTTTTAACAGAAAGTGTGGTTTAATACTACAGGTCCCAGAATACTGGTAGCAGCTCACACTCTCTTAGCAGTTACTTTAATAGCAATACAACAGAACAACTCATATATCTGTTTGTAGTGCAGTCAAACCAACTAATGTTGTTTTCATAAAGATGTTTGTCTGTTATTATACTTTTTTCATCATGCAACTGATTGACATAATCTTCCACACAACAGTGGTTGCCTGCAACTCTTCATCTATGGCTTATGCAATATTTAAAGCCAAACCTCTGTCAAAAAATCTGATAATGACAATTGTCTTGTTTTAGGGACACATTTTTGATGAACAGTCACTAAGCTCTCAGTGCCACCATCTATGACCAATGCATGTTGTTTCCTGTGACTGCCTCACATTAAAAGCCACCCCATGTTTCACCAGTTGAGTGCTTTTACTAAAAACTAGCAGCAGTACGGACAGATTAGATTTGCATTGGCATGACCGTAACTGAGCTCTGACATGGTGTAATGGCATGTCTACACAGGAAGCATCTCAGCTGTTATCCATCTCATATGCATCTGACAGAGCAGACATGCTCCTATTTTGATCAGTCTAGATATCCACACAGGCTGCGGTTGCCTGCATTTTACTTGTGTTTCCTTATTTTACCTGATTTTTTCAGTCATGTGTGTTTGTACATTTGCACCTCTAATTTAAATCTGTTACTTGTGGCAATATAGACTTCCCTTAGTGTGCATAACAACTAACTGAACATACTTGTTCAGGGTTTGCATTGATAAACTATGTCAGAACTCAACAGGTTGGACCCAAATGCACGAATCACAGACTCAGTACGTGGGGTAAGCCAGAGGTTTAAATGGCACAAGAGGTATAACACAAATCCAAGCAGAGGTACAAAAGACGGTAGGCACGAGGGCAGGACAGGAAGTAAATGGTCTGGAATGAGAGACAGGTTTAGGGTTTCACAATAAAACAAAACAAGACACAAAAGGTGGGGGAAAACATGACCTGCAGCTGACAGGGGATGTGACACTGTAATGGCTAATCAAATCTGTTGTTGGCAAACATTTAAGGTACACCTGCACAGACCTGCATAACAGCTGCAGTCTAGATTTAATTTCTTAATTAACTCCCCGCCTGCTATGGTGAAATGAAATTCATTAAGTTATAACAACATTATTATTGGTCATGACATATTATCTACTGGACTAAAATATTATTAAATTATTATTTGTAAATTAAATGTTTACAATGTAAACTAAGTATACTGCCAAATTATCTAGCTCTATATCTTAACATTTTTATGGTTTTGGTTTTGTGGTCGGTAGCAAAAAATTCCAGTGCAGAGAAAATAATGAATCAGATTTTAAGAACAAAATACATCCCTGCTAAGTAGATTTTCCTTGGTTGCTTTGGCAGGTATATTTATTAGCTAGGTAGGCTAATGCTACTAATTAATGGCTAATGCTACTATTTAAGCTGGCTAAGGTGCCAGCTTAAATAGTAGCATTCATCCTGACTCCTTATAAAGTTGCTTTGGCTAACATGTTATCAGGTATCTGTATTCATCCTACAGATACTAAACATTAGCAATCATTTGGACTGATGTTTCAGGCAGCATTACAAATGTAAGTCCAATTTTAAGTCTCCATGTCGCTCTGCTTTGCCAACTCCTGCTTGACTAATAAGCTACTATTTTTACTTTCTTTGCCATTTGGAGACTTTTAAAACACTTTTAGGTTTGATTTTAGCATGGTCTGGTCTTCAGTCAGTCAATCATTCATTGCTCTCCAAAACATTCATTTTAGGTAGTTAAACCTGCTTAAGAAAAGGTTGTGGTGTTCCTGAGTTGCACAGCCAGTGTCCATGTATTTCACATCTCAGTAGTTCTGTTGCATCAAGTTCAGGAAAACATGTTTTCTACACAACTCTAAACAAAGGCAGTATATATCATGTTGGTTCATAATGTGTTTTCACAGGTGAATCTATGGGGCTAAACATTTGTATGATGTGCATTTTAGTACACAACAGTACAAATACAGTAACTGGGCTGTGCTTGCTTTTCCAGGTTGCTTCTCATGCTGATTACCGCTGTGTGAAAGATGTCTACTATCTACTATCTGCAACCATGCTGAATGTAGCTGCACACAGCTAAAAACACAAGGTAAAAACCCACAGAGGTCTGGCTCAGTGTATGAAAGAAATCACATCCAACGCACATGTAGCCACTGTAGGAGTCTTCTGTTGTTTTTCCCTGAGGCTCTCCTTAAGGCCTGAGAATAATGGTAACTCACAGATTTTCTGTTCATAGCATGTATACACAGACCCCCCCCACCACCACTGTCTTAGTGATTTTCACACACAAACTGTGCACACACATACAGAGGTTAGTCATATATCATCAGCTGAGGTTTAGAGGACATGTCACTGTGTCTGAGTCATACAAAAACTCATCAGTCACCCAGCCAGACGCATGTGGCCTCTGCCACCACCTGCTTACTAACTTAACTGTGTCTGAGTGGGTGTGTTCTTGTGTGTGTGTGTGTGTGTGTGTGTGTATGTGAAACTGTCAAACCAATGGTCAGACTATGTCTTTACTTATGCATACCCCATTTGTATACCTCAGTGTGTTCACCTGTGCACATTTGTGAGTGTGCAAACACACTGCTTGCCACTCAAATCACCTGCTCTCCGACAGTGATACCAATTGTCCAGATTGTCACGGTGCTAATGAATCATTTTGCCAACACAAACACACACACACACTCAGCTATACGCATGCAAACACACACACACTCACGCACTCTAAATACATACACACACACTCAACTATCCACACACATTGTGTGCTTGCCAAGATATCTACAGGTAGAGATGACACTTCTATTGCCACTCACTTGACACCTTTTAGCTTTTAATTACTGAACCCATCTGAACATCTGTTACTGTCACCATGTATATAAGTCATTTGGGTAACTATATGTTGAGTGATCTGGAAAAAAGAAAGTATCTACAAAATGCTGTAATTTAAAGCCACATGTTCATTTTGACATGCAAGTAATAGAGTATTATTTTGAGAAACCTTCTACACCATCATCAGTCTTTGGGATCTTCAGGTATATTTGTGATGTTCTGGGATGTTTGTCATTTGAAGTGAGCATCGCATATGAGTGCACACTGTTGACAATTCAGTCCCCTCCTCCTCCACATGTTGCAGTACTCTTGGGCAAGACACTGAAAGCCAGCCAGACTGTCAGGCCAGCACCTCGCTTGGTAGCTCACTGTCATGTGTGCCAGGTGTCTGAATGTGTGTATGCATGGATGAATGAGAAACAAACTGTGAAGTGCTTTGAATAGAAGCAATATAAAAATCCAACCAATTTCCAAAGCTTTCAAAACACTGCTTCGGAAATTTTCAGTAAGAAGGGAAATCGATACAACACGTTTGTTAAGCCTCAACAGTGTTTTGGCGAGAAACTCTAAATGTCATATATTTCTGTTTGTTTCCAAGATATTGTAAACAACCCTAGACAGAGTCCGAATATCATTAAAAGAAGATCTCAATGAGGAGTTCACAGCAAGCAACAAAAACATCCACAACCTGCAGCACCTCCCTTGACTCTTAGCTTTGCATTACTTTTGACTGAAGCATGGCAAAGGTTTGGCACAAAAAGTCTTTTATAAAAACAAAAATAGTGTGAACACAACTTTTGTCTTCTGTCATCACTTTAAAATGAGATGCAATATTATCCACAGGCGACAACTAATAAACATTAATGACAAATGCTATAAGTTCTCAAACTTTTGAGAATAAATGGAAGAAAAAACCGGGGCTGTACTGCTCTCTATGGGTTGAAACTAAGAACATATTAAGAATAAATGGATACTGTGTTCAAAGATGGCGCCCCATAGGTTTCTCACTAGTTGCATATGCTCTGGGCTTCTTTATGCTTCCATACTTTATAACAATTTAAACATATAACTTCAGGAGGGTGACAGTCAGAAAAATTAATTCACAATTTCTTAGCTGTTCCTTTTCTGATGATGATTTATGGGGAAAAAAAATGCTTTTTGGGCCAGTGTATCTCACTGTGTTGCCACTGCACTAATTTTGCCTCACAGCCCAGCACTCATCCTGGGGGCTTGGTTTGAACACTAACACTTGTTGCCACACATCTGCCAGTGTCACAGCACATTTTTTCTTTGACAATTGAAAGAAAACACATTTTAACACTGTAATGGTAGGACCTTGAAGGGGCATTGCATCCTTTTTTTTTTTTTTTTTCAATTTTCTTATGTCATCTTACAGGAATTCTGACTAAACAGATGCGTCAGGATTCAAACAGTTAATACATGTTCTTCAGGGTCATCAAGTTTTCATGTACTGCTTGGACTTTTCCCCACCAACATTTCTAGTCCATTTAACTCTTTGTCCCACCGCTGTCACACATTCCATTACATAGTTTAATTGCATTTTATGTTTGTCTGGTTTCACAAGGAGTAATGTGGCTTCAAAACGGAAACGGCTGCCAACTAACTAAATTACTAAATGATTTAGACAAAGAAAAAAAGTGGAATGACTGCAACATATAAACAGGATGAGGAAATAATCAGTGTATACTGAAGTTTTAGATTTACTGAATCATTAGACTGAATTAAAAATGACAATCCTGTATCTGAATTCCTCCCAAAATTTGTATTTCTGATCACTTTATTCACAGTGGTTTCTTTGACATGATGCAGGCTGAATACATTACAAACTATGAACCAGTGAACCAAATTGAGAGCAAGTGGAGTATAAAATATATTTAGCTTAGAAAATGGCATTCTTTGTTTTCCAGTGCGGGTTCTATTATCTCAAGTAAACACAATAGCTCGTCTAATAACCCAACAGGCCACAATAGCAGTCAGTGTGTGTGTTTCTGAGTTGAGCTGGGGAAGTTACTGTGCTGGAAAATCTCTTATTTTGTGAGGTCAGTGTCAGTGGGTATTGTAGCACAAACTGTTGCACTGTCAGAGAGTTGACTTTGTCTCAAGGTCATAATATGTTCTACATGTGCCAGTTTTATGATGATAGGCATGTATGAGTAAAGATTGAACTTGATGGTCTCGTTTGAGCAAATATTGTACACTGTGATGGTAATAGATGTTAATGAGGGCTCAGTAATTATATGGTAATGGGTGTCAGGTCTGCCTGCAGATACAGTTTGAGGGGGCGACTGGTTATGATTAATCACCACATAAATGTCATGGTACAACATGTACAGACAGAGGTGAAAGGGATAATATACAGTGTGTGCTGGATTCTGGTATCCTGTGATCCCTGGCATAAATATTTTAATGGTGACTATTATCAGTCCTCTGTCATCGGTTTTTAATCTCTCCATTTTACAGACATTCTGTCCAAAATGCTTGAGGATGAAAAACAGAGTACAGCAGAGGCTGAAATGTTCAGCTCAAATTAAAGTTCTGACTCAATGATGGTGCTAGATGAAAAGTTAAAGGGTCTTAAAAGTGATTATAATGCATCTTGTGAGAATAAGGACTCAAGTGCATTGTTGTTTTTAAAGGTCATAAAGCACGTTCTGGAACACACCAACAGACCTATTTTGCTGTTTGGGTTATGCAAACTTGTTGGAACAAAACAGTGACACTGTCAGGGTTAGAGGTTGTTTTCTGTGTGCAAGAAAAAGGAGGTAGGAGTAGAGTCATGCACCAACACGGTGTACCAAAAAGTGAGCTTATTTTTTCTGTCTCTGATAGAGGTTTGACCAAACACAATCCCCAAGAAATCCCTTTTCCAATTATATCTGAATGCCTGAATAGCTGTGCTGAATGTACACATTTGAGGTAACTAATGTTTAAAGATTACTGTCCAAGGAGTTGTACTGAAATTGGTGTTTGAAAAGATTAAAAAAAAAAAAAAAAACATTATCAAAGTGAAGTATGGCCTGAAATGCTCCCTCTATGAACATTAGAACAACTTTAGCTGCAAGCTGAAGCTCTCAAGGCATTTAAAGCAGATGCTCTGCTTGTATTATGCTAACACTGAATGTGTCTGATTGTGTGTGCCTATGAGTTAAATATAAGCTAATACCTCTTACTGTATGTGCACGCCGATACCATACACTAGGTGTCTGACAAGGAGTTTATGCACTATTGTGTGACTGTCTGTGTGAGTGTGTTAGAGTATTCTCTTGTGTTCACTCCTTACCTGCCGTTGCCACCAGGGACACACAGGTGATAATGGATGTTTTGTATCCTGGGAAAAGGTTTTGTCTGGAGTCCAAGGAGAGAATGACCTGCCATCACCATTCAGCAGTCTACCCAACATTCACTGCTAACAGTCTGTGTGTGTATCTGTATCACAGTGTGTGTGCGTGTATTTTGTATTTACCTGTTTGCTCAACTTTAATTCTGCTGTTGGGTTTGGTCATTAGGGACAGGGATTGTTCTCTCTCTCTCTCTCTCTCTATATATCTATATATATATATATATATATATATATATATATACTATATGAAAGGAGATAAAAGAGGATTGTAATCTCTACAGTTTCAAAAACAGAGTATTTCCTAATGTATAGGAGAAACTAGTTCTTATACCCATGTGTGGGAACAAGGTGGAATTTTTGTCTTTCATCCTTCTGAAATCAGTTCTTTGGCCAGCCATCATCAAAGATGGTTGTTGTATGTGAGTGTCCTCAAAGCATCCAAAAATAACATCCATCACAGAAGAGGCACTTTAACCTGCCTGGTGTTTATATAATATGTGAACGTTTGGACTAGTCAGACTTCCTTACACTCTCCCAGGTTTCTCTCCAATACACTTAGTGGAAGTACAATCATTGTCATCAAATATAGTCAGGAAATTGTAAGCATACTGACAAAAATGGTTATCCATATGAAAGTCTTATGAAAATCTAGGCTTTGATTGGGCAACCTTTTCTCAGTCAAATCTGTCAATACTGGTGAGGTGTACACAAAAAGTTGTTGTGTGAAGAATGAAAAAGTGGAGAAAAAGATTTGTTTTCAAACCCTGTCAGATAGGTGTGCTTGTCGTATTGCTGGTTTTTGGAAAGTTCCAAGAACAGTCACAAGAAGCCTCCCAGTTCTGACATCAGATAGGTGTCAGGGGAGAACATTTCACAGTTAAATTATCCAGTAAGTTTTTTGTTGCAGGCATAAAGACACTTAAAATCAGAAATTCAAGTAGTGAGAACAATGTCCAAAGACTTGCCCTCTCAACCTTCCTCAGCCACCTGCCATTTAGCAGGTAACATTTCAAACCACAAGCATAGTGTTCTGATTTAATCATTCCTACATAATGTAAGAGCAACTTTTAAACCTTTTGAAATTAAAGTTATCTCCCACATTGAATTGGAGCTAAAGTTGCCAAGTGCAGTTTCAAGAATATTTTGACCTGGAACGTAACCCTTCAATTCCAACATACCACAGAATTCTGACTAAAAGCTCTGTATGACTTGTTTACCAGTGTGGGTGGCTCATCATTGTACTCCTACAGACTCAAACAACCAAGCATTTTTCCTTTGAAAGCTTTATGTGTTACCCAGTTCTTGCACACATTTAATGCTACACTGGCCAGATCTGTTTCTACATTTCAAATGAATCCACTGTGAGCAAAAGGTTCCCAGTCACAGATGAACTGAAAGACCTATTTCCTCCTGCTTTTAATATGTATGTAAATACATTATCTGAATAATTTTGTCTGATCACTGGCCTTTACATTTGCACATGGTAGATGTCAACAAACATTCAGGTCAATAGAGATGATGCTGCTGTTTGGGTTTAATTCTCCTTTTGCAGGGAATGCCTCATTTGTAGAGTTACACTAGTTGTTAGTGTTTTCAGCAGCTGACCTGTGAGAAGGTCTTCATGACTTGAACCTTCTGCACTATCCATAACTTCTCACAGACTTTGGTTAATGTGTTAATTCATCTGAATTACTGTGATTTAATCACCAAACAATTTATTGTGTTAGAGTCAGGACAGACACACACTATTTGTAGGATTTTCTCCTGACTTGGCAGTTAGGTGCTATGTTTAGCCTGAAGATGTTTTGTAGCCTAAGTGTTTTGTAAATGGATGAGAGCGATGTGGCTATAATTACCATCCACCAGCATGGACATTCCACAGTTGGAATGTGTTCTGCATGCATTCACACCTTGCATCATAGTGACAAAGAGGACTTTAGTGGCTTTTGGATTCTATGAAGACTGTGCTGCAGAGCCAGAATTATACTTTCAAATGGGGATTGGTTGGCATCGTTTATTCTGCAGTACAACATTCTCAACTGCTGTAAAAGAGATGAATAGGTGACATAAAAGCCACGATTATCAATTCGATCCATGTACCCCTTGAGGACAGAGACAGGACTCCTCCAGGAGGAACAGCGACATGTAGAGCAGAGCTCCATCAAGTATCTCTCAGTAGATGGCCTCACACGTTGGATAACATACACAGCTCCTGTTTTCCAAACAAGAAACAACCTCTTCATGCCCTTCCCTCCTTATCATGAAAAGGAAGAAAGTAAAGTGTTGAGTTTGTGGGTGAGAGTGGGAGAGAGAGAGAGAGAGAGAGAGAGAGAGAGAGCAAGCAGAATATCGTGGCCTGTGCTGGGTTTACCCAATTGACGGAGCTGTGAGCAGAATGGGCTGTGAAACCACCGGCAGCCTTATCGACAAACCGTTGAAAGATTAGAATTTAGAACACCTCCTCCCTCTGCTGGGCCTTTCCTCTGTCAGAAAAGATAACTTCTCTGCAATCCATGGGAGGGGATTACCAAACAGATGCTCACATCACACACACACACACACACACACACACACACTATCACATACAGACAGTATGAACTGCAGCATCTGCACATGCAAGCACCCTTGAATTTAGTGTCACAAGTCCAAACTGCTGAATTAGTTTGTCAGACTTATTGATTACAAACAAGGCTCTCTGACACTGCCTGGTTGAGGGTTATTGTGGGCTGCAAAAAGAACAACTCACTGCTATTGTGTTTATTTTTCTTCTGTTTTTCAAATCTGTAACTGAGTTGATTTAATCAAAAAGAAGAGCTTCCTCCAAATGCTTGTTTGTGTCATTCAGTGTCTGTGATACTTAAATAGTGACCAGGTTTGTGTCTTTAACATCAACAGTTTCCAATTTTCCCAGATAGCAAGAATGATAAAATTGCAAATAAAAACTTTTCCTTTTCTACTTGAAAAACATGAGTTGGACCTGCTTTCAGCCCTGAGTAATGCACAACAAGCAGGTGTGATTCACAGTGAGGATAGTGTTCTTATTCTCTGAAAGCTTATTGTTTTCTTCTGTGAACATAAAAGCTCTAATTTAGCTCTTTGACATACTCCCAATGTACATTTTAGCAAATTCTAATTAGTTTTTTCTATGTTTCATTTTCAAAAGTGGGGTATTCCTGGGTCTTCTTCCTGCATTTTCAAATGGTCCACCATTTGATCTGTCTCTCTGTTCAATCAGGTGTCAACTGTCCTCTTGCATCCAAGTCCAGGAATAGACGGTCTTTTAACCTTTACCTTTAATGCGCTCATTTTTGTTGATCCACAGCTGCATACCAGGTCTGAATTCTAAGATTTAAACCTTAAAGGTCCTCAAAAGCATCTTCTAAACAGTTAAAACTCTTTCTTTAGGAACACGTATTGTGTCAAACTGAAGTTTTGACAAGCAGTGAGGTGGCGCTATGGATCTAATTTAATAGGAGAATCTCATGTCAGCTCTGTCACACCTTTTTTTTCTCCTGTGACATCTAAGCCAGGCTTCTACCTTGGTGCCCACACAGCACAGAATACAGTTATTCCAGATCCTGTGTATTGGTAGATGTGATTAGATGAAGGTAAATATATAATAATAATAAAATAATAATAATAATAATAATAATAATACTAATAATATATATAATAATATAATATATTATACATAATATAAAACAAGGTTGTAGATTATGCAAATATCATCATGTATGAAAGCTAATAAAATTATAAAGCTACAGTGTGCCTGTGGATGTCAAGCTTTTTTTATGCCAAGGACACCCAAAATAGAGCACTGTCCTGCCAGGGCCCCCCACCAATCAAACATAAGCTACCATCCACCCACATACTGTGCAAGACTCAGCACCATCTGATTTGGATAATAGTGGTTTTGAATAACCAAGATGTACCTGAATTACCTTTTATTGTGTTCATTTGATTCAGTTTATTAGGTTTGTAAGAATTCAGTTTGTATCTAATATTCAGTGTGAATTCCTTTCAGCAAAATGACTTCATTCATTTACATGCTTTTATATCTTTACTTCAATTCAAAGATTATGTTTCACTTTGCTTTATCAAATTTAGATGTGTTCAACATTAAACAAAATAGATCACATTTTTCATTTGATTTAAGGATTTAATTCATTCAGAATTTTACCTTGATACCTGAAGCATCACATTTATTATTTAAGAACAGTCCTTCAGCCCAATCAACTTCCCAGACAGTGTCTGTGGTGGCAGGCAGAGTTAGATAGGCTTCATTGGTTTTAAAAGAGAAAAAAAGTCACTCCAACATTATACTTCCTCTAGCTGTTCTAGCAATGTGGTTGTAGGTCAGTTGGTTGAGACCGAAACACAATATTTGCTGTATTGGCACAGTCAAATGTTACTGGATTTGTTTCTGGGCTTTTTTTTTTTTTTAAATCAAAAAAAGTTGCTGAAGGAGTCTTCAAAGTCACCAAATCTAGAGAGAAAATTGATACGTTTGCAACACATGCTGTGTTTAATTCTGATTTTCTAATTAGCAAATGATGAGAGTAGCATATCCCTCACATGATGGGATAACATGCTGACAGCAAAAGGTAAATGCCAGGAACAAACAGAGCTACATACAAGCACAGTGAAAATGTAGAAATGCTAACCTGTCGTGGATTTAATTTTCCGGAAATTTCCGGAAAGATGTCAATCCCTTACAGCTTCTTAGAAAGAATGGATAAGTAATATTAGAATTAACAAAACTGAAACTGTTGTTCTCTGCTTTGATTGAAATCACACATAATGCTACATTCTAAATAATTAGAAATCATGGAAACAATGAAAAATCAGCACATATGGTCTAAATTGTCAGTTTTTGTCATGCTGTGGGTTCAGGAGTGTTACTATGCTGCACCCTCTAAAAATCAAACTGCCTCCAAAAATTTACAGTGAAATGTTTCATTAACCCTTCCTGCAGGTAGTGGTGTCTGCTGAGCTGTTAAAGTATTCTAATCAGGACTACAACACATTACACATTATGTATGTCAGCACAGCAAGTGCTCAGAAGAGTGGGTTTCCACTTCTGTCTACAAGCATACTCTGGCATCTTTGATTGATCAGAATCAGAAGAAAAAAAATAAGGCTTGGCTCTGATATAAGCCTGTTTCATTCAAAGGACTGGGTCTTTCTGTTGTTAACATCCATACTAGATTTTGGCCTCTTTGGTCAAAAAATGTTATGTGTCTTGAACATCCAGTATCATAGCTGGGTGGGGTAAGGTGGTGTGTTCTACTTGTGTGAGCAGCACAAGCAGAATAATTAAACTGGGTCTTATCCTCTAAGTTAAATAAGGCTTTGAGGCTCTAAATTGATTGTGTTTCATTCATTATGGGTGAAGGTTTGTGCTCCTCCAACTGCCTTTGAGTTGAAAAATGGCTGGTTGGAACTGACAGCATTCTTACTTAAAACCACTGTTGGCAGCAAGCAGGCTCATTAGCTTGTGTCTATAGTAGGAGTCATTAGTTTAAATGAGGAATGGATAAAAAATGACGATGTGCTGCTTTCAAGGCAGTGGAAGACAGTGGAGAAACTTTTTGTTGCTGGCAACTCTGAATGGTCTAAATGATACGATGGCGGCATCTTCTAGATTAAATTTTAAAAAATGTATCAGATGATATTTGCACAAAACGTATTCTGATTCAGAAGTGCAGTGTATTTCCAGCCATTTCTGAAGTCTCATGATTGAAAATGTACATTCTACTTGCCTTTTGCCCTCCTCTCCATATCACTGTTTCCCATTGGCTTCCTCATCTGTGACAGCCTCTTCTCTCTCCCTTCTCCCTGCTACCGTCCTCTCCTCTGCAGTGAGACCCTGCAATCTCTCTAATATCCACTAATAAAACTCTGGAGAATATGTTCCTTCTCTCCCCCGCTACACTTTGGCTGCAGAACCACACTTTATATGAAAATGAACAAGACTGAGTAATTGTGCCGGCCAGCACGCCACATTCATCAGCATGCATATGGAGAGAGGGAGAAAGAGAGAGAGAGAAATGGTGGGAGGGGGAGAATTAGAAAGCATTGGGCAGAGTGGGAAGTCAGTGATAAAGAAATAGAAAAGGAGGAAAGGAGAGAAAAGGTCAGGGTGAAAAAAAAACAAAAAACAGGAGAGTTGGGAACAAAGGGAGAAGAGACAGGAGAGGTCAACGAGAGACAGCAAGCAAATGAGCAAGTGAAGAAAGGAGAGGCAGAAGGGAAAAAGACAGTGTAGGAGGAGGAGGAGATGAAGGAGGAAGGTCAGTGATGAAGTGGCAGACAGGCTGCCAGACTCCCCACGGCTCTGAAACACTGACTCACAGACTGATGGACTGGGTGGAGGGAAAAATGGAAGGAGGGGAAGACGAATGGGTGGCATGGAGACTGGATGGTAGGGATGAATGAATTGCCAACCTAGAGAGACACAGCAGCATGTTTTGGAGTCATTGCATAGAAAACAATACAAGGCTACTGTAAAAAGCTGCATAAAATAGTTAAGATACAGTGTCCTCAGTGCATGTTTGAAAAAGGAGCTATAGTAAAGGGCATAAATTGTGTGTGCTGGGCATTTATGGGCTGGCACACAGTGTATGCCCTTCACTATAACTCACAATGCCCAGTGGTGATCTGCTTTTTGACACGACTGCTCCTAACTGAATTAGATTTCTTTTTTTTCTTTTCTTTTAGGACTTTTGCTTTCATTTGTGTTTCTGTCCACCTGATGAATGCAGGTCCAGTATTCACTCTGCTTGCTTTTGTATTTTTTACCAACTCAGTGGTTAGCTAGGTTACTAAATGCTCCACCGTGTTATCTAGCTACAGCAGCTAATCTCTCTGCTGTTTGGTGCTGGGCAGGTAGTGTAGATGGAACAGCTTGTGACTGTGGCTGGAGATGGCAGTAATGAGCACAATGAGACTTATGTCAGACACACAGGAAAGCTGCAGGCAGAAAGCTAAAACAGTGAGCTGAAAGATGCTAAAGTGAAGCACAAAAACAGCTTGCTTGGTTCTCTTTAATGTTCAATAAGACACATAACAAGCTCCATTTTTGAAGGAGTGGCATGCTCTAACTAAAAGAGTGTATCCATCCACTCCGGACTTGGGTGTTTTAGGTCTTTGTGCATGATAATCCCATGTACTTTGATACACGGGGGGAATTACTGCTCCCAACTTTTCTTTACTGGACACACAGTTAAAAGGTCGTGCTTTGGACTCTAGTTACGAATTATTTATATTTGAGTCTACACACACAACATCCAAAGTTACTTGAAGTGGAGTTTCCACTCATGCTGACTTCCAGAGCTCCCTGTTTGCTCTGACATACTTACATTGTATCATCGATTTATTGCTACATTGGGATTTCACTCCTCCCTTAAACCACCAGAGCTGTTTTTTTTTTTTTCACCTCTGTCAGAATTATAGAATGTCCACCTAGACCTCTCTCCTGCTCTGTGAACTGCATATGTAACACTGAGATAAAACCTGGCAATGTAAGTGTGTGTGCCGGTAGACAAGTGCACAACATAAGTAGGAAATGTGGGGGAAATATGAGATAAATGACTTCACAGGAGAACAACTTCAGTCAGGAAATCATTACCATCATATATCCCTCTATGACTGTTGAACATTATTATAAAATGATCATATTATTATAAAAGACTGTGGAGGAGCAATGAGCCTTATTTGTTAGTGTAAAGTGTCATGAAAGATATAGTGTGTTTGTCCATGAATCATATATCATACTGTTTTACTGTAGGCACAGCAGCTTGTATCACTATGTGTATCTTATTTCACCTTGGTAAAAGTTAAGAAGGTGAAATGAATACAATGAAACTGTCACAACAACATTAAAAATTAACTTCTACTCTATCGGAAACTGTTATAAATGGGGTGAAACTGAGCTGATTTTTTCCCCCTAGAATTTGTCTTTCAACTAATTTCAAAATGCATTTGCAAACATTTTTCTTGTCCAGTCCTTGACAAGTTCAATCATGATTGGAGAAACTCCAGCTAAAATATCAAATCACTAAGAACATTTAGTATTCAATTTAGCTGGATTAGGATTTGCAATTTTAACTTTAACAATCGAGGTATCATGTCTTCTATCACACCAACGCAGGCAGTCATAGTTTGGATGAAAAACCCTGGTCTAGGATATCAAAGACCTGCTCTAAAATTACAACACACACACACACACACACACACACACACGCTAAAAGTACAGGAGTGCAGAGAGATCTCTTTTTCTTGGCCAGATTTCTTTTTTTCTTTTCTGCAGAACTTGGATTGGATGTGTAGTTGCATATTTATGTGGCAGAATCTCAGACTCAGTTTAGCTGTTGTTTATTCTTTACACCTCAAATGACATGGCATGACATAAAAGTTGTCTTAGGTCATTTTTCCCACAATTTGATTGATAGTCATTTTCCCTTTTAGTTATGTTAGAAAATCCAAAGTAGATATAAAGATAAATCAAACCCTAAATGTTGGTGAGATTGCAGTGATTGCCTACTCCCAGGGAAAATACCAGAAGAAATTGTGAAAAAAGACTCTTATTTGTTCTTAATAATTAGAGAAGCAATAATCAAACAAATTACAAGGAATTGGTTAAACAAATACATCTTAAATAATCATAACTGGGAAAACCTGGTGAATGAAATTCATGATATGGAGAAGATGACTCTGAGAATTAGAAATCCAGGAAAAATGGGTTAAACATATAACAAATATATATATATATTTTTTTTCTCTGTGACTGTGTTTTTCTTTTCTTTCTTTCTTTTTTTTTTTCTTCTCACCTCTGCCCCATCCGTTGACTCAGAGCTGTATTTATTGGAGGTGCCTACATTAATCTTATGACCCCCTTTATTTTTCATCTGAAGTGTGGATGATTTATAGTCATCATAGTATATGTTTTTTTTTTTTTATTTTATTTTGCATTTTTCAATTTTGTGGTGTATTTTATGCATGTATTTATTCAACTTTAAAAATGTTAAAAAAAAAAAAAGTCAGCAAACACCTGTGATTCCATAACACAACATAACAACACAGAAAAAAGTTGCCACTGGGCCTCCCAGGATCATTTAGAAAAAGCACAGTAAATCTTGACCTGTCGCGGCTTCTCTCATACAGAGCCTTCCTCACTGAGAGGAAGATTTTATAAACTTATTACAATTCCTTATTACATTTAACTAGCTGTTTGTGAAAGAAATGATTTTCTAATAAAAGATTAATATGACTCTGAATAACCTAACAATGTATATGTCACTTTACTGTAAATCTTAAGCCTAATGATCTGTTTCAGGTTGGCAAGTATCAGTGGTCTATATTATAAATCCTTAATCTCCTTAACACGCTTAAAACATCTTGGATAGCAGCCGTTACAGATCAAAGTGTTCCTTCAAACCCTGTTCCAGTCTGAATATTCATACCTATACATTAAGAGAGCATAGCAGGCATGTTAGTTTGGCTGCATGTTCAAAGTGGAGCCTGATTATGACTGATATTGCCTCTAGTCTTACAGCCCCCATACTTGACAACATGCTGGTAAAAGGGGAGGCAACGTTTTCCCTTCCTATGATTGTAGCCTGAATTAGTTTTATAAGACTTTTATTAAAGAATAAATCTTGTGATATTCTGTTATCAACAATTCCCGTGAAATCTCTAAAGATTGAATTACTCTTACTGATGAATTTATTGATTAATCCTACTCAAAGCCTAAAGTATCTTATTGCTCTGCACTACAGATCTCTGTTGTCTAAAAAAAAACAAAAAAAACAAAACAAACATACATCAATGAACCACAGTGTTACACTGGGTGACATGGTAATTCATTACCATGAGCACACACCCTGTAGTTTATTTTGACTCAATCCCACATACATTGTTCAACTAACAGAAATCAATTCCAAAGGAAATTTGGCTTACATGCAAGCCTTAAACAGGTCGCAAAAATATACAAATGACAGTTTGGCAGCTGGTGGACTTAGCCTAGCATAACTAGAAACAGTAGAAACAGTGCATTTAGCATGTCAACATGACAGGGTATCAGTGTTCTGCAAAAAAGAAAATAAACGTGTTCCCCAAAACATCTAACTATTTCCAACAGCAGAACACCACTACACTACACATCACTACAACACCACTGTGTCTCAATCCACAGCTGAAAACAGTCCCCGACAAATGCACAATTTACTGCTCTTTGTGAACAACTGCAGTGCCCTGCTGTTATTGGATATTAAAGGAACTTAAATATATTTATACTGTTGTAACTGTTGTAACTTCTAGAGGAGTTAATGGTTCTCTCAGCATATCTATAGCTAACCCCCTTATATCTCTCCCCCTCCATTTTCTCCCTGAAACCCCCGTGCCCCAGATTATATATCTTCATCGCCCCTCTCAGCTCTCACCCACTCAGTCACACACCCAGCCAGCCTCAGCAGCATCATCCACCAATGTTTTCATCCTCTGCCCAGCTCGGCACAGTGTCCCCCGGGCAGGGAGAGGTGCCAGGGGTCCCTGAGGCCAAACGCCCACAGATGTATGAGGGAGTTAGTGCATTTCTGCATATTTACTTCTCTCCATTATGTCTGATTTGACGGGATTTGACGGGTATGTGACCTCTCTATCATTCCTTGAAATTCCAGTTATCATATATCTCTTATTTTGAAGGCTTCACACCTCCCCACCCCTAGTTATTATCAGTAAGTAACACTTTTTTCTCCTTAAATTGCAGTGGCAGGCCGTACATTTCACACCTCGGCCTTCACTGGTGTCCTACCTGAATTAACCCACCTTTTTATACTGTCATTATGATGTCACCGCTATAGAAACCATCAACAATGTACAGAAATGCAGTATAACAGAACTTTGCACAGACAGACAGGTCATGTAGCCAGAATAAATGCCATTACTGAAGCAATGCTATAAAAACCCAATTAACACACTTCAGTAGGTCTCCAAACACTGCAGCCACAGCTGCTCCACACACATGATCTCCAACAGAAGCATCAATATTAACTGATAAAATGACAAAGATGTAAACAATAAAATATAGGTCAAATGCATTTTACTCACCAAAACTGCTGATTATTTGTAGATACAACTTAAAAAAACATTCTCAACCTTAAAGCGAATTAAGCATATGCAAAAAATACAACTGGGGAACTCCATGGCGATAGAAAAGGACTTAGTGTTGGAAATAAGACGTAGATATAACCTCTACAACAGAGTCACTGAACTCTTCCTCCTCCTTCAGCCATTGTGGGTTGAAAAAACAGCTATTAAAGCTATACTAACATGTTTTAGCTTGCACTGGTTTGCTAGCTCTGACCAGTACACTCTCTGACCATGGATCCACGGGCAACAGTTTCATTGCCATTTATTTTAAATTACAGGAGCCTGCACTGTTGATTCTGAAGGCCTCAAGGCAGATTTCTGTTAACATGGCAACACAGGGCTGAAAGCTGATTGGATAAAAGCTCTAACATAAACAGACTGTATTGATTCCAGAGCAACCAATAGGAAAGCTATGAGACAAAGAGAATAGACTATTGGGAACAATTTAATACATATAGTATTAACAGAGAAAAACATGTAAAAATATAATTCAGTGACTATTACAGTGTTTAGGCCAGCAGAGAAGGCCTTGCTGGTCCTGACAGCCCGCCACTCTTAAATGACATTTGGAACATTTCAGGAGGAAAAAAAAGTCTTTCTTCACATACTGTGTATTTATTTTTTTCTTTCTTTTTTTAATACAAAAAACATATTGCGTTTCTAGCTTTGGAACAGCCCCGTTAATGTGTGTGTGTCCTTGTTATCAGCATCAGTTGTGATTAGTGGTTATTGACAGAGACAGGAGTAATTAGCAGTGTTTGTTTTCAGCGCATCAACGGAGCGGGCCATGATGCAAACTGAGTTTGATAACCCTAAATGAACCAGAGGTGGAGATAATATAGCTGACCTTTAAAGAGCAATGAGTATGGGAGGTTTACATGGTCCAACAAAAAGTTGCTCTTATTAAGAAACACTGAATGTGAAAGGGACGAGCTACAGCCAGAGTACTTTGTACGTCTGACTGCCATCTCACATGTTTACCTCATGGGGATCAGTTAAGTTTCATCTTATCTTGGACAGGACCGCAGCACCTCCTGCTCATGGAGGGGGCAGTCTGTACCTGTCTGTTGCTGACAGAGTAGAGTCACTGGACTTCTTTCACACGCACAGAAAGAGAACGAAATGTGAGACAGAAATCGTGCGATTCTACAGAGCATAATTTGCTTGCAAGATATCAAGGACTGTGATTTGATTTTTCAGCTTTTTACCACAAAAGGCTCTAGAAAAAAGTACTACAAAGTACCAAAGCTCAACCTCATGTACCTTAATATCCACAGGATTCTGTCCTTCACCTCCAAATAAATAACATTTTAGACATTCAGCTGCTGCATGAATGAGCAAATAGGAGTCCAGTATCTTGAATATGATATTGTCAATGACTTGGAGGTAATGTGGGTCATGTTTTTTCCCTCTTTCTCGGTTTATGTCACGTGGGTGAGTTTTGTTGTTTTGGATGTATTGCCCTTGAATGCACTGATTAGATGTTAGAGGTGGCGACACAGATGTTGCATTGCTAAATCTTTCAGGTGATGCACATGTCACTCACATTCAACCCAAAGCATCTTTTTAGACTTCAGCTGCGTGTTTTTTTTTTTTTTTTTTTTTTTTCCCAGGTCACAAGCTATAGTGATTGTGTGCTGGGCTGTGGGTGCTGCAAATATATGTCTGAGTGTGCAGGAGTGGTGTGCCTGAACATGTCCTGTGTGACAGGGACGGAGGACTGAAACTGCAGCTGCTGCTGAAGTGCTGATTTCAGTACATGGCGGGTGTAATCAAAGTGATGGGTCGCTTTCACACCTATTCACACCGTTATATTTAGACTTGGCATTCAGATACATTTCCACTTATCAAGGTTGAAATCTTCTCAAAATCAGGATGAACACTGATCAGCCACAACATTAAAACCACTGTCAGGTGAAATGAATAACACTGATCATTTTGTTACAGTACAGTGTTCTGTTGGGAAGCCTTGGGTCCTGACATTCATCAGGACTTGTTGGTCCTGTTACTTTGACAGCAGATCCAGCATCTGTAGGGTGCACTGGAACAAGACTGGTACCAGACACCACTGGACACCCTCAGAGGTGTTAAAGGGTGTCTGGGTCAGAGCTGCACGAGGGGGGGACCTACACAAAAATAGGTGGGTTTCACAGATACTGGATCGGATTGGGATCTGGGGAGTTTAGAGGCCAGGTTTTCTGAGCAGTTTTTGTGGTGTGGTGGGAGCATTGTCCTGCTGAGGGGAGACCCCTGCCATTGGGGAGTGCTGTTGAAATGGGGGGTGGGGGGTGGTATGTGTCAAAGTAACATCCAGATGAATGTCAGGACCCAAGGTTTCCCAGCAGAACATTGTATTGTAAGGAAATAATCAATGCTATTCACTTCACCTGTCAGTGGTTTTAACGTGGCTGATCGTGTATACATACATTTATGTAACTAGATTACTCATAGAAAAAAAGACGAGTTCGGTGATCGGGAGCACTTTAGTGACCTGGTTACTGTACATGCAGGTCAAGACTCAGACTTTCCATTCATTCTTTCAGTGTGGCTGCTTGATGTGTCTCATACATGCGTACCTGTATATGTAACCAAGGAATTGGCATTTCCAGCATGTTTACATGAACATAAGTTACCATGTAACAATTGCCTTTCTCCGGTAAGCTGATTCCTTAAATGTCATATAAACAAAAAACCTGTTTTCCATAGTCAGTGTATGGGAGACCTGATAACAACATGGCTGGATGTAAGGTGAGGTAATTACACAGAGCTGTATGTTCTTGTATTTAAAATAATTTGGTCTAAAGTCTGACTAACACTCACACAAAGTAGCATCTAAAAGTCTAAAAAGTTAATTCATTTGTTAATTCAGACATATGAGCACTGTGAAGAAGAGCTCTGCTCTGGCTGCATCTGTCAGCATGAGGGGGGGCCCTTTATTTGTGGGTAGGAGAAATGGATGCAATTACACTTGTATAACATCAACCTTCAGTGCCTATTAGACCACCCACTGAAGGGTTTCAAACTGTCTGTCAGATTACAGTTTGCTCCAATGCACTGACTCAAACCATTTTCAGTGGAAGACATGAAACCAGGTGAAGAAACTCAAATCTAAAGTAAAAAGTGAATTTATTTGGACTTTTTATCTTTTCTTTTATGCCTGTGCTAAATTAAAAAGAAAGTTACAATTAAGTCTATGAATGTGTTTAAATCTGTTATAGGGAAGACGGATTCTCACGCATCCATTAACAGATGGAGGAGCCCCCCTGCAACTTGATATTGTTCTGGCGAGAGCTCAACAAATAGGCAGGGTTGGGAAATATTACACATACAAACATCATTCAAGGAAAAACTGCTTAAATGTACAGAATCAAGTAACATTGTAGATTCACTCTAGCCTGTGGAGGGGTTATCTAAAAGTTCAGTACTCCTGGATGGACTGCTCCTCATGCTGCCCTTTTTAAACAGCATGCAGTTGATCCACTGCTGCTTCTCTCAGGCAGAGGCGACGGTAAGAGAAACAGCAGAACCGCACGAGAGAAATTACACCCCCCTGACGAGACATGACATTGCTGTGAAACTACATTTGACAACCTCACCTCAGCACCGTCAGCAGCTGGCGTCTGAGCAGGGAAATCGCTGCTGGGGAAAATCCTCTTATCTGGACAGCTCTGAGACCAGGAGCAAGGCAGTGGCTGGGATTTGGACCAGGACTGCAGCCAGAGGAGGAGCTGAGGCTCTTGCAGATGATTAGGCTTACGGTCAGCAGACAAAGCAGCCAGCACAGGATGGGAGAGGATACACCCGGCGGCCTCCAGCAGCCTAGAGGATTTAAAGACAGTGGATGTGCTCCAACTTTATGGCCTCCTCCCCCCAGCAGCTCTTGATCCACAGGGCCCTCTTCCACGGCTGACACTTGATCAATGCGCCCCCTCCGCCCCCGTGTGTGGAGGTGCTGCAGTGGGAGGTGGAGGCAGCAGGAGGGTGACAGGAGGAGTTCTGGCTTGGCTGATGGCAGTGGCAGCAAAAAGCAGCTCTCCTGTCAGAGCATGTCCTTGCTGGCATTCACCAAGGGTGGAAATACATTTACTCTCCTTACTGTAATGGAGTGCTGTTTGATGTCAGTAATTCAATTTTTGCTTAAAGAAGCATTAAGTAATCCATGACTTTAATCAACCTCTATCAGCCACCGAGGAAAGGCAGAGGCTTCGACAAGAACCTGGCACAGACCTCACTGGTCTGTAATTGACAGCAAAACTAATGTCATATTTTTAACATATTTGTTAGACCCGAGGAAGCTGGGTAATTAAAGCAGATAAATTAAGGCAGGGACACTGATTAAGGATCAACTGATCAACATGCAAAATGTTAAAGTAAAAACTGATTTACCAGTTGCCTTTTTTCCATTTTGCCTTGAGAACTAGTTAGTAGTTGTGTTGACACGGTGGGATATCGTAGAACTTTCTCTGCCTCTGACACTGACCCACTGTGTTCTAAGAGCTGTTCTCATATGCACACTTGAGTCAGAAAGAGTTCACACTTTTTGCACACTGTGTTGTACATTTAATTTTAACTGGATAAAATCAATTAATCTACACTCAGTAGTAAAATTCAATTTATTAGACATATTGGTTTGGTTAGTTCACATGCTTTATATATACTCAACATGGATGATGGAGGAAATTTGCAAAATTAACTTCTTTTTGTGTCTGGATGCTGTTGGCTCACATCTGTAATGGTCATAGAGTAGCATAGGAGAGGGGTTGGTTAGGAAATGAGTGTATTGTACTGGTAGTCTGCTAATGTTTGTATGTTGTTCTTTCTTAAGTCTGTTGTTGTGTTTTTGTGTGTGTGTGTGTGTGTGTCAAAAACTCTCATTTACAAGTGTTCTGACTGGTCACAAAGCAGAGTAAAAAAGAAGTTTTTCAATAATACATTATCTGATAACCAAAATATAAATTCATTAAATGGAATCCACATCTATCACTAAACAGCCAGTACATGTAACACAGAGTACATGTGTAATCAGTCAGTTAAACTGACTAAAAATCAAATAATCAATAATCAATAATCAAAGACGCTGTGATTCCATAACTGTGGTCATAAGCTGCTGAACAGACGAGCTGTCGGCTAATCCTTTATAGGACAATCTCAATAATTGAGTGGACCAACAGATAGACAGAGATTATACATTATACAACTTTTCCATGTAACAAACAAACAAACAAAAAATAAATAAAATTAAAAAAAAAAAAAAATTAAACATTCATGCAAGTGCATAAAGACTAAAGAGATAAGTGGGCACTTTTAGCTCTAACTAGATGATCAATGCTGTAGATTAGACAATGGACAACTATTTGGATAAAATCATGATTTGAGGATTTGATTGATAGTAAGCTAAATGTCTAAAGAAGACATTTAAAGATGTCACATTGGGTGTGAGGAATTATATTCAATTATTTATCGATTTCATATATATATATATATATATATATATATAACATAGCTAATATAGCTGAAATGTTTGGTGAATAAAACAAGATGTGCTTGAGGAGGACTGTGTCACATTTAATGCTGCCTGCGTTGAAGCTCACTGTGTGTGAACTCTCACAGTTAGAAAGTGTGTGTGTGTGTGTGTGACATGCATCAGCGTGTAAACAATAGGATTAGGAAGTACACACTGGAGGAAGGTGCAGGTCATTTGTCCTGTAAAGTCTAATAAAGCTTTTGAGGCCTGCAGAATGTAGCTTAATGAGGGCACCAGCCAAAGCATGTTGCTGAACAGTCCAATTGTACCTGCTTTCTACTTTGCTGACTCCCTCGTTTTCCTTTCCCCTATTCCTCCATCTCTCCATGTAGCCTGTCTCTGCCTCTTTCTCCTCCTCTCCATCTCCATCGTCAGGATGGCGTGCGACAGCCTCAGCCCTCTTTCTCTCTCCATTAAGCATATCAGGTGCTTAAACCCCTGATGTCGGGAATGCATTTATAGGCAACAATTATGTAAAGTAAGTTAAGCCCCAGTCAATTGTACATGGCTCCTCTATCCCCTTATTTGCCTCAAAATGCACACTTAGATGCCTTCACACATACACAAGCATTTGAAAAAAAGAAAAAAAAAATGTTTACATAGTGGAACTGAGTGGGAAAAGATGGAGAATGAGACAGCAAAAGAGATGACATGCTGGTTTGAAAGGGAGTTAGAGAGGAAAAAAAGCTGAAAGGAAGCGATGGAGAAAGTTACTGAACCTCCAAGAAGAGGCGAACAGCATATCCTGACCTCGACCTTTCTTTTGTTTACAACTTGTCTCTAAAGGACTAAAACCAAAAACTGTGTAGCCATGACCTTGGAAACATTCACTTTGACAGACAACAGAGATAGAAAGCCCTTCGAAGGCCTTATCTGCCTGAGACATGACTAGACAAGCCAGCTGTGGCCCGTATGACAGAATTATTACTAGGCCACTTGCTTTTGTCTGTCATAGGTTTCAGAGGGTAGGGAGTAAGAAATCCTCCAAAAATCCTTCATTTGCCATTCTGCAGAAGACACAGAGGATAAGAAAAGAGCTGGAGGGAAAAGAAACCCAGTGTGCTCAGAGAAAGGCACATTGAAGCAGCAGACATCCCTGTGGATAAAATTTACATTGATAAAAAATAGCTGTCCATTTGCATCAGATGTACTTTATTCAACACTTTTCTTCATTAGATAAAAAATGGAAATCATTTATGACTGAAATGAATGAATCAGTCATCTGATCTTGAAAGAAATTGAAATGAACACTGTTAATATCCACTAAATTACCACTTCCAATGAAAAATAGAATTTATTGAACTTAAAAAAAAAAACTGAATGACAGTGAAGGAGCAGATGCTGTCTTTATGATTCAAGAGGTGTTAGATTTTGTTGTGCTCTCTCTTTGCCAAATGCTGTATGTTATACACTTGCAGGCCTAGTTGTCACTTAGTTACTGACTTATTTGGTGATAATTTGTCTGTTTTAATAGATGTCTCATATGATAAATCTGTATTGGAATGTTGCCCTCAGACATCAGAGGGTATATATAAATAAAATATGGGCAGTGTAGAGCCATAAAGTATGCTGTGTGACACTGAACTTTATGTATTCATGCTACGATTAAAGACAATACTTGAATGTGAATGGCCAGAGTGAGGGTTATGGTTTTCATATCAAAAGTGATCACCCATTAAATATTTATGAAATCAAACCAACTCCTTATATTTATATTTGGTAATTACTCACATTACTGTGCTTGATTCAGACTGCCAATTTAAATGTGTTATATGTAAGATTTTGCTATCACTGCATAGCCAATGTTAGCATTAACAGTTGTTTATTTACCAAGAGTTTCAGCCATCATTGTTTTTACAAGACAAGAGCTTAATTCTTTCTAGGCAGTGCTACTTCTTCCTCTCACTATCACAAAGTGGTATTATGGGATGGAATGGGCCAGGTCTAGCTGGTCAGCATAAGATAAGAGAGAAGATAATCCTTTATTAGTCCCACAATGGGGAAATTTACAGCATGCTAACGAGAAGGAAAAAAGTAACAGGAATAACAAAACGAGTTAAAATTGGTGTTGCTTTCCACATCTAGAGACAGCTCTTGGCAAGGAATGAAGTTTGATTCTGAAGTTGCAATGTTTCTGGTATATAGACTGGTAAGTAAACGGCTAATAATGCTAACCCTGGCTATGTAGCAATAACTAATAACAAAAACTTACATATAGCACCTTTAAGCATGAGCAATTGACAGAAAAAATATACAGCATGTAATCCAGCGTCTACACTGTATAAGAGCTGTTACTGCTAATGCAAACAGAACATCCTATCGCTGCCATTTCAAATTTAAAGTATTTAAGTGGTTGAACATGAATTCTACAGTGAAGTAGTGTCTAAAATGAAATGTATTTGTCTCTGATATTAACACTCATTAATTAAAAATACTTCTATGAAACAAGATAACTGTTTTTTTTTGTGTTTTTGTTTCTTTTCTTTTTGTGAAAATGACAAAATGACAAAGAGCCACCAATTGGCATGTACCAATATATTTTTTTTTGCATGAAAAAATGAAAAGGAAAGATTCTAATGCCAATACAGTGGTATATTTTTCTTTGCAGTATGCCTGTCATATTAGTCATGGACCACTTTGCTTTAGGAAGAGCTTTTTTTTAACGTCTAACTTCGTGTCAAACCATTCATTTTTCTGTCACAGTATAGTGCTGCTGTGATGACACATTGTTGGCAGCTGTACCATAGATATTCACTCAATGTGTCAGGTCCCCTAATATTGAAACTTGACTATTGAAACTGCTCAAGTTGTCAAACTTCTGATTTCTGACAGCAGGACTTTCAGCTCCACAAAGTCTTTTTTTTATTATTTGTGACTGAAACTTTTTCACAAATGGAGCAGACAGGCAGCTTTATATGGCAATTTCAGGGGTATTGATCATGTTAATGATGAAATCACATGAATGTGCACCTCTTCACTGACAGGTGGCATTCATCAGGCTAAAAGGAGACATTTACAGGAGGTTTCTCTATGTAAGAGAGCTTGGTGCATCCTGTGGTGTGGTGTCTACCCATGTCTGTGTGGGTTTCCACATGGGTGCTTTGGTTTACTCCCACAGTGTACATTGAACTTATCAGGTGTGCAGAACAGATGTATTTTCCTGATGTAAGGATCTGGTCTCACTCCAAGGAAGAGAAGCTTGCCACAAATTTAGTTGAAGATGCAGAAGGTGCCTTATGCTGTTTGAAATTCCTCTACAACCATGCATGTCTGCATACAAACACAGTCCAGCATCTGGAATAGAAACACTGAGAGAGCAAATGCATCATCAACATAACTTTGCTTTTATTGCCTCTTGGTTTTAATTACCAGCCAACATTCATTTGGGAGATAGAGCACATTCTACTCAAGTACTTTCCTGTTGTAAGGAAGGCAAACACTGAAATGTTTGTGTGCGTCTGTGTGTGTGTTTTTGTGCATGTAAAGATGCTACTTTCAATCTCAGCAGGAAATGTCTGAATGGACTGTGGTATCCTTTGTTGGATTCCAGTTTTCTCACAGCAGGGCACACATTCAGAAACACAAGCATGCACACACACACACACACATACAAAATAATCTTGAAGAGAGAGCAACAGAAGAAAAAGAAAGGGGAAAACGTTTAAAGATAAACAATTACCCCTTTGTCGGAGCAGCTGATGTCCGTGCTGTGATGTGATGCACACAAATGTTTCTGTAACTTTTTCACCTTCCTCTGGCAGCTGTTGTTTTGGGAAATTGACCACTTATTTTACCTCCACACAAGGTTTTCTTCTTAGCTGTCAGTAAGTATGGATGCTTTAAAGGACGCTAGGACACATTGCACTGTAAAAACTCACTGAAAAAACAAAAAAAAAACAAACAAACAAAAAAAAAAAAACAGTTTTGTAAGTTTATGTAAAAAATAAAAGAGAATGAGTTCAACCAAGTCAGCACATGAAACACTAGGTTAAATTTAGAACTGCTGTGAAAATTGAACATCAACCTACTGACAATCATGTTCCCTATTGTGTACTGCACCAAATCTACATTGAGTAATTAGTATTTACATCATTCACATTTATCAGATAAATTAAAAAAACAAAAACAAATAAAATGTAAACATTAATTTAGGTTAATAAATAGAGTATTTAATTCTTACTCATTCATGTAATTCTTGTATTCTTGTTATTTTAGTATCACTAACTGTATAGATGTCCAAAACACACAACTCATTTTAGCCATTTAACTAGAAAGTACACTTTGTTTCACGTAATCATTTATAATTCAGTATTTTAGATTAATGTTTCATGCCCTTCACCATTAAAAAAAGAAAAAAAAAAAAAAAAAAACTTGACTATTGGATCATGCAGTATAGACAGGCATCTTGTTCCCATCTAGGAGGTAAAAACACTTCAGTTGCCAGTCACAAGATTGTAGTAAACTTGTAATCAAAATAGATTTAGCATGTTTTCTAAAACCCTGTTAACTCAATAATAAGAGGCTATTTCAGAGTTGGACCTGTTTGTCTTTCATACAGTTGACAATAGAAAACACAGTTCCACTTTGTCATATTGACTTATCATTTTCATTTCTTATAAATATGTGTGACACATGTTTTTGCATTGCATATCTTTAAATCACATGCTACCTTGATAGACAACTCAGTTAGCAGCAGTGATAATGCTCCATAATTCAAAAAGTTAGCTGTGGATAGCTGTGGAGATGACGTATTGTGTTTTTTACTGTGTGGTGTTTGTGTTGGGGTATTTCTTGTGTTGGAGGCCATTCTGAAGCTAACAATAGAACATTGCTAGTGTGTGTAAAACCATCCACAGAATAAAAGCACATTTTCATGATTGTCCTTATAAGCCTTTATTTGTTATGGGATGCTTTCTGTCTCCTGCCTGTGCATGATTGATTAATACACTCTATTAATACACACAGTAGGAAGTGTAGAAGTCATGTCAGGCCAACAACCATGTGTGATTATCTAAGCCAGGTTATTGTGCTTATAGTTTGATACAGTCTCAGTGTTTTAAGTTTCAGGAGAGAAAATGTTGGAAGGATTATTTAGTCTGAGGGGCGTATGTCAGGCAAAGAATCTAGCATTCAGTAGCCACCTTAAATAATACCAGTCAGTAATGTGGTTCCCTCAGTGATGCTGCTCATTCAGCTTCTGAGTGTCCACACAAAATGACATCACAATTATTGTAAGCATTTACTGTCACGTATTTTGTTGGGTTTCTGTGTCTGTGTCTCTCTTAGCAAATAACCTCCCATATCCTCACTAAGCTAAATGTTAGCCAACAACTGCTAACCTTACTGCTTTTGTTTGGGGAGAAGGAATACAATAATTCTTGCAACTTACTGCCTTTTCTTACAGTATGTAAAGGAGCCTCAAGTGGTATGGGAAAGATTATTCACCACCAGCTGCTCTCGTGTTAATGCAAATATTATTACAGTAAAAGGTAAGAGTTTCTGCTATTGACATCAAGAGGATTCCCAAAGAATAAATAAAACAAAGATAATAAAAAGGTTAAAAAAAAAGAATTCTTGGTCAAGGTCTACAGTATCTGAGTGAAACATTGTGTGAATAAAGCAGCCTACTGGGAGCTAATTACTACTGTGTGGATACCTTGTTTTTTAATGCTTGTCATGGGCTGTATTAGGACACAGTGCTCATACAATTGTCAATTAAAAAGCGTATAAAATATTTTATACTCACAAAGACCTCAAAGACCTCATTTTCTTCTGAGAGATAGTTAGTGTATGAATATGGTAAAATAATTTGAATGCAATGACTGGAAAAGGCCAGGCAACACAGCTACATTTAATTCTTTATTGATAACTGGTAACTTAAAAAAACAGTTATAAAGGCAGTGTTTCTCTTAAGGTTATGTGTATTATGTGTAATAATAATAATAATAATGATAATAATTCTGATGTTTAGTCAGAGTGGACAGTCTTCAGTGAAGAAGTTCCAAATACCTACTGTACACTACCTTCCCAGCACCAAATAGCAGATGAACACAGTTAGCGAATAGCTGGTGAACATAGTGGACCATTTCGCAGCTAAAGACCCAGATATTTGCCTCAGGTGCTGGTGGAGTCGGAGTTGGAAGGACAGAAACACAAATTGAAATGAATGATAATGTATAATAATGTATAACATCTCAATTGTGTGTTTACAGCTTGTTCCAAAGGAATCAACTGGCAAAAAAATAAAAATAAATCTATCGATGCTATTAATGTTGAGTTAAGCCGTCTTGAGAAAGGTCCCTTTGCTAAAAGGTAGTTATAAGACCCTGCTAATTTCCAATAATACTTTCTTATGTTGTGCATTTTCCCAGATGAGTATGTCTTTAATTAAATTACCTCGCAACAAACCTTCATAGGAATACCATTCACAATGAGACGGAGAGAGGAAAGGAAACAAGGTTAATAAAGACCCAGCAGCTAATTTTTCCCGCGAGGTCGCCTAGCAGGTTAATACAGTCATACCTGTTAAGCAGTGTTATACTGATAGGATAACAAGCAAGGGCAGGAAAATACATTAAGTATATGAGCCAAGAGGCGTGTCTGAGGGGGGAAGATACAGGGCAGAGTAAATGAGACTGCAAGAAGTACAAATTAAACTCTGACTTTCAAATACTTTGATAAAACTGAGTGAGCTGCCATGTTTTTCATTGTAATAGCCAGCCTTCAGAGGGTTAATAATGAGGCTGAAGAAAATAATGATGTAGCTGTGAATTTCCCCTTTAAAATATTTGATCACCTTAAACACACACACACACACACACACACACACAGAAAAAAAGAAATAAAAAAGTTTACTCTACCCTCACATTCCTTCACTGACTTTCTTCCCTCCCACTTTGTCTCCCGTCCTGGAGCAGACCTGGAGCATCTCTAATTGACATGCCATATGCATGGTCAACCCTGTGGCACTGGTGAAACGTCCTCCTGTCATTGCTCCCACCCAGAGAGGCCTCCGAGCCAGGCAGCAGCCCACATATTACATGGATCAGTGATGGAGAGCAAGGGCAACACTTACACCTCTGTCAAAGAGAGTCTTCATTGTGCAGGAAACAAGCAGGCAGGCAACCATGAAAGTTTGCATAGAAACAAACACACACAAGACGCTCACTAAGTGAACAGCAGATGGTTACAACTGTAACGACTGTAGTGCACTGTGGCCGGCAGGCAGATATTCAGAAATGTCCAGTTTACATGTGTTTGAAGAGGTTTAGCCACAGTGGCTACAACTGCTCATTTAATGCAAGCATGTTTATTCCAGTCACTTCCTGCACTAGATGTTTTGTCCACACTGTTTACTCATACTAATCATGTTTCTAATAATATCCAATAGAAAAAAAAAAAAAAAAAAAAAAAAAAAACACAAAATTATACTTTAAATGGTCATTGTTCATTTTCACATTGCTTGCTTTGTCAGTTTCCTGGCGTCCCACCATGCAACACAAAAACAGAAATAGAGATACACTGGTGAGGTTACATGTACAACCTGTGGACAGTGGTGCAGCTATGCTAGCTCAGGAAAAACAATTATTAACATGCAAACATTCACACATGCACATATTTATACTATATATTTAAAGCTGTAGTAATTGTTTTGTAGGTCAGCATAGGGCACAACTGACAGGTAGCATGTACAGCCACTACTACATCACCAGTGTTGCACACTACTGCCCACTCTCACATCCAGCACCACCACTGGACTCCTGATGACCACCTGTTAAATGCAAATCCAATATTCCCTCTCCTTTCATCTGGCACCTATCTGGTTTTTAGTCTATTTATTAATTAACTAATTATTAATTAAATAACTCCAACTTCTCCAACAGGGTCCAAATGTGGACATCACCTCCAGAATCCCATGAGAACAAACAGGAACGATCACAAAGGTGTATCTTGCACAAGGATACTGCAGTACATGGACTGGAGGAGCCAGGGATCAAACCACCGACCTTTTGATTAGTGGTAGTCCTGAGCCACAGCTGCCCAGATTAACATGGATCGTTTCATAGAATAGCACCTGTATATATGTGTCCTCCTCACCTTGTCAGAATTTTATGGTGGGAGCTGACTCAAGCTGTGTGTGTGTTTATGTGTGTGTGCCCATATGTACTGTCAGTTTTCTTTCATAGTATTTACTTCTTTTGAGTTTTTGAGACTGACTGCCAGCGTACATTACATTATATAGTCACATTAGAGCATTGTAGGATATGCGTGTGTGTGTGTGTGTGTGTGTGTGTGTGTGTGTGTGTGTGTGTGTAACAAAAGGAGGTGTAAACTGTTAGTATGCATGTGTCCTGCTATGCAGAGACCGAGTCTCTTCAAATATATTTTTATTTATTTATTTTTATTTTACCATTTACCAAACCTCCACCCTGTGGACTGGAGGAGGGCTGAGTCTGATTTGCATGTAGCCTGAGAAAAACCAAGACAGACACTTGCAGATTTGTTATGTGCAAAATATAGCTAAAGCCTCATTCAAACAGGATGAACAGTATGGGGGGTGGGGGGATTAAATATTCACTGTGCTCCTCTTTAATTTAACTCATTGTTCCAGGAAGCATTATAACCGCTGGGAAATTACAGGATATTGTCTGTAATAGACACGAACATTCAGCAGGAGGAGAAGGGGAGGTGAAGATACTACATGAGGTGAAGTTGAGTCAAATCACCTCAGTCATCAGTCAACACATTATCATTCAGTATGACTTACATTTCCCAATTTCCCATTGTCTCCACTGGTTGCGCAATTAAATGTCTAAAAATCCACTTAAAGATCACACAGAGGAACCAGTAATACCTATTTTGACATAGTTGTAATAGTGCTAATTGTAGCTCAAAAAAGAATACCAACCCATCACTGACTTGTAACTGCTCATTCAAGGAGCTCTTACTGGGTTTTGCTCTCCTGATGGCATTCATTTTCTCTGTTGTCATATCCACTGTCAAATAGCCCTGTGAGTTGGTGTTAGCATGATTCCATCAGGATGGCAGAGACATGTTAACTTACTCCATTTTCACACAAAGCTAAATTTCACTCCAGCTGATCTGGACAGGATTTAAATTGCAGGACGATTAGCAAACACAGAAAAACAGTAGGTAATTGTGGTTGTAGTTATTACTGGGGTGCAGGTGAAAAATGACCCACATGTGGACAGGATTAAAACCATTAACCAGCACAGGTTAATAAATCACAGATAAGTAAGTAATAATTAAACTACACATACAGGTGCAGAAAGAAGCTGTTCATCAATAAGTTAAATACAGAGGTCAAACCTACAAAGATGACCTCTTGTCACTGTATATCTTTATCTCAAGCTGAATACAGACTTTGTAATCCTCACTGACCTGCAGGAAACCTAATGCAACGAAAGCTGTGAATTCAACAACTTTTATCAACTACTATTCTTTGGTCTCATGAAGTTTGGTCTTGCTCAGTTGATTTACTTCAGAGTCAGTGAGTTCATCAGATTCTTTTTCTTTAAATCACTACATTTTTTTGGTTTCTATCAACTCAACAAAAAATACAAGGAGTGACTGAATGAAGATTCCATCATTATTGTGTGAAATATAGCTTCTTTTGACATTTTCAGCTGCTCTGACTGAAAGTCAGTTGAAAGTGAATTGAGGCCAGGTGAGATGGAAAGCTGACATCAAAAATAGGTGTCCTCCAATCCCACAGTGTGATAAGAGACGATGATAGAATGAAAAGCAAATGGATTTTACACTTCTTATTTTTTTCCCCTCATGTATTCATTCATTGTGGTGCTGCAGACGCTCAGAGGTAAAGACAAGTTGGATTTTGTGTGCGTTGTGTTGTCGATGGAAAAGAAGTGCAGCATGCATGGCTGTCAGGCGTAAAACCAGATCCTGACACCATCACACTTAACCCATCTGTGTGTGTGTGTGTGTGTGTGTGTGTGTATAAGAATGTGAGAAGGCAATGACAAAATGCAGAGAGGCTGTGTGTTTGAAATCAGTTGTGAAGAAGAAGGCTGCACAAGACAGCACCCTCTGACAGGATCACACTATGGCAGCAGTAAAGGGACAAAGTAGCACCCTCCACACTGCATGGTGTAAAATCTAAGTGTTATACTGCTGGCTCATTCCCTGGGGTGCTTGTTCTCTGTGGTGGTGTTGTTTCCACAGGAACAATGTGAAAAATGAAATTTGTCCAAGAAAAACAAAGTGCAAGTTGAGAAACCACACAAATCACAGTATTGTTGTTTAAAGTTCCACGAGGCAGTGCTTATAAGTGATGATGCACCCATCCCCTTTAGCCTAAATCATAAAGTGGAGCAGTCTCCACCAATTAGTCTATTCTGATTTTAGATTTGCCCTTTTAAACCGAAATCCATTTTCGGTTTTGATTTGGTCACCAGTGGGAAATCACTTCAGTGCCCAGAAATGATGTGTTCACAGAAATCATAGCTGAACCTCTGAATCACCTCCACCCACAACACCAGAGGAAATTTTGTTTACTTATGTCATACACATATTTTTTTTTTCTAATAGAGCTAAAAACTCTTCTTCTCTTTGCCATCTGAGGGGAAAAAAAGCTTTTTCACATAAACCACATAAAATAATTTCAAGGTAAATCTGAAATAGCCCTGTTTCATTCTAGGTAAATACATTTGAGTTAAATGCATTTCCTAATCAACTTCCCTCATCTGACAGTTTCATTATGACATGTACTGCTAAGCCCCTGTTTTTTTCTCTCCGATCAGAAAATTATTCTCTTTGAACTGAAAATTCCTCTACCTTTGAATTTGCCACCATGTGCTGCCTTTTCCTACAGCATCAACACAGTCTGTATATCAATCCGAAAATGTCACACAACACATTTTCAGGGATCTAAATTAACCTTTTGTACTTTTTGCAGGTGATGGAGGACCCTTGACAATGCCTCTGTCTAGACTTAAAGCTGACGGAGATAGAAGAGCTTTCTGACTGTCCCTTAGTCCAGATTCCAGACGATGATTAAAGATGATTAAATATACTTAAGACTGTCACTGCTAACATTAAAGATGATTAAAGGTCCTTCTGGCTGTCACTGTACAAAAAAAGGTGATTGAAAGTCTGCGATTGTTCCTCCGTCTAGACTTAAAGGTCTGGTGAAATAAAATGTGTCATATCTGTACTGATGAGTGGATTTAAGTGTTTAAAACAGAGAAAGTCTATGTTTTCTGAACATCAGGTTTTAAGTTGGCATCTTGGGCTTTGCTGGGTACCAATAAATGTGACCATTTCCAAACTGCAAGTAAAATCTTTTATTTATTTATTTATTTTTTTAAATTATTTTTATTTATTTAATTATTTTACCCCTGAAGATGCCCCATTGAACACACTGCTTCATAAAGGCCTGGAAAGCAGTGTTACTTGCCAAGGCATTAACTTGCCAACATTTCATATTGTCTCATAATGTGGTTGTAAATGTAGAGTGCTTGTGATTATAATTTGGCAGCCTTGGCATGCCCATAGATTGGTGGTAAGGGATCTCTGGGTAACATTTTTGCTGTTGTGAAATCCATAGTTTTACATCTTCAAGCCTAATTTTTTGTGGACTTAAAAAGTTCAAGAATGCCTGATACAGTGTATTGTATTATATGCTATATATTCAGCGTAAGCTGCTCATACTGTCCATAGTGTGTCAGCAGCTCTTAAAGCAGCAACAGAAATCCTGGGCGAGCAGTCAACTCTAGAAACCTTCACATAGTATCTTTAAAGCTACAAGAAACTTGAATTAGCATCACTTCCCCCCCAATATCCTTCAGGTGGTAATCAAAATTGTGTCTAAAATTCACTTAAACACACATAATAACAATCTAAAAGTACAAAGATTGAGTACTAGAAAGAGATGAAATACTCACCAGAGAATCAACACACACTATTCCACACTATTCTAACCCTAACCCTAACCCTAACCCTATCATTTATCATGATCAAGTCCAGACGCCAGGATGGTATGGGTTTTCTTGTAGATGCAAATGAAATCAAGGCTGTGTTATTAATGCAGACAACCTTGAGACTACAACAAACAACAAATTCATGCAGATGTATAGTTACACAAGAGTTGTCCAGTGTAGTTAATATCATGCCATGTTACATCACTTCATTGTTACATCCCAATGTGTTATGTTTCATTATGTCATGTTACTGTACATTATGTTAAGTTACATCATGTTATGTTCTGTTGCATTATGTTCAGTTTATGTAAGACAATGTTAAGTTTGCATAGTGCGTCATGTCCCATTAAGCTATGTTTTTTTTTTTTTTAATGTTACGCTGCTGCATGTTATATTATCCTATGCAAGACTACATTATGTCAAAACACATCATGTCATATTATGCATCACATTATCTCATGTCCCATTATGTTACAGTATGTATGGCATGTTGTGTTTCACTAGGTTATCATATGCAATGTTGATTTACAGCCTATTACTACATCACAATATGTTAGTTTCACCACACTGATTCAACTTTGAAACCCCTCAATACTTAAAACGAGGTCAACAGTAAGGTATCTGATATGTCATTTATTACAAGGGACACAAATAAATCCATAGTGGTGTCTTATAAACCTGTAGTGCAGTCTGATTGTCGTGTGCAATCACAGGTCTAGCAGAGAGCAAATTTGGTCTGGGTTGAGCCAATCCGTGCTTTCATGAACTCCAGCACTTCTGATGAAGTGAGGTTTTGATCTAAACTGGCAGACTTTCCAGGGCATCCTGTGATAAAATGGACCAGTCTTGTCCACTAATAGCAGGCTAAAGAAGGTGTCACTGTCATCTTATACCATGAGTGGCATTTTGCCTTATCTGTAATTAGACATGAATAAAATTAGTTGAGCAAGACAATAAAAGCAAAGACAAAGAAAGCACTTTGGAATGTACTGTGTGTGTGTATGTGTGTGTGTGTGTGTGTGTGTGTGTTTGACCATCTGTAAAGGTTAAACGCACATTCTAAATGGTGACACCATCCTCCAAAGGGATGACCTCTAATGACACCCTGAAATGAAACAGACAGTCCTTTAATGTTCAGGTTAACACACACACACGCACACACACACACACACACACAGTGACCTCTTAGCTTTCCCGTCCCAAAGAGGCTTTTCTCTTTTTAATCATGAGATCTCTCCCAGGATGACTGAATCCATGCTTAAATCTGCTGTTCACTTCCGACAGACACTCAGAAACATGTGCACCCTCCCACACACATACATTTAATGTCTTTTTATTCATTTCCGCTCCCACACAGATCGCACAGATTTACGATATGCAGTTTTTTAAAGCTGAAGATCATTTTTGCTTTGTAAAATACACGCTATGATGATGAGAGTGGGCCCTGAAATAACACATTTTAAATAAATCAGCAGTGTAAACCCTCAAAGTTATATTCACCTATTAGTAATACATTTTCTCACTTACTTCCTCCTTTCCTCCAGCAGCAAGACTGACTTCAAGTTAACATTATGCAACCATTTTAACAACTTAAAATAACAGCTTCAAAATCATTTTGATGGTATACTGACTTGAAATAAGAAGTGTAGTACCTCTGTTACTCACACTTCATCCATTCTTGCAGCATGTAACTTTGGTGAGTGGATACAATCTCCCATGAGAAGTGCATTGCTGAGTGATAGTCAGCAACTTAAACTGCCGGAATCAGGCCCAGCAAGTTAAAGAGTATTGCCGAACTGAAGATCTGTTAAAAAAAGACTTAGTTATTAAACATCAGTGTTCATCTCTGGTACTCGGTGAGAAACTTTCAAAATTTCAAGAATTCTAAATGTAGTTTGGTTTGTCTGATGAAACAATTGATAGGCTTTGCTTTTCTATCCACGTAATCTGTCAGACTAAATGTTGATTGTGTTTTGGATTGACTTTCAGTCTATAAGGCCTGAACAGCAATCAAAGTATATATGGCATTATTCGTTACAGTTATGATAGAAAATTACCCTAAAATACAATCTGATTTTAGGACATTAATAAATAATGTCTGACAGCAGCAGTCCTTCATTTTGGAGAAGCCCAAAGACTGTGTTATGATGAGATATGTAATGTTTTAGAATGAGAGCAACAAAACTACCACATGAGCAAGCTTTGAAAGAGTCCATGAGCCAAGGCCTAGTTTATTTGTAACTGGGCAAAGGAAAAAGAACATTGTGGTAGAATTTCATACTGTGGTTTTTGCCATACATTTTTGCTATGTGTTCTCCTTTAAATGTTTTAGTTAATATTGATACTTTTTCATGATACGTTCTCCCAAATGTATGAGCATTTCTCATATTTTTTTTTTCTTTTTTTTGAACTGACGACATGTTTCAGATGTCTGCTACAGAGGAGGGACTTGGAGATCCAACTTGTAAAACATGTATAAATACAACAGATTTACATCTGTTCTATATGTGTGATTGGTAATCTTTTTTACACATCACCACCCCTCCCTGATCCAAAACGAGTCCATTTGGATTCCTGTTGAAGAAGAGTTCATCAGAAGAGATCACCTGAGCTCTAACAGGGAACCGTAAGTAACAAGCAACATCAACATCACTCTGCAGTAGGACACACACTCCATGTGTTTGTCTGAGACAGATTTTTGGCAAACAGAGTCACTGAGCTCGGTCCACACAGTTGTCTCAAAACAGTCCTTGAGAGCCTCTTCAGTCTCGATGGACCATCTTTTCACTGTGCGGGAGACAGATGGTTGCCTGTGTACAAGTGTCCTGTACACAGGCAGGAGATGAACCAGATTGTGGTCAGATCTTCCCAGGGGAGGGAGGGGTGATGAGTTATATGCCTCCTTGTTGTTGGCATAAAATAGGTCCAAGGTTGTATTGTCTCTGGTGTGGCATGTGACGTACTGGGTGAAAGTGGGCAGAGTGGAGGACGGAGAGGCGTGATTGAAATCACCAGAAATAAGAAGGAGGGCCTGAGGGTGCTGTGTTCAGAGGCCCAGAGTTACACCATCTATTATTAACAAACACAGCCAGTCCTCCTCCTTTCCTTTTGCCACTCTCTGTCGTTCTGTCCGCCCTCACCAGATGAAACCCATCCAGAGCAGCGTTGGTGTCCAAGGTGCCCGTGTTCAGCCATGTCTCTGTAAACACACACAGTCCCGATATTCCCTCTGGTGCCGGGTCAGCGCCGTCAGCTCGTCCATCTTGTTTGGAGAGATCTTACGTTCCCCATGATGACTGATGGGAGGACGGGTCTGTACCGTCTCCTCCTGCGTAGTTCACGAGGAACATCGGGCTTCTCTCGGGGCAGCAGCTCTGAGTTGCAGAGCACCAACAGCTGATCCCTAATACAAACAATAGGGCCATGGTTGCGTACAGTATCCCCAGATGCAGTTGTAAAAAGTACAAGTAAGGCCACAGCAAAAACAGCGACACTTGGGCCCATAGTGCACAAAAACAAAAGGGACACAACCACACACAAAAACAGCTGGATCAGGAAATATATAAATATATATATATATGAATATATGTAATATTTATCTAATATGTATTTTCATATCAGGCGTGAAGAATGAGACCACATTGCTAATTGCAAAGAAGTGCCTAATCGTTGCCTCCCTGCACCATTAAATCATTAAAACATGAAAATCATTAAACTCTAATTTCCCATGTTTTATTGATTGTGAAGGACAGAAGTTGACAGAGAAGACATATCATTTCCAATAATTAACCAGTTTATGTTTAAACAGGATGTATCCAACAGTGATTAGCAGAGGACTAAAAACAAATGTATAATTTAACCTTTTGTTACATTTTCTTACTACTTCTTAAGTCTAAGCAGGATCTATCCAATCAAGAGCACATTCTGGAATTTGAATTTGTAAACAATGATGTATAAGCTTTATTCATTCATTCATTCATTCATTCATTATCTATACCACTTATCCGTTAAGGGTCACGGAGGGACTGGAGCCTATCCCAGCACACATTGGGCAAGAGGCGGGGTACACCCTGTATGGATCACCAGTCCATCACATGACCAACAAATACAGACAATCAACCAGTGACACTCACATTTACATCTAAGAGCAATTTAGACTCACCAATGAACCTGCATGTGTTTGGTCTGTGGGAGGAAGGCAGAGTACCCAGAGAGAACCCACACAGGCACAGAGGAAAAAAAACAAAAAACAGCCTATACTTGATAAGTATAGGCAGTGTAATAACCTTGCTGATTAATGCAAAAGATTTATTCAGAAGTCAGTACCATGCCATCAGTACATCACTGTGTGAAATCCAAACAAAAGTGGAAGCTATCACAGCAGCTAGAGGCCTCTTTGTTCTGTTAATGATTCCATAATTGTCACTTTGAGGAAAAGAAAAACTTTGTCTGCACCATGAATGTAATAATAACAGCAATAAATTGCATTTTCTGTCTTCCATCTGTCTTGTGCAGCCAAAAGACTGGAAGTAATAAGGTGTTGATGATTCCCTAAAGTTTGCCAAAGGAGCATCAGGCATGTATGAAGTGATGACAGGTGTTCTCATAATGTAGCATATTGCTTTTTCCTGTGTGTTACGTTTAGAGTACTTCAACTGTTGTCTCACACAATATTGTGCCTCTATTCAGTAGGTATTAGAAAACAGTGTTACCCACCTCTGATGATGGATACGCTCACTTTTATGTTTTTACTTTTAAGTTAAGTGGATTTAAAGATAAATAAATGAATATCAAGACAAAATACAAAATATCATTCTTCATTAAGTCTGATCACTAAAACTCTGCTGTATTTGCTTGTCTGGAGGTTACCCAACCACAAGGACTGTTTATACAAATGTCAGAAAAACAATTCCCAATTATATTCTGAAAGTGAAGGACAGCACACAAGAAATCAAATTTTGCCATTACTCAGCTGTGTTTTTGTATCACCACCTACATCACTACAGTTCTCTAAATGGAAGTATTGTTTTGTTTCAATAGAAGCAAGGTAGGGTTTGTTCAAATAATTTCAGTCAATTAGTGTTGCTGGAAACACAACTTGTTCATTAGTTTGAAAGAAATCCTTACACGTGGGTTTGTGTGTATATGCATGTATAGAGAACTTACTTTTTAGCCCAGTGAATCTCAAGCACATCAAGGTCAAAGCAATACACACTATTAACATTATAGCCCTGTTCCATGTTTTTTTTTTGTGTGTGTGTGTGTGTAAAACAGTCTGATCATAGGGTCAGTGTAATTCCAGCCTCAGCCACCAAAAGTAAATCCAATGTACTTTGCTGGAAACCTGCCCACCCACTTGGTCTCTACCAGCACCTGACTGAAGATTTTCTTCTTGCTGAAGCCTGCAATTAACTAATACAGTGCAAATGTCTCAATCAGTCAAACCACTCTGCTGCCATGGCTATTTGGCCATTTTATGAATCATTTGAGGCAAAAACTGACCAGATGGTATCATATCCCAAAGATATAAAATAAATAAATAAATAAAAACATTCACAGTCAGCATGAGATCGGTTGCCTTGGAGTCTCTACGAAGTGTGAGTAAGTGTGCAGCGTCTGTGTAATTACTGGAATGTGTGTTTCAAAGTGACACACTATAATCTGACCATTTCAGTATCAAACACACAGTCCTTGTAGACTTTGTGGCAGTAAAAAGTCACCATCCAAGTCACCCAAAGGTTATTTACCAAAATCCTTCTTTTTTTCCCTCGCATCTGAAAATTTCATATCACCTTGCTGATTCAAATAATTTTGGTCCCTGACTATGCAGTTTGTTTATCGATACAAACGGTGAGTGACTACGTCACTGTTCACCATTCACACTGTGACATGAGGGCAGTGTTTCTCATGGTTTAGTCTTCAGGTGTTCTCAGGAGGTTCAGTCTGATACAGGCTGAAACTGTTTTGTTCAGTCCAGTGTGTACAACAAAAGTTACTGTATCCTGAACTTTTTTATGGATTTGACAGTCTTTCAGTGAGTATTTAACTAGGGTTAACATACTTCATATCACAGCTAACCTAATGATTGCCTCTTCAGTGACAAGTGAAAGGATCCCCAAATCTGAGACCTACTTATTGAGTCAGTGATACAGTTTCTCTTGTATTTTTGTTGCTTAATTTTTGGTTATATTTGGTTATATATAATATTGGGTAGCACCCGGAGACATACTGTCCCCTGTACAAAAAACAACATTAAAAGGCTGATGTCTTTAGTTACTGGTGGTTTCTGGGAGCTTGGAAGAGGGGAGTCCCATCTGTAATAATAACTGTACTCTCCAAGTTGATTATTCAGACCTGTGAATATGATGACAGTAAGCCAAACTTATTTTGTGATTCCTGTGTAGATTCCTGTCTCAGCTTGCCAGATTCACTGTGGGTGTGCACACACAGCTACTTGTGCAATAAGGGATTATTACCAATGTTTCAGATGCTTTTACTAACCTAGATAAACTTGACTTGTTTACAGCCTGTCTGACCACCTGTTTTTATTGCCCCAAATGTCTTAGCTGTAGTGATGTAGCTGTGTTCCTAAAGCAACTAATGCGGTGAAAACTGTGACTGATACAATGGCAGCTTTTGCTATGAAAATGACATTGTGATAAACTGCAATTATCCTTTAATTTTTGTATGTCTTTCTGTTCATACATCTTTGTATAAGCTTCATATATATATATATATATATATATATATATATATATATATAATCCTATAACAATCATGATGGCCACTGACATTTGTTATTAATGACTTCAGCATCCAAATTGATCCTTCAAATCAATTCTATAACATTGACTGGATCATGTTATCCCTCTGTATAACTTCCCTTCTCTCTTCCTCCTCTCTTTAAAACAGACAGTTTGTTGTCTTGTTAATTAGCTGCTTTGACAGAGATGGTGGAAAGCTTTTGGGGACACAGTTAGTTGCTCTAGTGCTCCTCAACTCCAAGACACAATCTGTTCCCATCAACAGAGTGACATGCTGTGATTTTACCAACCAAATTTGTCTTCTTCTAACACTGTATATAATATGTAAAAAGGAAAGTTATTTCTTTTAATAGGCATTTCTCTGTTGTTGTTCAACAGTACAGAAGAACACAATCCAGCACCACAGTGTGATCAGTAAGTGAGACTGATGTCCTTAAATGAGTCATGGGTGTGATGTAGTAGCAAGCTGAGAGTGAGTATGGATGATGTTTGGGTGTAGGGAGCAGAGAAAACTAATTAACCCTCGGTGTGATGGGTCTCATTCAGTCATATGTGTATGATGGAATGATACCACCAACATTCATAAACCTGCCCACTCTCTGAGATACTGTACATATAAACAATAGTCTTTACATTATACAGCCAGATTAGATAACATTTCAAACACCTTTTTCTGTCCAATTAAAACACTTGTCAGTCAAGTTTTTACTAAATTCACTGATGCACTGAATACATTGGTCCAACCCTGTGAAGCATGCGGGTCATAAATGAGGATGCAAGAAAAGTTAATCAGTTTAAACCTAAACCTTTGTTTTGATGTCTTTGTGTCTATAATAACAAATGTTTGCAAATATTCTATGAGAATATATTCCTTGAATTGGGATAAAAGTGCATTTGATTATAATTGCTGACCCTTCCTTTAAGAGGCAATACCGGTCGAGGCAGATGGCTGCCCACCCTGAGTCCGGTTCTGCTCGAGGTTTCTGCCTCTTAAAAGGAAGTTTTTCCTTGCCACAGTCACCTAGTGCTGCTCATGGTGGGATCTGTTGGGTTTCTCTCTGTAAAATGTATATGATAGTGTGGTCTAGACCTGCTCTATGTGTACAGTGCCTCGAGATAACTTCTGTTGTGAATTGGCGCTATATAAGTAAAATTTGACTTGACTTGACTTGAATGCCATTGGGAGGTGGTCACCCTTGGTGGTGCTTCACAGTGACATGAACAAATAGATGCCTTCAAATTTATTTCTGCAGCTAAACTGTCTGGATTTTCACAAATCTGAACATTCATTCATACTGTGTAAGTAAAATACTAACTTGCTTCTGAGGAATAAGCCAGTTACTTGAAGAAGAGCAAGACACACACACGTGTGTGTGTGTGTGTGTGTGTGTGTGTATATATATATATATATGTATATTACATTTGAATTGATTACAGGACATATAACATATAACTCATCTAACATTTCTTTTTTTTTTTTTTTTTGATTGGCCGGTTTTCTATGATACAGCATCCTGCTAATTATTTAGTGAATAGAAGAAAATTGCATAGAGATGTACCCTTTCACTGTTTATCTGCTGCAACATGAAGCTGATGATTTGTGACACCACAAGTTAAGTCTTCATCATTGGCACTAATGAAGCTGTTCATTCAACATCAGGCACTATCAGCTTTATGTCAGTAGGTTAAATACTGAGCACATTAACCAGAGCCAAGCCTGAAGAGGGAAATTATACTAAGGTTTTATTAGCAAGAAAGAGACATAAAAGAAGTAAATTATTTAGTGATTGGCCAATTATACTGTGGCCAACTACCTTTGTAATTGTCAGAGTTGTAAACAGTGACTAACTGTTGCAGTGGAGCACACAGTATCCAGGTACCTGCATGATCTTGCTTTAGTCTAAGTCTACGTCTGTGCACTGGTTGTGGTAAAGGGGTCAAAACTAGTCTGGAGGCCGTGATCAGAGATGAAAGAGTGAGGAAGTATTCTGCTTTGCATCAGGCTGCATTTTTCTCCAGAGACTCTACCATCAAACTGAATGACTAACAGGTCTACAGTACCCTTCGTAAACCTTGTGTCTTGTATGTAGCTCTTGGGATGGCAATGTCAGTTGGTCCACCACTTTGCTCCAGACCAAATACCTAGACTATGGCTTGGAATAAATGACATTTTTGTCCTCAAAGGACTTGGTGGTCCTTCAGCTTTTCATCTGGTGGGAGATCAAAGTCATGGGGATTCATGCTGTGAATATCATTTCATGACAAATTTCATGACAATCCATCTAGTAATTTGAACCATTTCACCAAAAACCAAATGTATCAACCTCATGGTGATGCTAAATTGAAAAGCCATGTTCCAACAAAGCCAGTTCATCATTTGGGGACCATAAATAGGTTCCTTTTTCATGCCAGCACACAGCATGAAATGCAGTGGTGGATTTTCTTGCAGCATTATGAGGATATTTCCTCAGATGCTCTGGTTTGTTATCTTGGTAACTCACTATGAAGAAAGTGTGGTCCCACTGCAATCTTAATTCCAAGGAGTGCATTTTTGCATGATTCACCTCCTATGTTTGCTCAGAGTAGGTCAGCATGTTTTTGTTCCAGAGTGTTTTGGTCATTTCAATCGCTGAAATCACCCCCAAATAAGCTTCCCTGACATCACAAAACCCCCTTTATTTGGGTTTTACTCCTTTTTCCTCTTTTAGTTCAGTTATTTTTCAACCAGCTTGCATGTGATCAGACAAATAAGCTCTGTATTCTGGTTATTCTATATCAATTCTGGTTAGCAGCTGCTACTGTTTTTTTGCATTATTTTCATTGTTTTACTGCAGATACAGATGATGTTGTTTTATAACATAGACTGTTGACGCAAGCCAAGTCATGCTAGATAACAGAATGATAGATCCTGTGCTAAGAGCAAACTTTTCCACCTTTACTCATTTCTGTGTCCCTCACCACAGTGACACCCAGGCACATGCTTCATACCCTCCAATGATTGTTCTTTGGTTTCCAGCAAAACTGGTTTTAACCCCTGATGACTGTCATTTATAAATTGCAATATTTATTGGTACTGTTCCATTTATAAGCTGCTCTATTTTGTTTGTAAAGGATTTGAAAGAGTGATGATTGTAGCACGTGGACAGCTGACCAGCAGGTACAGTGGCTAAGTAGTCTATAGAGTTGTGTTCAAACTCTCTTCTCTTGCGTGAAATGGGTTCAAATCCCCCCACAGACATTTGAAATTACCTTGGCCTCCAATAAGCAAGGCTCAAATTTAAGTCTTCTTCAACTGACAAAAATTTCTTTGCAAAAAATAAATGTGTGTGCAACAAATGATGGAAATGCATGACTGTCAAATGGTTAGAGTGAAATTAAAATACACTCACTACACTAGTAAAATAAATGTATAGTATTTACTTTCATAAAGCACAAAGAGAGAGACAGGAGGAAAGAAAGGAAACATAAAGGATTGCAGTAGCATAATATATCATCCTACCTGCAGCTGTTTTAACTGGAACAGACTAGAGAGACAGGAGGTTATATCAGAGGTAAACAACATTAAACACCCACACGCTCACTTAAAGGTACAGAAAATGTTGACTTGGAAACACACGCCTCTACTAAGAACACACAATGTACATAGACATAGAGAAAAATGCATAAATTAACACACAAACATATGACTTGTGACACTTTTACACATTATTTTCTGTTTCCTCACAGATATCAGGAAGGTTACTAATAAGTAGTTTCACCTTTTGGCAATCCAATCTGCATACTAGATTGAACAAACCAATCGCTGCTAAAGCAGGGTCCTTGTGCAATCATCATAATCACCATCATCTTAACAGCATTACCTTGGCTGTCAAATGGCAGGGGAGGGATTTACAGATAACTGACAAATTAATTTATTTTGGGCCACCGCGATCCACCAGAACAGCTTCAATGCACCTTGGCATTGATCCCACAAGTCTCTGCAATTTTACAGGAGGGAAGGAACACCATTCCTCCAAAAGATATTCCCTCATTTGGTGTTTTGATGATAGTGTTGGAGAGCACTGTCTAACATATTGGTCCAAAATCTCCAAAATATGTTTATGTATGTCATTGTATAATTTCCATATTCATCAAAATATTGAGTGAGCCCACGTGCCACATGGATGAGTGCACTGTCATCCTTTCTCTCCACTGATTTTTAAGATTTCTGTCTGTAAATCCAGGCATCCAGAGAGGCTGGAGTCTTATGTCTGTTAACATGAGGGCATGACAAACATCTGTTTAGCTGCTTGGGATGTTACATTGACATTTATGACACTTGATGACAGTGGGTGGTTATTTACTCAAACACTACAAGACAGTAAAAGAGAGTGAAGTTAACAGCATGGAGCCTTGCTGGGTGGAAAACATTGCAATTAGCAGAGGTTGGTTTCAATCTACAATGGCAAGGAGAGAAGACTAACTTGGGACACTTTTTGCAGTGTCTGGTCATGCATCCAAAAAAACTACAACTGGGCGTCCCAGTGGGTGGAAAGTTTAGCATTTAGCAGAGGATGGTTTTGATCCATCGACCTCTGGGTTATGGGCCCAGCACGCTTCCGCTGCGCCACTCTGCTTTTAAATGTTAGGACTGCGACTTTTGTATACACTCCATGGTTTATAGAATCAAGGACTTACCTGTAATTACAACTGAATGCTAACTGAGTCAGCGCTGCAAAAGGAGGACAACTACTGGGAAAATACACCAAATTTTGAAGTTGAAGCTGAATCATCTCCCCTGGAGATTCACTCCATAGAGATTGGAGCCTAAATCCAGTTCACTCCAGAGCACTCAGCGACACTTCATTTGTGGGCCTTCATTTTATTATTATATTTAGAATTTGATTATTTGTCTTTTCAAGTTAGTAAGTCTGTGTTTACTGAACTTCACAAGAGACCACTGACTGCTGACTTAACACACCATTTCATAGTTGACTGAGCTTGGATGACAAGCATTAATCAAAGTGTTACTTCCCTTTTTATTGCACATAAGAAACTAGCAGTGCATCTGTGCCAACACACCTTGCAAATCATTACCCTAAATTACATCTGTTGACAATGGTAGGATTCAAACCCACGCCTCCATAGAGACTGGAGGCTTAATCTAATGCCTTAGACCATTTGGCCACACTACTTTTAGTTCTCTGCTACTGCCAAATTAGTTAAAGTAAGGATGGAGAGTTCACAAGTGCCTTTGAAGGAGTTCTATTGAAAACAAAACATCTGTTGTGTGGGATGTTTCTATGACGTCCAACTGCATCAACAATGATGATACAATCTCTGATATGTTTGACCATGAAAGTGCAAGACCATCCTTCAGTTCTGTGCTGACAAAAGGTACTTCATAGAAACCTGGCCTATTGCCAGTGTAGCGTAATGGGCAGTATAGTATATATAGGTCAGTCAGTATAAAGGTCACAACAGATTGAGCAGCTGCAGGCAATTATGCCTAAGTTAGAAAATGACAGTGATTGATGCTCAAATGCTCTGATTTAGTAGCATCTAAAAGCTGTGAAAATATGCTGTATTACCTCTCCATATAGATAGGTGCATATATCGAATAAGTTATCCAGGTGTCTTGAAATCAACAAATTAACACATTCCTTTATAGTATATGTGTTTCTGTTGCAGTGTGAAAAATAACATTTGCCATTACCCTGTTACCTCTGATGAGAACAACCTCCAGTCAGCCGCTCAACAAGAAAATGTCATTAGGAAGTTAAAATGAGGGAAATAAGTAAGGGCATTTAAATAAACTGGAAGGATGAAGAGAGTTGGGAGGTTTCCATTTTCAGGGTCAAGGGTGTGGCTTTGCATGAGGTTTGTTGAACAAGTAAAAACCTTTTTGACTAAGGGCTGGATATATATAGTCCTGGGTGTATTTTTCTGTAGTTTAAGAAAAAAAAAAGAGCGAACAGAAGGTTACCAATTTATGTTATCCGTGAGGATGCATAAATCCCCTTTATAGCTTTAACAGACATATTTTCAGATTGCAGTCTAATGGTGTTACATAAAAGGACAGGTTAAATTGAATCTAAGAATTAAATGCCGAACAGTGTTGTGGTAATATCCATTAGGATATCATATTAAGTGCAAAAGGGGTATATACAATATGCTCAAAGAGTATCCCATTTAGAACTCTCTCTTGGTGATGAGTATAATTTTAATGGTTTGAGCAGTTCCTTGTACATATCTTTCCCAAAGCTGTAATGAAAAGTATTCCCTTTAATGTAACTGATACAAACAAGATCATTTTTAGAGCTGCTTAAGTTGAGCAAACATATATTAATCAGCCAAGCAGTGATTTCAAGCTAAGGGCTACAGTCTCCACTGACCAATATCCAAAATAGGAAAGGGGTATGTTCTCAAGAATCATTTTGACTGCTGATGTTGAGTTTACTCACTTCAAGACAGCTTATGGTGTATCTACACAGAAAGCAATTCAGCAACGTATTTCAATCATTCATTTTACATCTGATGGAACAAGCTGCTATTACTCAACATCATGTATGGTAAAATGTTAGCATAGTAATCTTATACTTAAAGTTGCATTGGTTGATTTTTTTGACCTCTTGAGAGCACCTTAACAAACTATACATGATATATATGATATATTATCACCTATTATTGTGGCATCAAAAAATACTGATTTACAAACCCATTAGCAGCAAGGACAGAAGACTAACTTTTCTTGCAGTGGGAGATTGTGCATCCATAGCATTACAACATAGCCTATTGGCAGCTGGGAGCTACACTGAAGAGTTTGCATTAGCAGAGGATGGTTTTAGACTACTGTGCTCTTAGTAGGCAGGTTTTGGACTTTTGTGCTCACTCCATAGTTTATAAAACCAAGGATTTACTGGTAACCACATGTGAAGAAAATGCTAACTGAATTAGAGCTGCAAAAGGAGAACTTCTTAATGCATAAAATGTTCAGGTTTATCTATCCATTTTTTGTTGTCATATGCTGTTTTCATTTTGCAAATAATGTAACACATGATTAGAGTTGATTAGAATGGTGTTAATAAACAAAAACAGGAAAGCTGAAAAACCACCATCTGAAAGATGCCAAAGCACTCTGGCGCTGAGTTGAACTACAGAGTTAGATGATAATTATCTGTTTTGCTCAGTCCTTCTCTTGTTTTACTTACTAGTGACCCTTCTCCCATTAAACATTTATCCACTGGTAATGTATATATACATTAAAAAATGATTAGTGCAGTTCTAATTTTCTGCATAGGATTTGAAAACATCAAACACCCAATACCCAGTCTATGAACTGAAACTTCATAGACTGGGTATTGATCCTGATTTTGTCTCATTATTCCAGTGTATTTGTTGCCTTCAGAAAACAGTGAAATTGTCATATTACAATTGAAAACTATTACATGACTTAAATACAAAATATTGTTATAATCACTATGTAGGCATGATGATATATATGCTAGTAGTATGCTTAATTAATAGGGTCTACCAAAGATAATCACATGGTTTTAGTATTTATGTTCTGTTTCTCATGTAGGTAATGAATCTATTTAATCTCAGGTTGTGCACAATTGTATACAAAGGAGATACATGTAAGACAAGAAAACCCATAAATCAACTGATCATATATTCAGAATACACAGAACCTATGGTGGAAATATGACAGAAACAGTAATACATTTATGCTAAGGATATTAACTATTGTGAAAAAAAATCTGTACTGTTGTGACTGCTGACTTCCCATTGAATGTTCTGTATGTAGAATCATTGCTAAGTTGTCACAGGACCTGATACTGGCAGTACACTGCAGGAACAACGCACAGTGGCGCAGTGCTCGTTCTAGCCTGGCAGCAATAAGACAACAATAAATAAATTACGATTAAGATTCGGCACTCTGTACTTGGCCATACGGTCTGCCATGGTGGCCGACTTACAGAGCCCAGGACGCTAAATCCAACCTGACAAGAGCCGCATGAAATTTTTACAGCCTTGTAAGCGATCCACTGCTGCACTGGGGAGCTGTTTTATTGGACAGATTAAAATTGCATGGTTCATAGTGAAATATACACACACAAGTCTCCTAATGTTTCATGGTAGAAAACCATGTGAAAAAGAGAGCTCACACTGTCATACGCCTCTCATTGCTGTCCATATTCCCTTCCTCCACTCTTCCACTCTCAGACTTTTCATTTATTTCCACGTCTACTTCACCTCACATCCTTCACCTTAATTACTGCATTTCCTGACAATTCCATGTGAATTTTCCAAATACTTCCTCTTGGGAGGAAGTAACCGCACAGCCATAATTAACCAGCATTACTTCACCAGTCTGCAGTCAAAAAGTGGGACATTCACGATGGCTGCAGCTGTGGATGGCTCGCTGGTTAATTATGCTGCACTATTGGTCTCTCCTGAGAGAAACTATTCATAAAATTACACTTTCACACTGTTCCTTCTTTTTTTGGCTTCTGTCTGGCAATTGCCCTGATAAGGCAGCTGAGCAAGCAAATTATTCAAAATGCAATATATATTTTAAGTAACTGAACTAAAATCGAAACATGTCCAACATGGATTGCATGATTGTTGTAGAGTTTCATATACAGTATTTAATCGGCAACAACCCATCAAAATTTGCACTTTCAATTTTCACAACAAGTAACAATTAATCATTTGTATGCGTGGAAAATATGCTCATCTGAATTCATGGAAACAAAAATATGTGGGTCAAGAGTGTATCCTGGTGGTTAAATTATGAAATTTATTGGTTGAATTCCTGAAACAAATTTTGCTTGGGAAGAACTGCATGCACATATAGAAACACAAATCAGAATAATCAAGCTGACGTCCTGGTCTTTTTTGCTATGGCATGAAAAGCAACCTTTAATGAAAGAAAACATGCTGATTTGAAACCATATGGGACAGACACACATGAACCGTCCTTATACACCTCCATCCACGCGCATGAATACTCATGGAAAACACATCTCAAGAGGACTAATAGACAGGTTTAGTCAGGCTTCCTAAAGAAGGGATTGTGGTTTTAAGTCCAATCCGAAATAAATGATCTTATCTTGATACACTGGCAATGCTCTGGGACCCATTAAACCTAAACTCAGACTCTGTGTTCTTAAGGCTCTATACTTTGGGTAGTTTTGAGTCGTACCTTCATTAATTTTGGTCACATTTCTTCCCCCATGTCTTTCTGCTTTTCCTTTTTTGTTCTTTTTTTGCTAAGCACACATAAACCTTATGTTGATACAAACTGAAGAACTTTACCTCATACACTGTACAAAGGCTGTCATGATAAGCACGGCATGCTCATTTCATATCATGACAAGCTTGGACAGATCATAACAGAGCTGTTTCCCTCATGTTTGAGTGGTAATTTACATTTTGAATAAAAAAAAATGACATCCCATCTCTTTACATAAACAAACAGTCCTGCAATAAATAATATTTTCATGAAGGCTTTAATGTTCATTCTTGGTTGTTGCTGTTACTCAACCTGCCCTCATTTATATAAATGGGGTGGACAAAATGATAGAAACACCTGTCAGGACAACATAATACAATTTAACAGCACCACAAACTGCAGCCTCCGAGGTGACCATAAAGTTGAATCTACACCTCTGTAAAACAGTTTCAGCTCAAACTGAACAGTATAACCCTCGTGACTGTAAGGATTGTTGTTTTAGATTGCATTTGTTTTAGCCACATGAACTGTGGCTATCACAAAGCAAGAGCCAGAGTGAGAGGCAAAGCGCAGAATGGGTTTATGTCAGCAATATGTTGCAGTAACAGGAGAATTTGAAAAAAAAAAAACAACAACAACAACATCCAGTGATCGAATCCTTGTGCTTTTCACAGGTTGCTGCAGGTTGTGTGATAGACTGCTGATATCTTATTGGTTGTTCACTAAAAGGTCATTGACCTCTCCACACAAAAAAAACAATGGCTCACACAGGCACAAAGTGTTTCTGCTGCTTATCATATGTAGAGAGACTTACAGTCAGTTGATCAAGATCAGGGCAAGTTCTCATTTATAATCATGATATGAGTTTGATAAACAAACTACTTTCCCGCCATGAGGCAGTGTCACATCTAAAGGTTATGACAGTTACTGGATAAATACATGTTGAAGGCCTGCATTGCACTAGACAGATAATAAGACAGCTCCAGACATTGCTATTTGTGTCCACTCATGCCCTGCCTCACAAGATGTGAAGGCTTCAATTACAAAATGCTTCCATATTTTTTCTATCTGCAGACCATCTGGTAGTCAAGATTTTTGGAATAAACCTAGATTTGCCCATGAATGTGCCACTAATCTGTGGGATATTCTTGCGAGAACTGATGAGATTTCACTTCCTCAGCTGCCTCCCTTCAGGCAGTTCCCCCTGGTGGAACTGTACCACTTGCAAAAGCAGTGATTAAGGAGGGATTCTTCTCTTAATCTCCATTCAGGGAGGAAGATGAAAGTCTGGGGCTGAAAAACCTGTAATACTCAATTCACTTTTATTAAGGTGCCCATGTGGCCTCTACTTTGCTGGAAAGTCAAAAACATAATTCAGGATATGTGTCACAGAATATAATGATATCAAAAGCTGTGATAAAAGATCTCCAGCAGCTAGATACTTTGGAACAATGGGTCTCTTAAGTGTTTCAATTAAGGTTTCACGAAAATGAGTTGGACACCCCACAAGGAAACGGAAATAAAAATGTTGCAAGAAGAAGTGTTCAGGATCAGACAGCAGCGCAGACACCAAACCCACAGGAAATAAGGAAGAGTTATCATTTTTCAGTTTTCTCCAGCAGTATAAACACCTCTGAACACAGTCTGTTTAATTGCAGGGTAACTTTGTCATTTGATTTGTTGATGTGTCAAAAGCTGCAGCAACATAAGTTTACATTGTGCATCTTTAAAAAACAAAAACATAGAGAAATATAGATTAAAAAACACACATTAACCTGTTAACCGTTTGAAACATGGAGGGGGTCTGTGCAGGTACTTATAAAAGTATATCACATGCAGAGACAAGACAGTGATGAAACATTCAACGTTCTCATGAAATTCTTTTAATGCTTGTGCTAAGTGTCAGATTGCTAGAGTCTCAGGATTTTGTTTAAAAACTGATCTATTAAAACAGTGCTTTTATAGTGCTTGTAGCTGCCTCTGTCTGCATCAAGCACTTGTGCTCAAACTATTAGGCTTTTGAAATGGCTAACACTGAATCTTCCATTTCTGTCCAGAGGCAGCAGGACAAGCTGTAAACAGTGACATCATATAAAGTTGATGCACAGTATGCGTTATCTTTCTCATCCACACAGATTAGCATTCAATCTTGTCAATTCTTTTTTCAGACCAGTGTTCACTCTTCCTTTCACCTTTGTGTTCACCAGTTAATCAACAACACTGAGTGGTGCCAGTTTAGCGCAGGGCACCGTCTAGTGTTTATTTACTTTTTGTTTGTTTTCATTCACTGAAAACAGCCACCTGCTGCCAGTGGAAACAAGGAAATCCAGAACAATCCAAAACAATAAAGTTGCTGACTCTTTGACAGTGCACATATTATTTTATCTATTTTAATATTGAAAATAATATATTGATTAGTGCAGCATTAAGTTTTTTTTTTCTTTGTCAAATGTCAGATGTTACTAATTAATTATTAATGTTGTCACTCTTTAACAATGAATTGTCTCAGAGAAGTTAAGTTCCAGGTTGATGGGGGTTGCCTCTTATTTAAAGTTTTTTCCTTTTTCAAGGCTGTGTTAGTGCGCAATGTCTGTGGCCACTATAGCAATATGTGAGATCACCATGTGAGATGAATGTAAATGCCAGGATGCAGTGTGTATTTCAACATGTTCCTGTTGGTTTTATCAGATCAGGCGGGAAAAGGCAATCTACACACACGCTGATACAAAGTAGCTCACATGAAGGCACATGGCCCCATCTCGGTCTCACAACAGTACACAGAAAAGGATTAGTTGTTTGCATGGGAAGATGAATCAGATTGGAAGGGAACTGAGTGAACAGGGCCTGCCTGTTGAGGCCCTATCTCCATACCTCTGATACACAACACATGTTAATATGTCAAGATATTGCCAGGACATAACATGAAATACAAAATATTGCATATTCTTTATTTCTGGTTTAATGATGTATGTTATAATGTGGAACCACTTGATGCTTTGTGCCTTCATCCTTCCTTTATAGTGGACTCAGTGAACATTCAGTGCCAGTTGGACCTCCATTCTTGATGCTTCTGTCATCAGTGCAGTATCTGAGTTTGGTGCAGTTGTTGATGCTTTCAGGGAATTTGAGCAGTCTTTCTAGGTTGACCTTCAGCTGCCAGTCTTGCGCTGTTCAGACAAAGCCAGCTGACACTCTCAGCTGGGGTTGCAGCTTCACTGCTGTTTTGACAGAAGCTACGATCTGCCTTGCTAGGAGGGGGTGCTTGCTGTGGGTCATGCCTCTGCAGTTGGTGTCTGCTACTGCCTTCAGTAATTGTCATGGTGCCAACCATGGTAAAAAAATGTACTCTCTGCAAGAAATGTCGGTCTCAATGGGTCCCTTAATCGTGCATCAAAGTCCTGTCATTTTTGTCAAGTTGGTTTTTATTTCTTTGAATAATTTTGAAATAAAGATAAGAATGAAGAATGAAGAAAGAAGAATGACAGAGTCACACGTTAACAGTGCATGGAACCTGCTGCTTCAGCCTAGAGGCTAAAAACTAAAGGCCTGTAGATTTCCTTCTTGGTCTGCATTTGAAATACAGCAAGTAAGTTCAGTATGTGAGACTTTTAAAACAATATAAACAATGGATCAAAAGACTCTATAGCTTATACTGACAGCTCTGCAGTTACCCTTACTTTTTTACTCATTATTATTATTATTATTATTTTTTTTTAATTATTATTTTATTTTTTTGCCCTGACATCACACTCCAATGAATCTTGTTTTTTAGCTGCAGCTGTTTTCATCAAAACAACTCTGGTAACCACCTGACTGTATGCCACCTGCCCAAGAGAAAAGAGAGGTAAAAAGGTTGTATTATTATTCTCAGGATTTTGGTAGAGGCCAAACCGGAGCTAAAAAGAGAATTAATGGCTCAATGTCTCTGTCATTTCATGTCTTTTTTTTCAACATTCAAACAAATGCAACTTTCTTCTAAATATTCTGAACCAGTTCCAGTTGTGTCAAGCTCATATCAGATCAATGTCTGAAAATTACAGAATGACAAGTTCATTATTAGTAGAAACAGTAGAAACACACACACACACACACACACACATATATATATATATATATATATATATATATATATATGTTAGATTCATAACCCACTTAACTGTACCTCTACTTTTTACAGTAATACTGTAGTTATAAACTCCATTCTATTCCTTCCACCTTCCAGTGGAAATTCCTGTGAATTGATACCTAGCATAATGCAGGGCCAATGTATAATGTTTAGTTATTCCTCCAAATAGCTTTTTAGATGTTTATTCCTCTAGTCTTTCAAGATAAAAGAACAGGTGGGTTGTGAGATGCTCTAATCAACTCCTTGTCCATTTTTCTCTTGTCAGGCAAAGCGTAGACCCATCAGGAGGGAAACAGAGAAGCACAAGAATCTGATAGTACCTTAAGGGCTTTGATGACTGTGAAAAATCCAGCTGTGGCAGACTTTTGACAAGCTTATCAACCTGGTTTTTAAACCCCCACACATCAGGTACATTTTTTGTGGTTGTACAGCTCAGGTAGCAAATGAGAGTTGATTAATTGTGTTGTTCAAAAAGTAAACACAGCTACTTTCATACATACTTATTATTCTTCCATTTCCTTGCAGCCTCCTGATGTCTAACCCTTCTGTCAACCCCTCTTTTCACCCACCTAGCCCTGGTGAGTTTCAACCGGTATTTGCCTTGTACCCCAGATTTTATGGTTGCATTTGCTACATTTTCACAGTGTTCTACAACAGACATACTCACACAAACACGCTGAAAACAACCTCCTCATGGCCAATAGAAAACCTGATGAGCTGTAGAGGTCAGTCTCCTGCTTCACTTCCACAAACACTCACACGCTCTACCTCGGAGGCGGAATTGGACTGCCTATTCCCATCTTATTTGACCCCATCACTGTAGCTATCACCTACAAGGCAAACACAATAGACCACCATGACATTGACCATCCATTACAAGAACACTTTACTTTCCTTCAGATGCACATTTAGGTCCCTTAAGGAATGAATGCTTTGGTTTAGTAAGAACTTTGTGCTCCCGCCACACTGGACAAATTCCCCTCAAGGCCTTTGTTATAGACTCAGTATTACTGCTACTGCTGCTGCATGCTTTGTGTGGTGCTTTCCACTGCTCATTTCAACATGTCTACATTCCCACATATGTATCCACCACCTGTCATTATCTTTTATCTTCTCCCATCTTATCCCTGACATATGCTGTAGGGCTAGTTAACAGTAAAGAGAAAGATGCTCACCCCTCCAGCAAAGAATTCCAACAAGCAAGATAGAGCCTTCCCTGTCAGATCCATTCAAGTCACATTCACATATACAAAGCTAGAAATCAGCTTCATCACGGCACTCTTTACAGGGAACAAAGGAAGCAACCAGGAAGAAACACATCACACATTTAAAGATAGGTGATGAAATAAGGTCTTGAATGCGTGTGCTATTGGATATGAAGAGATGAGGAAAGGATTCTGGGTGAGTGTAACGCTAACGTCAGCATGCTAACATACTAATGTTTAGCAGGTATAATGATTTCCATAATAAGCATGTTAGCATACTAACAATTGCTGATTAGTTCTAAACACAATGTACAGACAAGCTGATGGGTATGTCATTTTCAGGTATCTGGTCATAAACCGAAATACTGACAAACAAATTAGAATTTATTCTGTGGGGGACATGAACACCGGCATCAGATCTCATGGTCCATTTAATATTTTTCAGGACATTTCTCTGCACACAACTTTGTGGTGACACCAGAGGAAAAGTCAGAGATAACAACAGTCATTAAGATTCATGCTGGCAACCATGAATATCTTTACACAGTTTGATGGTAATCCATCCAAAGTGACTGACAGAGTGACACTGCCATTCTTAGAGTCAAAGTTATTTAAACAGTCACTCTCAAATGAAACCAAATGTGTCTAAAAGGCCACGAAAAGTGCAATCAACTAATGAAAATCAAAGGCACTCTGTTTTTAATAAAAAGTGTTTAGCTATAGTTTGGCCTTTTTTTGCAATGTCCCTTTTGGTTGCCTGGCACCTTCACCGTGATGATAAGACGTGGAGGTCACTGCAAATAGCTATTGTTTGCTAAAAGTACCTCCAGTAAGTTTTAAAACCCACAAACATTTCAAAATTTCTGTTTTTGTGCAGATTAAACAAACAAGATACACCGTGTAAGTTAGTAACCTTTAGAGGTAGTAGTAGGTAAACAGTATTTTTGAGTTTGAACTGAACAAGCTAGCTGTTTCCCCCTGTTTTCCACTCTTTATGCTAAGCTAAACTATTGACCTCCTGGCTCCAACCCTAACCCTAACCCTAAAAGATGGACATGGGGGTGGTATCAGCCCTCTCTTCTAACTAACAAAGGAACGACTAAGCATATTATATTGTCAGTGACCTGTATATGTTTTTACCACATCTACTGTATGTAAAAAAGAAAAAAAAAGATAATTGTAAGGTCACAGATGCTCATTCTTGAGCTTTGGAAACTATTAATTTCCAAAGATGTCTTGCTAGCATTCAGAACATTCAGCCTCTTACCGAGGTCTTCATTGTGCCAGTGGAGTTGGCTCAGGTGTCATCACATGAGCTAAATATGGTCATCTAATAAAAAAGTGGTTGTATATAGGGTTGGTTCATGTCATATTCAAGGAAGGTTTTCAAATGCCTTCCTTTATCACTGACCAAATGAATGAAGGGAGTGTGAAATGTCGACATTTTTAAAAGCTGGTAAGTCCTTGATGTTTTAGATAACTTTATATAGATTGTATTGTATAAATTATATTTTTATGTATTAGAAAAATCATCAGATCAAAAGCCACAACAGAGCTCACCATGGTGCTCTCTCTGCAACTTTTCACACCACAAAGCTTAACTAAACAGATTATCTTTAAAATGTTCTACTTGAAACAAAACTACATTAAACGAATTGTTCGCAAGCACCTGTGTGAGATGTTTATTTCAATACCACAGTGTGAATACAGGTTTGACAGCAGACCTTCTCAGATTTGTAGAATCTCTCTGATTCACAGGAAAAAAGCAGGTACACGCCTCTGGCTAAGTGTGAGATGCTGTTTCCTTCCTGTGCGATTCACCTCGAGTTCCTTATATCTTGTCTTAAAGAACACAAACTTTTTAATTTGACAGTTGTTCAAGTTTATTAATAGCAAAAGGAGCATATAGTGTAATAGAATTTCGCACCAAACAGTGTTAAGACTTTTATGGCTTTCTAGGCTTGATAGAATTTTTAATTTAATTATTTTTTTTAATCAAAAACAAAACAAACAAGGAGTTCTAGAAACCATTCTGTACATGTTATATATGTAGCATAAAGGCCATTTGGTGTTTTTCCTTCCTTCTGTGTGAATGCAGATTCTCTATAACACTCTGTAGCCTGTATCAGTTTTGGTTTAATAAAATCATTACCTGAAGTTCATCACACCATATCTCTAATATTTAAAGGATCCAGTCAGTCCAGTCAGTCTTATCATTTGTCCGACCAAGGACTTGTTACCTGCTATCATAATACAATGTAATTCATGCTATCAATCATTTTTCTAATATTGGATGTTAAAAGTAGCTGCTATATCAGGTTTGAATTAAAACTCCCCTCTGGGGATTTCTTCCTCTCTGTAAAGAGGTTCAGTGCTTAGTGGGACTGAGGCCAAAGACATTTTTTATTATTTTGTCTTGATTCAATTTTCAGTGAAATGATCAAAGTCTCCCTTGGGTGATTACCAGTCTGTCTGTTAAAGTACAGTATGTTTCCTCTGACCCTGATAGACCTGTGGTGATGCTCTGCAGATGGTGACAGAGTGAGGAAGTCCACTAACAGCAAGAATAAGATGGAGGAAGTGTTTAAGGCCAAAATCAAAATGTAACACATGGATGTTTATTCACAGAATTTTCAGTTTATAAAGTATACCTCTGCAGTCTGATACAGTTGTTGTAACTGGTTATATTTTTGGTGGCTGTAATGAAATAAGCCCATTCCCATATCCATATAAAGATCTACATCCACACTCACGCATCATTGTCTAACAGTTAACTCTCACAGTGAAATGCCAAGGTAGTTACTTTGTTTAATACTGGTGTGGACCAAAAACAGAGCTAAAAGGAGAGGGATCTGCATTCACCTTGTTACTCCATGCCTGCTAGTGCAACAGTTTGCTAACACATTCACCATAGCAACTTTAGAAAATAATATGTCAATGTTTACAGTTTATTGCAGCCCCTAAGTGGCAATTAATTATTTCAGCTCTAAGTATCACAGTAGTTACCATCCTTTCAATCTAAACAGCTCCTTAAGAAAAGTGAAAAATGACCAATTACTAAGTAATAATGTATGGACATATATGGATTAAAAACACTATCTACACTATCGCCTCTCATGCACCATTACCTTCAGTTTTGCTGAAGATTACTGCTGATCTGACAGCTGCCTGCTGCACTGTGGGATTCCCAGAACCCTCAACGACGTTTCTAACAAATCTGGGGGAGGTGGGCTCCACATGATTGAAAAATATATATACAGTATATTTCAGCTCATTTCCCAAGTTGTGCTTTGTTTCTCCTGATCAAAATAAAGATGATACCAATCCATACATGAACCAATGGCAGTCTATGAGATTCATACTTAGGTTTAGAAACAGGGGTAGACATGTATAGAAATACAAGTGTGCAGTATCTGTTCTGAAAGATCGACAGTTGAAAACATTTCAACATTTAATGCAGTGGATGTGAATTGGTTTCCTCTCTCTCCCAGTTTCCAGCTCTTTTTTCTGGGTCTCTCAGCTCCTCCACGATCCTTCTAACTCTTGCTGGAATCTCTGTTTTCTGTATTCACGTTATGTTAACAAGTTCTCTAAGCTTGACAAGGTCTGCCGCCTTTGAACACACACTCCGCTTCAGTAGAATCACTTCACGTCGCTCTCTTGTCTCCTCTTGTCTCCTCTCATTCTCATTTCATCACAGGCAAGGTGCTGCTCATGCCTATCGCTTCTGCGTCTTAATATGAAGGAGAACAACACACATGCATGCAACATTCAGAGGATCAGTTTCAAGTTTGCTTGTATGTTTGTGGGTGTGTGCATAAGTGTCTTTGTCTTCTTGCTGTTGTCAAAGTAATTGGCTTGGTGGAGGAGGGAGGGGAGTATCCTCTGCACATCTACACAACAGAGAAATATACACATTTTTATTCAACACCTCCACGGAAGAGACAGTCGAAAGAGTGTACAGATGTTTTGAGAAAAAAATAAAGGAAATTAAAACTGGGAAACATCCATCCGTCAGAAGCACACTGTTGGTCAATAATACTCAAAACAATGTTGCTTTAGCATTAAAGTTGTAATCTTAAATAAGATCATAGAATCGAAAACGGTTTGAGTTCATCTATGGCCTCAAGCTCTTCTGCAATAACCATGCAATGTATTTGCACTAAGTAATTCGTTTTCTATCTAATAGTTTAGTGGTGGAGTCCGCCATTCCTGCTCTGGCTTTAATATCAATAACAGCCTTATTGTATACTGTTCACTCTTTTTCCACTGTGTCAGGGCTGTACTAAGGTACTGATATGCAGACAGAACATATATAATAAAGACGTCACAGGAAATGCAATGTTTTTAGTTTTTTTTTTCTTCTTTTTTTATTGCCTTCTTGCCTTAATTGATAATCAAAAATGTGTCTACATGGTCATTTTCTGCACTGCAGGGAGAATGAGAGGAGCAGCTGTTGTGTGAAAAATTAGTTGTATCCACATTTTGCTGAATTTATCATGTAGGGTTTTTTGTTTGTTTGGTTTTTGTTTTTTTTTAAATTAAAGATCAGTCTTTTTTAAGACTTTTTAAAGCTTTTATATTTATAATACCTGCTTTAATTTGATATTTGATGGTTCCACTGTCTGTCACTGTCTATGTCTACTTATAGAAACTTCTAGTTTTCACTCTCCCAGCAGCATTTCTCTTATTATCCCCTCACATTCTGACCCCACAGGATTCATCTTTTATTCCCCCGCTTTCTAACCTGGCCTTTCTCTCTTCTTACGTGTTGTCCTTCTTTGTTTTCTCTCATGGGGCTTTCACTTTTCTAACCCAGTTCTCTCTAGTTCTTTTACCCCCCTCCCTTATCTCTTGTTTCCTCCCAGATAACACCATCTTCTCTATAGCTTTCTCTGTATGTCCTGTTTTTTTTTTTTTTTTTTTTTTTTTTTTCCCCCACCATCTTCCTCATGTGTTCTGGTATGAGCTAGCTGTCATTTGGACAATCCCTGACACCCTCTTAAAATGAAAAGATTGCTGGTGTAAAAGCAACAACAGTGTCAGCTCACATTTAAACAAAATGACAGAAGAGGGCCTACACTGAACTGGCTTTTATGAAATAATCATATGTCTTAATTGTAATCTTTCCATCAATGTCACAGTTTGCAAGAGCAATTCACAATTTCCATGTGATTATTTTAGCCCGCAGGTCCAAGTAACACTTAGTCACTCATACAGTGAAAAGTATTTTTGTGTGGTATAACCAAAAGCATCAATGGAAAAACTTTTAATTAAAGTTGCTTGTTAAAATCATCTTTTTGTCTGCAGTGTCTAACAGTACACACATATCAACTTCTTTCATCTTTTCATTGAAAATATGAAATGTGTTTAAAGATGGCTGGAAAGAGAGAAAAAAGAGCTTTTTATGTCCAATCAACAGCCTACACCTTAAGAGTTACAAGATAATGTTACTCAAAGATGAATTAAACATAGTCAAATATCTAATCAAGTGATTATTTCCACATATTAAAGTCAGGCTCTCAGTCTAGCTGAACAGCTCACCAGCATTAGCTGCAAGTATAAGGAGTGACTATTATTAACGTTTCTTGTTAAAGAAGTCAATCAAAGCAGTCACGTCCATATTCCATTTCTTTATGGTTTTCAAGTCCTTTAATACAAAGTATCTGTTATATTTTTGTTTACTTTTTCTCCCTACATAATATAAATGTACAGTGCATTGTCATATCCAGATATAATGGATACAGTTGTCAGCAGTTGCTTACATGGTTTTTTTAATTGTAACAAGGCAGAATGTTGGATATCTTATATACTGAGCAGCCTTTCAATGTGCTACTACTTAGCTGTATACAAACGGTATGCTTGTATTCTCGGTGTTGTTTTAGATGACTGCAGCAAAGTGACGGATGGCAAATGCCTCAAGCTCACACTGACATTCTTGACAGTCACTCTCATCATCAGAGCACTTAATATTCATTCATCTCACTCCCTCCCAGCTTTCCATATGTCAGACGTGTGTATGTGCACAAGCGTTTTGTGTACAGTTGTTATTTCCTGCCTTGTACCTACATTCATGTGTGTGTCATCGCCATTGCTAGATGCAGCAACGTTTGTCATCTGTTTAACCCTGCAGCTAACGTGGAAGTCAGAGAGCGCTTGTCAGTGTAAGGCTGCTCACTGCTACCGCTCGCTCTTATGTGTAGAGTTCACAGCACTCTCTTCAACACTGCACTGCTGCTGCACTGTTAGAGAGTGATGCTTAAAATGTTACTGCGGGCTATTCAGCACCAGGAAAGAGGGAAAAAAATGGAGAGAGATCAGTGTAGCTGTGGATGCATAATATTTTACTATAGTTACATTTTTTTGCTATAGTGTAGCCATGGATGCTGCTTACTGACATTTTGCTGTGTTGGGTGTAAATGTAATAAATTGTATTGAACTGACTAAAATAATTAATCCTTCCCCTACCCAGCTAGGTAGGTGTATATAGGTGTAGTTACTTGAAAAAAAGGGATATGAGGATAATGTAATGATGATGTAGATGCAGGTCTAACTTCTACAAGTAAGACACATTAGTTTTCTTTAGTTGCCATTAGTTGCTTGTCTTGCCAATTGTGAAGAAATAAGTAATAAGTAGCTAATTTATAGTTTTTATCTAGTGTACCAATATGGTTAGCACATTAAATGAATGCAGCTATACCCAAAAGTGCCCATATCAGTGTCCAATCAAATAAAAAGTAGAAAACATGCCCAGTCTGGCAATACTGTTGCTGAGCATAAACCACAATGACAGGCTGGCTAGTTAACAAGCAGCCTGAGCTACCGAGGTGACAAGGTGATTCATGAATGGTTGTAGGTATGAAGCTTGTTTCTCAATGAGACAGGCCCCAGTTTACTAGAGACTTATAAGAAGACACAAATAAGACAGAGGAGTAAAGTGCATTGGAGAAAAAACAAAAATGGATAAGGGAGGACAAAGAAGGACAAATGACCATCACTATTCCTCGATGCTACATGAGGCTCCAGGGGGCACACTGTCCTATACACTGTATGTCTCCTCTCCCAACCCCACCACCACCACCCACCACCCCCCCTCACCCTGGCTACTGAATAGCAATGCAACACATTAAACAGTCTCAAGAGGGGATACAGCTAACAAGACTCAGCAGTCACTGGCTGCCTACCAATATAGGCTTATAGCAGAGGACTGGCTGGAAAGAGAAAGAGAGAGATTAAAGTGGTATTCAGCTAACCCTCTCTGGCCTTCTGTTGATTTAAATGGAGGGAGAGAGGGGTAAAAGAATTGCAGACAGAATGAGATAAAATGAGAGGGGGAATGAGAAATAAATAGATAATCAGTCAGGGAGGAGAAGGGCACAGATGCAGGATGTAGGCACTGTAGGCACTGCAGAGGTCCTATGTTTTATTATGTGGCTGCCTTACAGCTGCTAAACACCCAAGAAAAGTTGTGTGAAAAGTGAAGCTTTTTTTTTTTCTTTGCAGCTCAAGGTCACATAAAGGATTTTGCTGGCAATGTACCAATCCCCCACTTCAGTGTTGTTACATGAGACCTGTTGAAATAAATTTATAATTCTAGAGACCAAGTCTCTACAAATTAGATTCTAGTCACCAAATTTTGTTTGCAGGTCTCTGGGAGTGCTACTTTATATGTGTCTTTATGTAGACTTCAAGAGACAATGTTCAACAAGGCCACCTCTACTGCTCATGGAGTCAGGAGTGGGCAGAGCAGAAAAAAAAAAAAAAAAAAAACAAGGACTCCACACCCACAACAATAATGCAGTACAGCCTGCATTAAGAAATGCTGAAGCAAAGTGGTATCGAAGATCACTCAATTATGTGCAACATAGGAAAATGTCATGTCAGTGCATTTCATTAAACGTACTGCTGTTTATTTAACACATTATATAATTTTCATATAAGCTTATGCTTAAGCTTAATGTCATATAAGAGTAGTGTTTGAGAACATAAAGATTTTATATAAACCAACCTAGGGCTATATTGCAGCAACAGTTGACAGCCACTAATTTGGATCCATCAGCGTCAGCAGACTACACGATCATGGCCTATATTCTACTTGTATTAAACAGTATAAGTATGAAATGGGGGCAACAGTAGCCTGAGGGTTCTAGTGGTGGGCTTATGACTCAAGCATCACCAGTTGAAACTATCGAATTGCACTTGAGCAAGGCACTAAACTCCCAACTACCACAATACTCACCAGCAAGCGTAGTGAAGTGGAAGTGAAGCAGGTTGTTCCTGCGAAAAATCAAAGAGTAAACATCATCACCAGAGCCGGGCTGGTTGAAATATAATGAAAAAACATGTATATGTAAATGTGGGACTAAACTCAAAACACACAGTAACATGACAAGTATATACAATTAAGGCTTTAATCATAAATTAGCAACAGTGTAAGGATCACAACAACTAAAAAACTGAGAATGAACCATGGGTGGATGTGGAACCGAGATGGAAATTATTGCCACCCACAACATTTTGGGGAAAAAAAAACATAAAATAAAACATAAATAGAGGAGGGGGGGAAATGTTGTTTCACAGGAATCTTTCAGAGAGAGCTCTGCTGGTGCCATCCTTCTCCTTTCTGCCTGCAGGGATTTATTGCTTCACTTTTCACAAACTACATAAGAAGTGGGGAAGAACAAGTATCTGGGTCTTTAAGCTAAAAGACTGCAGTGGGGAACAGGTACATAAAAAGTTCATGACCGGGGTTTAAACTGTGCTTTAAGTAAAAGTAGTGAGTTACTTCATGCCCCTGCTGTACCTGCAGCTGGAAGGGGTTTGGGAGTCTGGTGCTTCACCGAGACAAATACTGCAGAGGACTGGTTTTACAGTCAGTGATTCTATAGAGACAGTGGTGATGCATAAAAGATCATGATCACGTTCATTTGCATTGCAAAAATGTTCAAGCAATTTAGTCTGGTATTTAATTGCTTTGGGTCTTTCATGGAAGTTGTCAGTCTCTTTATATCCAACAGGTCATTTAAACTTTTTGATATTAATACAGCTTTATTCAAGACCACGCTTTACTGGAATTAAGTGAAATTATTTCACTTCAGGTGCAGATTTCCCCACATTTTCCTACTGACATTAGATGAACGGTTGATCATTATTGGAAATTGGCTTATTTGCTTACTTGTCAGGAGGAAGCTCGATACTACTCTCATATCCATCTGTTCGTTATTTACTTGGAGCCAACAGCTTGTTAGCTTACGTTAGCATAAAGATTGGAATCGGGAGAAACAGCTTGAAGGGCTCCACCTGAAGGTAATAAATTTGTTGTTTTTATATTAAATTTTTCCTATGGATTCTATTAATGAGAGAATGTGCTAATTAGTGAGCTTTAGAACTGCTGGTGTGACAACATTTTTTAGTGGAGTCCTCTGTTCGCAGACACCAAACACCTAATCGCCTAATCTCTTCATTTGTCAAAATACAGAATTGCACATCACAGCAAACATCTGGTAAGGCATGGGACAGACAGGCCAGCTGACCAAGGCATTATTTCATGGTTGTGATATCGTCAAACAAAATCAACATAAATACAATTTACTGACAACAGCTGTGCTGTATCATTGACTGTATCAGTTTGTAAAATGCAGAGTGACAGCCTGTTCAACCTCTATTCAGTGTCGTCCTGCTCTCAGATTGCAGCCCATAAACACAACCTGTTAACCAGCAGTTAACATGTAATTTAATATGATAGAAATCAGCACAAATCCAGGTTAATGATATCAGCCCTCCTATGTATTTGGCTATATTCACTTTTAAAATTAATGATCAGTGTCTGAGGTGACAGAACATTTTTTCCAAACTTTACTGCTACAGTCCCCAACCCTCACTGAGCTGGCTCACGTTATTGTTTGGGAAAAGCTCTGTTTTCGTCGTACACCCTGGAGCACCGAGCCAGCAATAGAATAGAAACTATTGTTGGGATGTGCTCACAACAATAGAAGACCTACACAAGGCCACAAGCCTGAGCACCCCACAGCCTGCACAAGGGTTACAAGGTAAGAAAAGGATCCCCCCAACTTTACCTAGGTGTGAAGTTTGGAGTTTGAATTCAAAGTCTGACTCCTCATTCGACAAACCCAGAGGGAACCCCAGGGGTTCCCTATGACATCACCCAGGTAATGAAAGCTGGCTCACCCCACTCTCCCTGCTTTTTACTGTGCGTCGGAGCCACTGCACAGCTGTGACTTGTTGCTGAAAGGAAGCATCACACAAACATAAGCCTTAACGCCTTAAGTCTTCAACTTGCTGGACCAGCAAGTAGACTGTTTACATTCGCCAAATGTACTGGATTCAAAATAGACAGCGTGCAACAGCTGATCCCTCAGTACCTGCAGAAGGACGAAGGATTTCGTCAGAGGAAACAGACCCCGCTCTTCCCTCCAACTCAAGGTGACTCCGCTGTTTCTTCCGCTGCCCCAAAGAAACCAGCCGCCGTTACTGCCTCAGGAGCGAGATAACTGCTCCACCAGCCTTCAGGACAACGCTGAAGCCGCATCGGCGAATCTCCACACCTCAACTACAAGTAAGAGACTTGTGTCTGGGCAGAGCATTAGTTATTTAAGGTGCTGTTTATATTAGTGATTCTCTAATATAAATTTAAGCAGGACCACCACGTCCTATGCTGCTGCTGTGTTATGACTGTATTATATTAGATTATTAGCATCAGTAACAGTATTTCTATGCTTAGCTTCATCACTTTTGTACTTTGCTTGTTTGCTGTGTACCATGTTTCCTTTGTTTGCTCCAAGTAGCAAACTCACTGCTAGTATTTCCATACTTAGTGTTCATTGGCTTTAAGTCGCTGTTGTTCTTTGTTAGCACTGCTACTAGATCTCAGCCATTAGCCCTTGTACTCCCCTTGGTACTGTGTAATAGCCCCACTACTGTGAGTGAACCCTGAACTATCCCTCACTGGTTAAAGGACCAGTAACGGGCCCGATGAGTGCTCACTCACCGCCTTGTTACTGAGTGGTGAGAGAATAGCTTGCTCGGCCTCTCTGTGGTGAGAAAACTCCCTTGGTGGGCCTGCACTCCCTCTTTCACACTAATATACATACACTACACTTACATACATACATGCAAACACCAACTCTGTCTTGGTGTTTGAAGGGCGCGGTGGGAGGTCAAGCCCCAGCCCCTTTGTCGCACCATCTTGGAGATCACACCTATGTGTCTCTGTCCGCCATCTTTCCTCCCTGCATGCACACACACATACACACACACACACACACACATGCTCTCATCTACACACGCCTTCACACACACACACACACACACACACACACCACACCTCACACCACCTGATTATTTAGCATAGTGTGGTTTGTCTAGTTCAGCCATAATAATTAATAAGTCTAGTTTATTGACTGATGTAATGTTCGTCGTGGTTGATGTTACTGTTTGTTAATAAATTCCCCTTGTTAGTCTTGTGACTATTGGTGACTTATGGTAATAAAGGCTGGTTGGGATGGTCTGTGCTCAAAATTCAGCCTTCAGTATTGTCTTATAAATGTCATTATTTTAAGTATAGACCTCTTTGTGAGACTAACTTGGTGCTTGGTCGTCAGTCCCTGTTAGCAGGGTGGTGCCCCAAGGTTAATATTCGTATTAATAATATTAATGATAACTTTATAATTATTAATACTCTTCTCTTAATTATTAATAATTAACTGACGACCAAATAACTTCCTACTGCAAGCACTTCCCAACACAATGGAAACAGATGCTCCTCTCACTGCCCCCACAGAAAACACTGTTCTCTCTCTAACGGATAAAAGCATGCTGCATATCTTTTAATCATGACCGCCCTGTGTATAACCCTGCGCTGTACATCAGCATTACACTTCCCCACTGGGACCATACACAGTGAGCATCCTGAGTGAAGTGACATTCTAAGTCACCCCAGCAGCTACCTCGATGATGTGACTCTCCTCGGCATGACCTGATGCAGGACCTTAAGGCAGCAAAGACAAGTTCTCAACCAACTTTCCTAAAGTTCTGCCATTTTGGCTACCTGGGGAAAACATAAGCACTATCATCTTCCTGTTTTGGTTGTGAAGTACCATATTTGTCACTCTCCTTCATGTTCGCCCTGTCACGTTTGTGCAGCAGCTGCAGTTGAATATATATCACGTGTGCACAGTGGCACACTTGTGCTGTCAGTCAAGCCTTGAGATAAAATTGCAGAGTGAAAGTAACGCTTTTAGGAAACCAATCTTGACACTAATGGTCTCATTATTCTATATGTAACATACACTTACTTCTTAAAAAAAAAAAAAAAAAAAAAAAAAACTTGTCACTGCAGCCGGAGGAAGTGGTAATAGACTGTCTGCAGCTGAACATTTCCCACCAGTCAACCAGTCATCCTTAGGAGACAAACAGAAGAGAAAAAGATGGACAATGACATGCAACAAAGCTCGGATGTAGATCAGATTTGGCACTGTTCATTGTCAGTGCCTTAAACTCAAGGCCATCACAGCATTCCTGTAGCTGTGTCTTTATGATCCAATCACACTGAACCTGAGTAATACTGCTAAATCTGAGATCTGAACCTGACCCAGCACCAATAGCTATACGTTTGTTTTATGTAATTCATTTGTTACTCACTATTGGCCCAGCAAGCGAATGCAATGCATTTGCTGCACTCCAGTGTAGTATAACAGGGCATTTGCCAGCTCAGAGTTATAGGTCTTGGGACTATGAACTACATGCTCGTCTCCAAGTGAATCTCCTATTTTGGCTCAGGTGCAGCAGTGCAAAAATATCAAAGGGCTGAGTGAGGTGAAATATCCAGTTTTCACTTTGGGCTGCCTCATTTAAGCGAACATGTTTCCTATTTGTGCTTCTTTTCCCACCCTGTGCACTGAACACTACAATACAAGACAGACTAGCAAAGAAATGTCAAGGCCTGTAAGATATTAACCTGCTGTAGTACTGCTTGTGTTGGTCACAGCTTTGCCACAAAAGAAGAGCCCTATTTCTCTTTCTGTCTTCCCATTAGGCCCTGTGAAAGAAAAAAAAAATTACTTGAAAATAATCAAACCTGAGCCCTAAGCTTTTCCCAACACAATGATTCAAACCCAACTTCATTCAACTTCAATGGAAACTGTTGGATTCAAAGAGCAATTACTTTTACTACAATTACAGCTGTGTCACATCCTCTATTGCTCTGGAGTGGTCTTCAGGTGGTAGAGTAGAGTAATAGCCTCAAGTCTGAGAAAATGACAGATTCCCTGCATTGCAAACTAGGCCTAGTGACATTGTGTTTGACCCACTGGAGTCTAGGGAGTACCCCTTTAATAGTGAAACCTTTGCACAAAACATATGTTGTGAGCTGAAGTGAAATACCATTTAACAATATTTAGCAAACTGTGAGAAATTATTATTGTGCTTTAAGATATCCTACAGAATTTAAGTATCCATTGTAAACAAAGGAAGAATGTATTATATTCACTTAGAGTAATTAAATTTGTTCTTGAATTAATGGTAAAGCAATGAAACCCTCAGTGGTCTAAGGGTGCACTTTCCTACTCTAATCTGACTGAAAAGAGATGTAATTAACAGTCTCATTTCAAGGTTTGCACAACAGTCCTGCTGCTGTTTCAGAAGCACTCACACTCATATGCATAACAAAGCATACATCTAAAGGGACTGCTGTTCACAGAAATGCCACAAGAAATCAGCTTTTCTATCAAGAAAAACAAAAGCCTGATAACACAAAGGCTAATAATGAACACGACTGTCTCATTTTGCAGTTCAACAGAAACCATACAAATACGGAGAAATATATTAAACAAACGTGCTCAGTATGCTCAAATATAAATGGCTGCTACAGTAGTTTCCCTAGTGCTACAATTTTAATGTGTGAATGCATTAAATGAGGAAAGGACTCCAGCAGTGTTTGGAGAGCATATTCTAGTGCATAGTTTATGTATGTTCTTGTTCTGGCTTTTCACCCCAGCACTGTGTAGTATTTGTGCACTGGATTCGAGTACGTTGCAGAATATGTCTTCTTGTTAAAATCTCCACTGCAAAATAGATGCCTTATATTTTATGACGTCCAACACCTGCAGTTCCTACTGACTGAGGAAAACATCAAGCACTGAATGTGAACATACTGCACCAAAGGTGTGTTATCCTAATTATATATTCAAATAAACCCTCTCTGCATGCAAGTAAATTATTGCTGCTCAAACGACAATATGCTTAGAGAAACTGTTTTTAAATACAGTCTTTCTTAGAATTTAGGTTATCTCTAACTAGAGTGTCAAGTTTTCATCCAAATGAAGTGCAAATTTGAACTGAATCACATGCGTCCCTCCACTTCAGTTGAGCAAATATTAGGTGTTCATCAAGATAAACACTTGGTGGAACAATTTAACCAGTGATGTGCCATTAAACCACTGCAGGAGAGGGTGCTGTAAGTTTGAGCTGCTGTCAGTGGATGCAATGCAGTTTTGCTTAGGGAACCATCTGTAGAGACCAAAATAGCTGGTCAAGTCAAGATGATTGAGGTGAAGTGTAAACTGTGCAAACCTGGTTGGATTCTACTCCTCTTTTTCTGGGTTTGGGAGGAACAGTACTGGGGCAACTCTTGGGGCCATCTTGGGGGCAGTGTAAGCTAATAAAATCAATTCTTATGGTCCATTCATGACTCCAGCAGCCACATAACACAACTTAAGGCGTCAGTTAAAATTTCACTCTTTTGTCGCATTCAACTCCTCTATAATGATCAATTTTTCTTCTTTATTCTTCACAGAATGTTCCTAAAATGGATTATTTTTTCTTGTTAGACAATGTTGTAAATTTCAGACATCTAACATTAGGGGGAAAAAACACAGCTCAGGGCTCTCTCACAACCATCTGTGCCAACCTGCACTTCCTATTATGCGGCAAACTAATAACAAGACTGCTGATGTAAAACAAAACAAAACAAAAAAAAAAACATTCTTCATGCTGTCCTTGCCTCTGGCAATATGCAAACTCATTCAAACTAACCTAATCATTGCCCCTAACCCCCCCCACTCACCCCTCCCTGTGTTGCCCAAGGGTTTCACTGATTGTGTCATGTGAGATAAAGCACAATGAAAACATGTACAGATTAATAATCCAAATTTGTAATGCTGATGCTTCTTAGAGAAAATCCAAGAAAATTGACAGTAGAGGACAACTTGAAAGGTGATCCCTCGAAAGAGAAGAAAGCATATAAGTGATTAGAACCAAAGATGGATATAAAATGGGTAACTTAACAAAATATCAGGAATTACCAAATGCTTTTAAACTTGTGTTGTGGACTAAGGAAAAAAGAGTGTTCTGACAGCATGTATTTTGAGATCTTTCTCTTTCACTAGTTAACTCTGATCAAAGTGCTTTTGAAAGAATGACTGTAGCATCCAGTCACCGTGAGGCTGGTAGCTCTGACTATTCCCTGTCAAAAATGTACAAAATGAAGCCCATGCTTATATGGAGCAATTAATAAAATTCCAATAAAAAGTCAATTCTTCCAGCAACATGATGCTACATAGTGACAGCTAATATCAATTTTAGGTTATAGTTAAGAAATTTTACTATACAGTTAATACTTTTTTTGTAGTATAGCAGGCTGTTGGAGTAGCTAATCAGTGAGCAGAACTACAGTTAATGACAACATTGAATTTGTAGGATTTTCATACATGTGATGAAGTATGTAGATTTGTCTTCCAAGCAACACTTTAATTTTCCAGACAATATCACTGAAATGCTTCTTACTGAGTTAAGCTAGCTAGTTTTTGTCTTCCTCTAGGATAAATAATAAAGTTGTACCATTATCAATAGGAAAATGTAAGCTAGTTTTAGTTTCTTTTTATTCCTTCTATCTAAGGATTTGTAGCTTTAAATTGAAATGGTTTGTGATTCTGTGGTCACTTGCTCTTAGCATCATTTATCTTAGGTTAAATGGGGTTAAGGTCAAAAAGGCACACCACACCACAGGCCAAAACATCTTTGAATAGTTTTGAGAGTTAGTTTTGAGCTAACTCAGGTTGACACACTGAAGGACTGTTTTATCCTGCAATTGTTCCATTAATATCATTTTAAAGATAATTAGCATGTGATCTGTACTATCTGTGCTTATATGGGTATCTATGCATTTCTGCCTGCCACTTTACACATTTATTTATGGATATGTGTATGTCTGTGTGTGTGTTTATTCAGTTGGAACATGTGTGTGCATTAATATGAGTGTGCATTGTGAGAAAGCCATCATCTCTCACAATACAAACCAATTTCACCCAATAAGGCGACGGAGAGTGAGATGAAATGCTCCATTTCAATCCACCTCAAACACACAAACACACTCACTTTCACTCTCCCTCACATACGCACCTCTCTTTTTCCACACACACTCCTCAAGGTCAGAATGGAAAGGGAAGCAATGAGCTGTTTGACTGTGCCATCTGTCTGCCATATACATATAGATACATACATATATACACACACACGTCTCTCTTAGTGTTGTACTTTCCATCACTTTCTTGCTTCCTTATGTAGCTGCCAATGGACCTTATACTTCACCTTTTCCTTGTGTAGGCTGATTCCTTTTCTTCTTTTACTTTATCTTTGTGTTAAATTATCAGCAAAAAGCCATCAGACATTTTGATCTAATGTGGCAGGTGAAATACCTGAAACTGAAGCAGCTAAATGGAAGTCAGCCATCACCCTTTTTTACTATTTACCATGACCTTTACTTGTAAGTGAGTGTTGTTGTATTGCTATAGGTTCTGAATTTTACCTCTGCCACTCTCAAACACATACCTCCATGGTGCTGCAGCTGCTGGGGTAAGGTTGACTTAGGTCCATCTCATTGTTATCAGCTTTTTTTCCTGTTGGCAAGGTTAATAATTACAATGTGTCTGATTAGCCACATACAAAATATGACTATTAAATAACGAGACTAATGCTGTAATACAGTCTCACTGAGAATAAACAGTTTTCATTCTCTTTCTCCTTCAATATACCTCGTATTACAAACAGGTTCTAGAAAAACTGTGAGGAAAAAGTGACCACAATTGTGGAAAAATGGTTTCATTCTTCATCAAGACAGCTCACACTGCGCTCTCAGTAAAGCAGTTTCTGGCCCAAAAACAAATCCCAGTGCTTGATCACCCTCCCTGTTCACCTGATCCAGCACCATGTGACTTTTTCCTTTTTCTTAAGATCAAATCTGAGCTCAAAGGAACACGCTCTGAGTCTGTGTCAGAAGTTAAGAAAAGAACGACACAGATTCTGAGACAACTGTCCAAAGAAGACCTACTGCACTGCTTTGATCAGTGGAAGACCTGAATGCAGCGGTGTCTTGAGTAGAGTAGAGTATGTCGAAGGAGAAAGACACTGAGAAATGTTTATGTTCAATAAAATTGTATTACAGCATCAGTCCCGTTATTTAATAGCAATACTTCGTATTCTACTCTCTGTGAAGTTTGTGGATTAATGAATGACAGCAAGAGCAGGGACTGTCTTAAAGGCTAAAGTCAGGGAGAAAAATCAGCAGCCTCACAAATCTGTACAACAACTGAGGAGTCAAGCTTGTCAAGAAACAATATACAAACGTATGTAATTTTAATCTTAATTCCTATATATAACACATTGTGTAGGTACTGAAGGGCAGACATTCTCATATGTTGGCAGACATGCACAAGGTTTGGCCTTGTTCTTGGTTTTTAGCTTTTTTCTTTCTTTTTCTGAAAAACCTGAAAAAAAAAAAAAGTCTTGACTTTCCACACGCACATACTCAGCTCAGAGACAATTTGCTGCCTCTGCCAGTGTCCACAGCCAATTATTGCACACCATTAAATGGTTTGACTTGCTGAGTGGGAGACTGTGTGTGTGTGAGTTCACTTTCCTAAGTGTGTATATGCTGTATTGCAGGTGTAGCTGTAATATGTATGTATGTGCATACCTGAGTGCTTCTTCATCTTAAACACATGAATTTGAGAGCAGTTGTGAATTTGTGTGTTATAGGCATGCATTACAGGAATTATACTGTTTAAACTAATCTTTGTCATCAGCCTTGTTCATGAATGTGTACTTACAACAGGATTACAGATGGTGTGGGTGAGATGACAAGAAGATAGAGGGAAAAAGAAGAGTAATGGGAAAATGGACAAAGAGAAACAGAGCAACTAGACAGCTGAAGAATCTATCAAGTGAATATATTTGTGTCCTCCAGCCAAATCAATGCCTGCACAGTTATGTTGTGGCTCAGCAGCCTCAGCTGAGTTGGTGGGTTGGACACTGTTCATGGATCTAGTCCATAGTCTTTGCTCTCGGCTGGTGCCCAGGGCTTTAATTTCATCTTTCTTAGTTTAGTAGATTTGTGTTTGTTTTTTTTATTTTCCTAGAGTTACATTAAAGTTAGTTAGGGTATGATTTACACTGCTTTTCTTGCCTGTAATCTTGTAACTGTAGGCTGCTTCCCTCTGTCATAATACGTTAAAACTACAGTTTGCCCCAACAATGGTTTGAGTTCTTGGAATTGAGTTCCAGGTATTTCCAGTTTACAGTTTTTGTCAACATTAACTTAATTTCCCAGGGAAATACCTGCACATGACTGGATTAGAATGAAAAAATGGTACAAAATGTTAAGTACTAAATTGTCAGGGAGGTAGTGGGGGTGGATGGCTGGATGTAGAATGTACAGGGTTCACACCCTGAGTCCCATTTGTGGCTCGATTTTTTATTTTATTACTTTACAGTGATAGATGTGACTAAATAAAAGTCAAACAACAATGACACAAACAGTAGATTACAGGCGAGAAAAAAAAACAAAACAAAGGATGGGGCATAGGTGCATAGGGTGTGGCTACTGGTGTTACATATTTACAAATCCATAAAGACTGGTTGAAAACCTACAAAGTCCAGACAAACCACATATAAACACAGTTTCCATCAACTTGCAATAATATACTACACAACACGGTGAACCAATGGTCAGTAAGAACTGGAGTTGTGATGGTAGTCAACCAGCAAATCCTGCAAGAACTCCAGCTGTTGTGTGCCAGGTCAGGGTCAGATCCTGATGGAGAGACATGTAGGACTATAGAGTCCACTGAGGGAAATGAAGTAACCTTATGCAAGGTTGTTTTTTTTTAGACTGTCCACCTGTTGTCTCTGCAAGCATCTTATTCCAACCCACAGTAACATTTTACTGTTGTGTGATATCTAGCAGCCAGTCCTGGTGCTTCTATTCTCCCAAATAGTTTGTTTTTAAGTAATTTATAAAATTACAATGTACAAATATAGAAATATGTTCATCAGACAGAGCACGTAGCCATACCAAGAAGAGAGATAAAGCTAAAGCAAAGGAGAGAGACATAGGAGGGTGACAGCTCTTCATCCTCCACCCTGTTTTAATACTGTTGAGCCGGTTGTATTGTCCATTATAGATACTAGTACAGTTGTAGGGGATGGACACACACACACACACACACACAGACACACACAGCCAGAGGCTATGTCCTAACTCACACTGTTTTGTGGCCCTGTAGAGAATTAATACCCACACAATAAAAAGCTAATCATCTAATAAAAGAACAGACCAACACTTGATTTATTCCTTCAATAAAATCCTGCAACTCAGCCATAAACAACGCAAACACAATGTATATAAATGACTTGCTGTGAGCTAGTTGTGCTGGTGATAGACTGTTGCTGTGGGCAGGATAAACATTCATATAAAATTACCATAGAAAAAAAAATACATGAAAATATAGACTGCTGCCTCTATTTTAGTCTGAGATAACAATGTGATCTTTTTAATATCCTTATAAAATTAAGCTCATATCCTTTGACAATAACAGGTCAGTGATGAGTTATCGCTTCAATGAAATTCAAAACACTGCTCTTGTCAAAACAGAACTGAATCTGTTAAAATGGCTCAATTAATTTAAGAGTGACTCATAATGCCATCATTCTTATAATATGCTCAGCTAAAGCCTGTTTTTTTTTTCTTTTTTGTTTTTTTTTTTGGTTCTTTTTTGTTTTTTTGTATGGCTTTTATTAATTATATCTGAAAATGATGTGTTTTAATGAGCGTGGGTCTCCAGGTGACGCTGGGCTCGTCTCACTGAAGCTGGACTGGGAACAGACGAAGGCTCGACCAAAAATGAATCCTCACATTATTCTGGCAGAACTGGTTTCCAGCAGTGATGGCTGTGTTATGCTGCCAAAGCATCCTTGAGTTCTGTGATCACTAGAAATTGAATCCACTGCTGATTAATGGTCGGATTTTATCAAAGCAAACATAAGGAACCGTCAGTGGTTTAATTGCTTTTTGTATCTTCAGACATAATACTGATTTGATATGGTGTGATATGTACTGTTTCAATATATGTATACAGAATATTACTTTTACTTATTTATGTCACATCTTTGTGACATAAATAAACAATAATTCTTGAGTGTTGTACTAAAATACACTTTAAATAATTCTGAACCTACATTTTAATATATGCAGTGTTTACATACACTAGTGTAACAGTTACACTGTGACTTTCACAGATTGCACCGCCATGTGTTGCTTACATCTATACACTACTTAAAATGAATTCTGGGGGGTTTCAATGATAAGAGCAACATGTAGATAATAAATGACTGAAGGCATCTGAATCTGCCTCTGCCATGGCAAAACGCTGCCTCAGGTTTGTATATATCTCTCAGTGTAGACATGCCAAGGCTCAAAAGAAGCATTAGAATTCACAGATCCAAAAATATGAGCATGACAGTGACGCAGATTAGGTTGTTTACTTAACTTTGAAGCTATTTAAGGGGAAATTAACTTCATCCTGAGTTGAAACAATTCCAGTGAAAGGCTGCCACATCTCTCTGCACCTCAGACAGCAGCATGCTGATTGGTGATGCATCATGCTCTGACAGTGCTAATAGAAACAGCTCATCAACCCAAGATATTAAACAGAGGAGGGCAACTTAAACTCACAAAACTAACACTGTGACACTATAGGAAACTCTATTGTGTCTTTACTATGTTAGTTAACAGGAGATCTGGCTATTAATATATTAATAGATGCTGCTTTGCTTGTTTGCTATTAGTAACTGGTGCACAACTGGTGCTAAGATAGTGGCTGTGAAATCAATCTTATATAAAAATTAATTTAATATAAAAATAGACATCCTGACTACACTTATAGAACCTCTGGTGGTCACTGTGGCTATGTTGTTAAAGTTGCACTAATCTGCATTTTTTCAAAAGCTATGACTGAAACGACTGTGTGAAAGATGTAGCCCAGAGTTAAAAGCACTGCAGTTTTCTCCCCACAGTACAAAGCATATTTAGTTCTTGTCAGCTTCAACCCTCCACATTGAGCTGACAGCTGCTTTCAGTGAAAAAGTTCTGATAACCTTCTATAGGCCACCTGCTCAGCACCAAACGGTGGGTAAGTTAGTGACTAGAGACTGCTGCTGCAGATAAAGAGCCAGATACGTCTCTCACGAGTTGGTGAAAATTAACACACAGATAAAAGGAGGGTGAATATTGTACATTCATAAAATGGGCTCCAAATGAATGCTAACATTGATCTGTGACTACTGGATTTGTAAATTGGCAACTGTGTGCTGCCACAATTTAATGGTTTGGTGTAAACCTGCGTCCTAGGTCCAGTGAAGTGAACTTGATCTTATCTTAATCAAAAAAATAAATAGTGAAAAAAATAGCCTGTCACAAGTTCCCAAGTTTGTTCAAATAACTTTGTTGCATCCAGTGAGCAGTAAGTAGGAATATCCAAAGATATTCCCTTTACAATAATATAAAATGTGCAGCAAATTCTCACATTTTAGATGCAGGTAACATAGAAAGTTTTTTTTCCTTGATAAAAAACTGTCAGTTGATCCATTCTTCCATCCATCCATTGTCTATACCACTTATCCGTTAAGGGTTGTGGGGGGGGCTGGAGCCTATCTCAGCTGTCACTGTGTGAGAGGCAGAGTACACCCTGTACAGATCCCCAGTCTATCACAGGGCCAACATATATAGACAAACAACCATTCACACTCACATTCACACCTACGGGCAATTTAGAGTCACCAATGAACCTGCATGTGTTTGGTCTGTGGGAGGAAGTTGGAGTACCTGAAGAGAACCGACTCAGGCACAGGGAGAACATGCAAACTCCAAACAGAAAAGCCCCAGGCAAACCAGAGCTCGAACCCGGAACCTTCTTGCTGTGATGCAACAGTTGCTGTGCCGCCCACTGTCAGTTCATGATTATATATATATATTCATATTTTCTTGCAAATCAACTAATCAATTAATCATTCAGTCAGAGCTAGATTAAAGCGACAACAAGCAACATTAATCTGCCACTCACATATGTTCTTCATACACTCGTTTGTTTAATGGTGTAAGTGTACAGAGAAGTTTCTCTTGGTAAATGGACTGAACTTATCTAGTGTGGACAACGCTCATCACAATTTGTCTCTCATTCATGGTGAATGGTAAAAGGACTACATTTATATAGCTCCAGGTGCATGTCATACATGCAACATTCACCCATTCACACGTAGATAAACTGCTTCACTAACACACACACCAGTGGTTCATCACTAGGAAACAATTTAGGGTTCTTCCTCTTCTATTCACACACCAATGGCAGCAGATCAGACATGCAAAGCAGTGGCCCGTCTATCCAGAGCATCTTGCCCAAGGACACTTTGACATGTTGATGGGAGGAGCTGAGGATCAAACCACCAACTCTGCGATTAATGAATGACCTGCTCTACCTCCTGATCCACAGACACCCCACCATATTTCCTGCAGAGCAGACACTGTGAAGCACATCATCACACCCACAGAGTTGATACTACACTGTTTCACTTCAAGTCGTGATCTGTATTAACACATCTGACCAGTCACTACAGGTGTCATCACATACATCCCAACAGGTGATCTGCAGGATTATCACTCTGGAGTGATTCCTGTTGTAGCACCATGGTGATCTGGCTGCTGGCCTGCAAGGACAAAGAAATAGCGCTGTTCTGTGCAGTGATTCCAGCCTAGTAACACGTGTCAAAACTGCAGGTCACTTACAGTTTCCTTTGACCAATATATATGTAAAAGACTTACTGAGATATGTCACAGCCCCTCTGATCAGAAAGAGAAGTATGTTAAGATGGAGGGATAAATGCTCAAGATATTGTTCTGACTTAAGTGATCAGAAGCCAGTCAGGCATAGCCAGAGAAAGAGACTCTCTACGGTCATCTCAAACAAACCTAATGTTAAAGTTTTAGTTTTAACTAAGTTCAAGGATTCAAGGATTCAAGGAGCTTTATTGTCATGTGAACATGCGGTGAAACGAAATGGGTTACTCTGGTCCCGGTGTAAGCCAATTACAGAAAGTAAAGTATAGAAATACAATAAAAATAATTTAGAATAAAATAGAATATATAGATATAGACTAAAGTGATATAAATATAGAAAAATTTCACAGTTTAAGAAATAAAAATGAAATGAAATGAAATTGCACAACAACAGTGTCCGGGAGTGTGGGAGTTAAAGTGACGTTAGTGCAAGAGATGTATTGTCTGTGGGTGTTGGGGGGGTCCAGGGGTCCTCCAGAATTCAACAGTCTCACAGTTTCCGGGAAGAAGCTGTTCCTCACTCTGGTGGTCCTGCTCTTAATGCTTCGTAGCCTCCTGCCCGAGGGGAGAGGGGAAAATAGAGCGTGTGCGGGGTGAGTGGGGTCCTTCAGGATGCAGGCGGCCCGTTTCCTGCATCTGGCGGTATAGATGTCTGTGGTGGTGGAAAGGCTGCGTCCCACAGTCCTCTGTGCAGCTTTCACCACCCTGTGCAGAGCTCTCTTCTCTGTCGCCGAGCAGCTGCCGTGCCACATGATGATGCAGGAGGACAGGACGCTCTCCACCACGCATCTGTAGAAGGAGGTCAGGACTGAGCTCCCCAGTCTGGTGCGCCTCAGCCTGCTGAGTGACTTCACATGCAACTTTTCCAGATGTAATTAGTGTTGGAAACCAAAGGTAAATCCTGCAGGAGCAGGCACAGGAAGAACATGCAAACTCCACACAGAAAATCCCCTTCTTGCTGTGAGGCAGCAGTGCTAACGACTGCACCACCATGTCGCTCCTTGCAGGTATCATGAGGGCAAAAAAAAATCTCTCTTCTGAGTGGTCAGAATAACAGGACACATGTATCTTGACAGGTGTGTTTCAAATAAAGTCATAAATTCTGTGTTATGTTACATTAGTTCTAAAAAAGAGGATCTGGTTGGGATGGAAGACCCAACAGAGTGATGCAAACAACACTTCAGCTACTTACACACATGGACACACACATGCATTCACACCCACACACAGCTGGTGGCTCTTTGCTGGCGTGCACACATTCACTGATACACCATTCCTTGAGGGAAAATATGTAAGTAAATTTGCTTCATAAAACAGATGGTTTAGAAGCCTGAGAGTGTTTCTCTCTCACTCTATATATGTGTCTTCCTGCCTCCCTCTCTTACTTTCTTACCCTCTCAATCAATCCCATGCTTTTGTCTTTTCATCACTCTCTTTTGCACACTGTTAGTTCTCCTCATTCCCCAAACAGCAGATGATCTGACATTGTTATTGGAGTTTTTTTTTTTTCTTTAGAGAGAAGAGAACTAAGTGGAGCTCTGGGATAATTCTTTTCAAAGGCATCATTTCCTCACCTCAGGGAGGAAGAAAAAAAAAAACAGAGAGAGGGATGAAGGTAGAGAGTGAGGGATAGCAGAGGGGGATACAGATCTATCAGATGAGAGTGAAAGAAAGGAAGAAGAGGAAAATGAAAGACTTGATGGTGATGCTGAACTAAGAGTTTTTTTCTTTAGAGAGAAGCGTGCATGCCTCTGAGATATTTGTTTTCCAAAGTGTGCCTCTGAGCTTTAGGGAAGTACAGGAGGTACAAAGAGGGATGAGGGGAAGAGCGATGGAGTTTTGGGGGGGGGGGGGTTACCCGATGCATGCTCCAAACTCATTGCAAAATAGTTCAGGGCCTGTATTTATCAGGCGTGTCAAAATCCCTCCGAAGAATCGCAGTGGAAGTGGAGTTGGGACTAAAAACTCTCCTCCCACGGAGCAGGCTTGAATCTCTCTCCTCTTAGAAACTGACATAACATTTGTAATTTTTCCTCCATTAGATAGTGGTGGAACTAAGCATAATTAGTGTAATCTATGTTTTGTGTGCTAGGACAGAGTGTTGTGGAGCACTGTACTGGACTGTAAGAGTGACTTAAAGGTATAATACACAGGAAACAATCCCTCTCAATCATCACTTATGACCCACTAGACGTGTGTGGTGGTGAGCTTGGCTGGAGTCATTTAAAATCACAACACGGCAATGTTTCTCACAGTTGTGCGGAGGCAGGGGTGTGTTTATTTGTGCTTTGGAACATAACCACTCCGAAGCAATCAGAAAATAATGTTTCATTTGTCTGATTCACTGCTAACATCGCTCCCTCTCTTCTTCTCTTCATTCACTCTCCAGTTAGCTCAACCAACGCTGTTTTAAATGGTGCGCTGTTACAACAGCAACAGATCATTCCTGCATATTATACCTTTAACACCCCCTGTAAATCTTGTTTTTGCTGAACTCCAGGGACTTCTCACCCTGCTGCAGTGACATACAAGTGCACTCCAAGATCCCATGACATCACTCTTGTGTAGTGTGTGTGTGTGTGTGTGTGTGTGTGTGCGCACCCTACAGGCACAACAGAGCATACCTCTGATCACACCCGACCACACTCAGCAGGGATACAGGTTACCAGTTTTGTGCATTATGTTAGGTGCATTTCTGTATGTTGCACACAACTCATCAACAAATGAGCAACAACAAAATAGACAGAATGTACTTCAAGGCATGCTGAGTGGATCAGAAGTGATTAAGTCTGTGTATTATCTGAGGAGCTGAACAGATTTATTACAAATAAAGCTGCATTTATTAGAAAGCTGCATTTTCCCTGTTGCCTTAAAGTTGCTGGGACTGTAGGTTTCACTGAGAGAGCTCTGTTTTTCATGAAGTCAGTCAAAGGAGCCTCATAACATGAATTTTGTATGTATTCCCCAGGAATGTGCATGCAACTTCTAACAGGTAGGAAACTTTTGGAGCTCTTGTAAATATCATCAAGATATCTGAGTCATTTTCCAAGTTGAAAAAGTTGATAAAATGCTTTTATTTCAGGTTTTGAATTATAAAAGTAGAGCAGAGAATCTTTGGTGAGTTAGGTCTTGATAAATGCAGCTTGTGAGGCTCTGGCAAACACAGTTTTTCAGAAATCTCATATTTAATGTCTCTTTACATTATGAAAAATAGCTACCAATACCGATAACAACCTGCTCAATAATAAAACAGTTCCTGGAGAGCTAAATATTTTTTGGATTTGTTCCTTAGAAGTTTCATTAAAACAGTTTATTTGCTTCCACCCAACAGATGGTAATGTTCTTAGTCTGCAGTTTATTCTGTGACATTTTAAATTATAATTTACTTCTCAGTTGGATGGAAATTAACTTTTACAGAAATAAAGAGCCATAAAAAATCAAGAAATAGAAAGGAAAAGAGAGAATGGAGACTGAGTAAAGGTGAAGCTAAAACACACGTGCACACACACAGGTAATGTGACATTTTTACACGCCCATGTTCTCTGAAATGACGATTTATAAGAGGGCAATATCCTCCTCTTTGCCTCGCCTTGTATTTCATCTTGCTTCAGGGGGCTAGATTTATAACTCCAGTACAAACCTGCAATAAAATAAATATTACACCCTGTCTAATGAAGGAGGAGAGAGAGAGAGTTGTAGCCTGTACCTGTCAGCTCGAGTGAGGCTGATTTACAGTCCTAATACAGCTGTAATGCTGTAAAACCTAGCGTCTGTCTGTGGAAGGTGTCTCTTCGATGGTTTAACTGATACTATTGCAGACTTCATCCCCGGAGAGAGACAGAGAGATAGAAGTCCCAAAACACACCAGGGATTTTGAAGTGATGGTGTGGGAGCTTTGGGGGTCTCTGAGTTGTTTATTTTCCACTAGTGCTTCACACACTAGATATCAGCACATAGACAAGATCTGTTAGGATGACCTCTCTAATTACAGCACTTGTGGGAATTCTGATCTACAGATTACAGTGCAGTGGTATTTTCCTCAAGACTGTCATTTACAAACCATACAATTTATCAATGCACTGAGATCAGATTTCAAGATCCAGTGATTTGTTGTGACGTCAACACACCATTACTTTTTAACATGGCTTGACAGATGATAGCATCTCAACAACGTTTGGGACTAACCCTAAGCCTAACTGCCACGGAATTTTGTACAGACATTTTTTTGTTTTTGTTTTTTTAATGAGGTCAATATTTTAAATGTAGACTTTTTTTTTAGTTTACATAATCATTAACTAAAGAATTCTACAAACTAGAATAGTTACCCCAATCAATGCCCATTGCAGCAGCACTGTGAAGCTTTAATTATAGTGGTGCTGTGTGCTAAATGTTAATGATAAAGGAGAGCATGTCACAACATTTGCTGTGCAAGCATCAATGTTAACTCTTTACTTACCTAAAGATGAACTAGTCAGTTTTACACATCACAGCCTTTTTAATGGTAGGGAGCACTGGTGTGAAAAAAAAGCTATCTGGAATTGCGGAATTAGAGCGAACAAGGGAGGCCGAGGACTAGTGAGTGTCAGAACCACTGTCCAGGATAAAACAACAAAGGAAGATGTCCCCCAAAGATGAACTGCTGGGGTCTACCACACCAGACAGGACCAGAGGTGTAGGCTGTGCAACAACGCTCCTGAGACAGCTCAGCACATAACAGCAGGGTGGAAGATGCAGGCAGGAATAGCATACACGGAATGCCCCAACCATGTAGCTGGCATAGTGCACAGGAACATCTGCACTGAGAAGGTCAGTGTGGAGGACACCTCTTGAGGTGGTTAAGAATGAACAAGCTAAGATCCAGACTGACAAGGTGCTGATGGCTAACCAGCCATTGTGTTGGTCGACAAACAACAGCGGCAGTAGAAATCCTGAGTGACAGCAACATCAAGAAGAAAGAACATGAAAAGCTCAAAAAATACCAAGGGCTGAAAGAGGAGCTAGAAAAGATGTGGAGAGTAAAGGCAACAGTGGTGCCAGTGATAATCGGGGCACTGGCACAGTCTGGGAGAGTGGCTCCAGCAGATTCCAGATACAATATCTGAGGTTTCTGTCCTAAAGAGCGCAGTCCTGGAACAGCTAGGATACTGCACAGAGCATTCAAAATTTATATATGTGTGTGTGTGTGTGTGTGTGTGTGTGTAAAAATTAAACCAGCTAATAGAAAAAAAGAGAAAGCAAACAAAATACAAACTTTCATCTAAAATGTCGGTTGAATACATGCTAATCAGACCTGTGACAAATCTCCTGTATGAAAGTCGTTGCTAACTTGCATAGGCTAAAAGAAATAATGTGACGATTTGTTCTCCTTTCACAAGTGGCCCTTACATTTTTATCAATGACTTGACAGAGGGCATGCTCAAACTGTCAGCAATGGAGAAGACAGAGGGGGCAGATTCTTTTCACGTCAGTGGAATGAAATTGTGTATGCTCCTCAGGAAAGGTGTCATTCTTGATGCCGTCATCAATGGTGTGATCTGAAGTTGAATGAAATGACACACACAAATAACACAAGGACATGGCCACTCACTGTCTGATTTGGGGTTATGTGGCTTATACTGAGACAATACTGATCTGTGGGGATTAGCTTCATGTCGTACATCTCAAGGACCAGCTGCAAACTGTGTCACCTGACAGCCCTGAGAGCTGGGGATGCAAAATGGCACAAGTAAAAGTTGATAAAAGTGAGACAGTATGACCATGTCATAGTATGATCAGCAGTGTGCAAATTTTCCTGCTTTGACTCACCCTCGGGCAGCCCAGACATGATCATCAAACAGACCCAAAAAGCTGCTACACCACTCAACATGTGCACTGCACAAGCTCAGCCAGTGCTCCAAAGGTTGATACTGTAGTTGTGTTAAAATTCAAATTGGTTAAAAAATAGCTATATATATATAATGTTTCATTAATATGTTAGAGTGCAGTATTTACAATTTACCCTGTCACAGATGGGTAATTTTTTTTTCTCTCTCTATTTACACTCTGCAACGATCATACACGTTTAAACACAAAAACCATAGTGTTTGGCTCTTTAACTCCTGGAAAAGCACAGTGTGTATGGTCAGTTGGACCAAAGGAAACCAACACTTATCTCAAGAAACTCTATACTGAATCAGTGAATCACTGTGACGGCAAAATGGGGCTTTGCATAGCCACAAGATTCATTATGCAAAGCCATTATAACACACATTGTGAAACGTGTGCTGCTGCCATAGCATGAACATTAAATGTTAGTGTAACACCCATCTCATATAAATATGGGAGGGGCCTGGGTTACTCTTATGATATTCCCATTTTTAATGCTTGTAAATAAAATCTGAATTGTTCAAATGAAACACAACACAATGTTACTTGAAATGTAATAACTCTCTTTTAGTTATATGTATTTTTAAATTCAAAATATAAAAGAAAATAAAATGATTCAATGAGAAAAAAATAAATAAACAGAAATGGTACCCATTTTAAATAATATTCAGTCACTTATATTTATAATATCTCAAAAAAAAAAAAAAAATGAAGCAGGAGAAGAATAAACAATATGGTGGTCCCCCACATGCACACACACTCTCCCACACACACGTGGACCACAACAGTCTCTGAAATTCACCCAAAACCCCTGTTGCAGGCCTGTGTCGTTGCTTGGGTGCGTTGGGGCCGCAAACAAAATGGCCGCTTCACTTTTAACAAGCAGAAAATAAAATGCAGGGCGCCGCAGCAGCAGCAGCAGCAGCACACGATCCACACGGACCAAACGATCTACAGCTTGCACACACACACACACACACGCACACACACAGCAGGAGGAACACAGGTCCTACGTAGACTGCAGGAGCTTCCTTCTCTCTCTCTAATGCCATCAAAACGTCTGGTTTCTCCTCCTGAATTAAATATACTAATTGAATGCAAGTCCACATGCTGTACCAGACCGATTTAGCATTAGCTCGACTTGGCTTCACACATTAATACAGAGCAGAGAGTGAGCTACCATAGTACATCTCCAGGCTAAAGCTAATGGCTATTAGCGGTTAGCATTACAGTCCCACTTGTACAACTTAGTCACTTTTTTCAACACGCTCCCGCTTATATTTACCTCTCATGGGTAAGAAAAATTCTTTGCATCAGGAAACAGGCTGTTCACCGTTAATATAAGAACTTTGGGCCCCCTAGGCACTCAACATCGACTTGGTCGCAACAATTTGTGTTTCCCTTCTTCCCGCTCTGCTACACCAGACCACAGCTCCCCGCTATGTCCCACCCCCTTTACCTCAGACTGCAGTGGGATTGGCTGGAGCCATAAAACCTGAGCACATGCCAATAACATTTAAGATAGTTGTGACTGACAATTTACAAAACAAGTAACAACACAGTGACCATAAACACCACATAATGGCTCATATAAGCACTAAACTTATCAGCATGAAATCTGCTCTTCTTTTATATGACATGAAATAATAGAACTTATATTTTTAACACATCTTCCCATGTATTTTTAAACTATACTGTATTTTAACCATATTTATGATTTTTTAAGCACTTTATCACATAATGAACTTGTTTTTTATCAGAAACTATTTATATATTGTCTTCAAAATAAATGAATATTTTAGCTAGGACTACATTAGTGACATGTTGCATCACTTTGTGCTACCGCTGGAGTCTTACATCTCTTTATATTGCAGCATAAACTGCAGTTACTGTTATTATAGACCTTACCTGGTATGCCTGCTGGATTAGCTGCATGTCAGATAGGTAGATAGATAGATGGATAGACAGAGGGCAAGACTGAAAGAAAGAGGGGTTCATATGGGCAAGTGCTCACACTATGTCACTGGAGATTGAGTGTTTGTATAACAGAAAACTGTAGGAGGGAGAAGAGGAAGCTTTTATTGATTTTTATTTAGAAGCAGAGGTTTCTTCACTGTGTTTGGGCTTTGTTTTGATATTATACCGTACAGCAGCCTCCCCTGTCCCTGTGAGAGTTTTCACCAAGACAGGGGAGGCTGCTGTACACAAAAGCTGCAATGCCAACTGACAGAGATAAGGGTAAACATGTTTTTTTGTCCCTGTATTCAAGTGGATATAAATACTTTTTTTTTTTGTTTGTGAGCAACAAGTCACAAAATCAATAATCTGGAGAAAATGAAATGGAAAAATAGCAATAAAGATTAAAAATCAGTAAACAGAGTCAGAAGTCCCTGACTATCTTAAAGGAACCAAGAGTTTTGAACCGTGTGTCAGAACAGTCTTGTGATTCTGCTGAAAACAAGGCCTCCTCTATGATGGATCAGTCTGATAAATGACCTGCCTTATCCTTTACCCTTATCAGACCTATGTGGCCTGTTCCCCATCTTTGCCTGGGCCCAGAGGCTCAAGACTAAGTGTTGCTTGGAGTTGTATTGAGGGTATTGTAGGCCATTCATTTCACTGATAAGGGAGGAGAATGTTTGAAATAAAAACAGTAGCTCTGTTGCATTAATTTTTATTTTTTTACCCTCCAACAATGCTAAATTAATAACTCTACTGCTAAATGGCTAACATATCCCGAGTTTATATTCTCTGTCTGTTCTCTTGTTATATGTTTGACTTGTTTTAAATTTAGCTAAGTTTCCAGGGACCTTCATAATGATGCTAAAGTAATGGTTCACATCTGATAAAAGCTCAAATCAGCTGCTTCAGCAGAGAGATAACCTCAAACCAAGAGCAAATCATTGGCAGAAGCTCACACATCAGTGCTGAATTAGGCCCCAGAGAAAGAGGTGAGTATACTTGACATATCCCCATATGCCCCCTGCTACACTGGCACCTCCAGTCACAGAAATATGACACCTGACTCATTGACATGCAGAACAAGTCATCTTATTCCCCTCCGCTACCTTCAACCACATCTGTCACTCCCTACCTTTTTACTTCACTTCCATCATTCATTTAACCCCTGTCCATCCATTTAGTTATCTCCTGCGCTCACTCCCTCACTCTGTGTCTCTTTTTTTCTTCTATCCATTCATTTTCACCCATCAGGGGGCTAATCATTTATCTCCATTTGAGGTGACAGAAAGTTCAACCCCTGAAACGTAATCTCCCCTCTGCTCATCCCTTTATCTGCATTCTCTCTTACTCACTCCCTCAACATTTTTCACCTGTCTTTCCATCACCGCTATCACTTAGTCTTTGTTCCCATTTACTCCCTCCCTCCCCCCCCAGTCTTTCTCATTGACTCTCACCCTGTCGCTTCCATTGTACCTTAAGCTGTGTTCAGGTAGACAATAGTGTTACTGCTTCCACAGACAGTTATTTCTGTGACACCACACAACACTCTGGCCAGCTACAGTTGTTATATTTTAGCTTTGGGCTGTCCTGCAGTATCATATTGTTATGTCTGGCCTGGTGTCCATGTTGTCCATGTTTCATCAGCAGCTGCAATTTCACATTCAAAATGAAAGATGCTTGGATTCTTACATGACTTCGTGTTTTTGTGACGTGTTCCCAGATGAGGAGTCATGGAATGGATTTTGTACTGCTTCAAGGTACAGGTGTGCTTATCTGAGTGTGGAAGTGCCCATTAAATTTGCATGGTTTGGGCTTGTAATTTCCAACTAAATGAACCGTGTGCTCCTGGCAAATGGAAGTTGCAGTTGTTTTTTAATTATTTTTTTTAAATGTCATATACAAAACAAATATAGTATTTCGATCATATTGATATATTAAATAAACATGTGCTCCTAGGTAATGATTTATACATATTTCAACACGCTGCAGTGTCTCTATGTGTGTGAGGCCACTGTTCAAAATGGATAATGTTTATTAAACAGGATCATTTATGGCCAAAGTCACTCAAACATTCTGAAATGCCTCGAGCTGAAGGTACCTATGTAAGTTTTTTTTTTTTTTTTTTTTTTTGAATGTCTAGATTCAAGAGAACGGATAACTCTGTGTGTGTGTGTGTGTGTGTGTGTGTGGAGAGGGGGGGCTGACATGTCTGTTGGGTGTGAGCATCCAGGCAGGATATTGGATATGATGATGGTATATTGGTTCCTAATCCTCAGAGGAATTTAATGCATCTGGTGGTGAGTTCACTTCCCTCCCATCCACAGAAAACTCTGTCATCTGAACTGGATACAGGATTAAATGAATCTTACTAGAGGAAATACTGCAATGCAAATGAAAACTTATGCAAGAGTTTGAAGCAAACAAAAATGTAAAAAAAAAAAAAAATGCATCCACTGAGGACATTACATTCACATTACAATTATTATTGTTTTTATTCAAAGATTTCATTAATTTACTCATTTAATAAAGATGTGATCAAGAGCTTTTTAATTAGATTAGATTTTTTTTCAATTAAGGTGAAGTTTAAATTGTGAATATAATCCTTTAAAAATGCATCAATTATCCCCTTAACATCTCATCCAAAATACCTTTAATTTAATAATTAGGGCCCGAGCAACGAGTTGCGTGGGCCCAACGGGGCCATGCAACGAGTTGCAAGGACCCTCTTGTTTTCGTTCGGTTTATTATTATTATTATTATTATTTTTTTTTTTCTTCTTTTTCCGCCTCTTTGATCGCCTTTTTGAGGGCCTTAACATGCGTCAAAACTCCTGAAAATTTGCAGACGCGTCAGGCACGGCGAAAAATTTAAGAATTTAGGGGTCTTGAGCATGGGTGTGGCAAAATGGCCTCGGTAGCGCCACCTACATTTTTAACGGAACAGCCCCTCAAGCCCGTTGCGCCTAAAAATCTGAAAATCTGCACACATATGTAACATCCCATGACGCACCAAAAAGTCTCTTGGAGCCATATTCTAAACCCAACAGAAAGTATTTTTATTTTGACCGGAAGGTGAAAAAATTGTGTGTTTTTGGCCATTTCCAGGGGTCGCTTGAACGCGAACTAGTCCTAGACGCATTATCCGATTGACTTCAAAATTTGATAATTTGTTCTTAAGACATAGACGAAGTTAAATTGCAAAAGTTTTGGACTTTTCATTGAAGGGCGTGGAAGTTATGGCCCCTCAAAGTTCGATCACTCGCCACAAAACAGGAAGTTGCTTTAAATTTGCTATATTTCGGCCGTACTTTGTCCAAACTGCATCAAACTTTACAGGATTGTTAATGGTACCTATCTGCACACATCCATATGTCAATATTCATACAATTGTTGTAGCACCACCTATTTATAGCAGGAAATGACATATTTTATGGTGTGATGTCCAGTTTCTAGACAGGTGACCAGATTCACTTCGAATGTTGTCAGGACAGACTTAAGGATTTTTGGAAGACTGGCTCCGAAAATTGTGAGTTTTGGTCGAAGCGTGTGCCGGTTCTGGCCCGTCAAAGTTCGGAAACCCAACTTCCTGTTTGAAACCTCAGATTTTGGGGTAACTTCCTGTTGCGACTCTCTACTTTATCCTACAGATGGAGCCATTGTATTACTCTTTGATGGGTTTTTGGAAGGGGGTCTCTGTGTGTGTGTGTTTGTGTTTGTGTTTGAGGGGGGAGGGGAAGAGGAGTTGATTGAGTCTGTGAGAAGCTAACACAGGGGAGGATACAGTCAAGAGAGCCATGAGCTGTCACAGATGATGAGCTCTGAAAAATATTATCACAGAAAATAATTAGCATAAAAGCTTTTATTTTAAATTTGTTGCAACAAATTCAGGTTTCTTACAGCGTTTTCCTTATTGAAAACTAAATTCTACCTGAAATGTATCAATAAAAATCTTCTTTTGCAGTTAATGTCACCAGTTTATAGTTTAGTTTTAATAGCATTCCCTGTCACTGATGTGCCTTTAATTATCGGTTCTATCAGCGTTCATTTATGTGTTTATCTTACGGGGGTGAGCCACCTCACAGGTTGGTTATATTACCTGTTGACCTCAGCTCAGTGAGCTAAGACAATGTTTAATGCAGTGTTTTTTCTGATATGAAAATGGATATTATTCAGCACATCTAACCTCAGCAGGCCCCTCTTCAGAAACTCATATCTGCAGATGTCAAAGCTGGCTCAAAAAATTAAACTGGCTTCAAATTAATTTGAAGGAATTGTAGGTTATTTTGAATTCATGTAATCTTACCATATGTCTCCCCTTGACCAAAGTCTTTACAGTTTGGTTTTGATCAGTTAGGAAATTTCACAAGGGGTCGGCTGATATTTTCATGTTACACAGTGTACGGCGACAGGAAAAGTGCACGTCTACATCCACCGGCGTCGAGGTGAACCAGCTGAATATAAGCCACTCAAGTTGACGACAAGTGCATTGAAAAGTAAAAGCTGCTGGCCTTTACCTTTTCTTTGTAAAAGCGCCTGTTCGGCCAGTAGTTAGTAAAGTAATATTTTCAGCGTTGTCCACAGTCTCATGACATGTTTAACAGGAAGCACAGCACGCTGGTTAAGCTCATGGCAAACTGTTACTAACAGCTAAAATGAAAGCTTGTCTGTATGTAGTCTAACTGGTTAGTTTGTCACTAATCTCCAAATTTTGCAAATTGCTATAAACTTCACTCTCTTAAACCAGTAACAGTCTGAGCTGGACTGATAGGGGTCTGTATGGATAAAGATAAAATCCTAATGATACCCATCCCTACAGCTGGTTAGTGGCTTCGCCCTGACTTTAGGCAGATGAGATATTCACTGTTCAAATAACTTCATTATAAGCCTTGTTTAAGCATAAATGATTTATATATGCACCCAATAACAGAACTTGCAAAAAAATGCTTTTGCTCAAAGCTCAAAGCTTGTAAACTCAAGTTAAAACTGAGTTTTATCTCCTTTTGGGAGGGGGTATCTGTGTGTGTGTGTGTGTTTGTGTTTGTGTTTGAGGGGGGAGGGGAAGAGGAGTTGATTGAGTCTGTGAGAAGCTGCCACAGAGAGGTTACAGTCAGGAGAGCCATGAGCTGTCACAGATGATGAGCTCTGAAAAATATTATCACAGAAAATAATTAGCATAAAAGCTTTTATTTTAAATTTTTACATCTCGGAAGTGTGAACTGTTACGCCAGCGTGTGCCCTGCGACCTGCGTTGACCCCGCGGTTGCCGGGGTCCCGCGGTCGCTGCTCCCCCGACGGGCGCCGGGTGCGAGGGCCCGTTCAACGCTGCTCGCAGCTTTAATTACATATTGGGTTTCACAGTGGAACTCAAAAGCTGTTCTCTATTGACCTCATTAAAACTCCTCTGAAATGGAAATTTCTTCAGGGAATCTGACATTAGCTATCAAAGTCATAAGCAGGAGTCTAAGGGGTGGGAGATGCTATGAAGTCAGTTATGGTGAGAAGTGACTGCTATGTAACAGAGGAGCTGAGGAAGAAAGAAAACTAAAGCACCAGTCTGTGATTGGTGTATTACTTGTCTGCTGTCCAATGAAATGACCTGCCAGTAGATGAATATATATAACATCAGTCTAATCTGGCATGACTGCATTAATAGCAGCAGCAAATTAATGAGCAATTTACAGAAAAATCTGGCATGTTTGATAATGAAGTTTTCTTTTGATTCTGGTGAATTCAAGGGATTTGGGTTCTGCCTTTTAAGAACCCCTTGATAAAAAATAATAATCGTGTAATAGTCTAATCGTTGCTTTTTTATTGCCCACGTATGAAAAAAATTGTGACATAACATAAAGAACAAGCCATTCCAAGACTTTATCCATTAACACCCTGTAGTTGTTGAATGTTTGCTACCATGGACAAAGCGGTGGCAACTACTTGGTGACCCCCACCAAGCACACAGTGAGGACTGGTAATGCCTACTTAGAGAGTGTGTGTTCAAGTCAGAGCACCAGGATGCAGGCTGCAGTTCACTTAATGGCCACAAGGGGTTTTGGTTTTCTCCACACAGAACCCTTTAAGCTGTACTCATAAGGGAAGTTTTTTTTTTTTTTTTGAAGGGGTTTGGACTTTGTCTTTACATGTTAATGGGGGAATTAAGGGATTTCTGACTGCTGTACTAAACACCTTAATCTAGTATTAAGAGGTTTGGTCTATACTTAGGGTTAAATTAAAGAGTCAATTGTGGTATTTAAGGACTTGTTTCATAGTGGAGAGTAGTGCAAGTTGGCATCATGTTTGGTGTTGAAGTAGTTTTCCTTTAAAACATAAACAGTTCCTCTATTAACATGAATTTATAACTCCCTTCCTGTTTTGTAATAGTCTCCTATTACACATTATCACCATTTTAAATCAAGGTTTAATAAAGCAGATCAATAGCTTTTATCCAGAAAATGGATTCAACAAATCCTCTGGATTGGCAGATTTTTATTGATATTGTTTTATTATTATCTCACCCTATTTCAATGCTGTGAGGAAAAACATAATTTTCAGAGTTGATTTCTGATGGCATGGAAGCTTGTGTTTTGAATAAACATAGCTTTATTGTCATATAATTTATGTCATATAATTTGTTGTCTTTTTTTTCCCTCGGCTCAGATAAAAGAGATTGTATGTTGTTTGAATGGGACATGTAGCCACGCGCAAAGCTGTATGTAATGCAAAAGCAGTATCTTTAATGTTCCATCAAGCATAGCAAACTGCTTCCTTTGCTTTGATTACACAGTCATGCTTTATGTGTGTGTGTGTGTGTGTGTGTGTGTGTGTGTGTGTGTGTGTGTGTAACTCAGTTAGGGTTAGAGCAAGAGTTATGGTTAGGCATTTGGTTATGATGGTTAAGATTAGGATACAAGGTTTGTCTGTGGACTCATTATGTTCACGGGTGGACAAGACTGTGTGTCCTTAAAGGTATTAAAGGCTTGAAGTGTATAGTTTATTGGTGATATAACATGTGGTATAAGTTGAAGAGAGATGAATATAAAGTAAAACAAGAGATTGTCAGCTTTTCTGTGAAGGTTTTCAGGAGCCTTCATAATACATATAAATAACACATTTTGGACACATTGCCCACTCTTACTTTCTATTTTGATTGATTGTCATTTCTTTTGACTGAAGACTTTTAGTTTTCGCTGTATGTCAAACTGATTGACAAAGCTTTTCATTAAAGGACTGACGACATATGACAGTTTAACAGTTGCATATGCAATTATAACCTATTAAGATGTACAGTATTCCTGCCCAGCTTAAGAACAGTCCATCAGTTACTTTGACATGTATTTTGAGTTACACGAGATCTAATTCACTCAATGAGTGTACTGATTTTTTACTGATGTTTGTTGTGCTATTCCTCCATCAGGCCATGGTAATTATTGTTAAACCTTATTAAACCTGTAGTAAGATCATATTTTGGTAAAGAAAATAAAAATAATAAGACAGGCAACAGGTACTGTGTCCTTCAGTCTTTCAGTGTGTTTCCATCTACCTCCTTTTATGCGCAGGTGGAGAGGTTGCTTTATCAGTAAACACAATGCAACAAAGTGCAATAGAAACAAACTAAACTCAAGTGCTTCATAATGAAGGACGTGAGTAACAGTATTTTTCACTGAAGCTTTCAACCCATGGAGGACATTGTGACAGATGAAAACATTAGATGTGTGTGGAGTGAGGGGGAAACCGTAACGTTCTACAAATTAATACATGAAACAAACACAAATTGTATATTTCCACACAGTTTTTGTACATTTGATGTTTGACTTCAGCTGTTTTAATTGACATCTTGTCACCTCTTCTTTTGCAGTCATTTCATGGCACCCAACTGGAAAACGTGCGACACCATCTGTTAATGTCACTCCACATAACTCTTAATATTCACATTATAGTGAATGGAAATGAGCATTCATTTGCAACCATGGTTTTCTGGATACACATTCATGTTAATGCACTTACTGCACTATACTTATTAACATTCTTTCTCAAAAAATCCATTATGTACAATAACTCAAAATAAAACAACAAAATATGTGTCCAGTGTCCATATGTGTTTCTGGTACTCTCTGTATTCAATGACAAGATCCCTTCAGTCTGCTGCTTAAAAGGAGAACAGCATATATGTTTATGTCACACTTGAGACCAGATCAAGTAGCTTTACTAAGGAAACAATTCCCCTTTGTGGTGAAAATTAGAATTCAAGTCCAATATGAATTTACACAACAGGACAGAAAGGCTCTGCCTGTATATAAACAGACACACGGAAACTATACAGTATTCATGACCCCACATTGTTACGTGTAACACTGAAGTTCATGTTGAATTACACAGGTCATTTCTGTCAAACTGTTTGCAGAGCTACTATGTGTTTGTCTGTGGATTTTGTAAAAAACTTTTGTAAAAAGTTTATGTTTCTGTAACTGGCACTCTTTTCCATGCCTTTTCATTCATGACAGCTGGTGCTAACCAGAGACATCATAATTACAAATTACAGGATAACATTTGTAAAGACTGCAAACAAAAGAAATCAGAGAATACATGTATAAAATAATAATGGAACAGTGCATGTAATTACATCATGCCTCACCTTATTAAATCCCATTCATTTTGTAATTCAATGTATAATTTAATGTAGATGAATGCATCTCACACTCCACCCTGTTAATTACTATAATTAACCATATATGCTAAATGAAATGCCCTTTATAAATGTTATTGTGGTAATGTATGTAAATGTGCTTGTTTATATGGGTGTATGTAAATGTGGCAGTCACAATGTATCAGTACACACCTGCATTTCAAACCTAACCTTTCACATTTGTGACAACTGAATGAGTGGCAAGCTTGACTGTGTTTTCAACAGTTATCAATTCAAATTAGAAGAGATCATGAATACAAATGATCGGTTGGTGCTGATGTGTGGATAGGTTTTCTTCCAGGACAAAAACTCAAATATTATGTTTACCTTCTCTGAAAATGAAGACACTGAGACACTGCACATCCATCAGTGTAATGAAGACAAAGAGAGATGGCGAGGTAAGCTCAAAATCCATCACATCTGAAGCTGAGTTTATTTTAGGGGAGGTACTTTACCAGTCATTATTCAGAGGATTTACAATTTAACCGTACAAGGCTATCTACAGTATAGCTGGCTAGAAACATAAGCAATTTAGTCGATGGTCACATGCAGCTCTTCCCCATTCCATTAAGCTTTAATGGAAATGTAATGCTTGGTAATTAATGTATCTGTGAAACTGTTGGTGTAATAAATATATGTGTAAAGCACTCTCTGTGTTCTGAGTTTGCAGCAGTTGGGAGAATAAGCAATATTTATGGCTACATTATGTATAATATGAGTGTTCTGTCTGATATGATTAAGAGAAGGCAAATGACGTTTTGGAGAAAGCATAATTTGCTGATGTAGAAACGATACTTGACACTCAACCTGTTGTAAGAGTTCAGTTTTGGACTCAAATTCAAACATAGACCAGGATGGCTTGGCTGGAGTGATCTGAGTATTGCACAGGAGAGGCGGTGGGGATAGTGAAGCAGAGCAGGCAGCAGAGCAGGGCAAAGGAACGAAGCAGGGCATCACAGAGCAGACCGAGGAGCAGCGATCCAAGCTGGCAACACGTGACGAGGAGGGACATGGCTGGTGTTCAGGTAAGCAGGTGTAGTGACCCTGAGACAAAGACAACCTAGCAAATAGCAGAGTGCTTGGCCATAGCATCTGTACCGCACTGGTGACTGAGCAATCTGGCCGAGTCTGAATGGATGAGCCAGGGTTTTATACTGCACTGGCTTGTAGAGTTGATGCAGGTGCTCAGGTTGGATGGTAGGAGAAGAAAACCACAGCACCATGTTCAGGGCACACACACACAGACACACACACACACACAGAGAGAGAGAGAGAGAAAGAGAGAGGCTGGGGAAATACATGAAACACTGTGAAAGTGAAACAGGAAAACACAGGGAGGAGGGAAAGGTAAGAGCAATACCCTAACACTACCTTTGTTCTCTATAGGAGACTACATAGTTGCGGTGTCTTTGCATTAGTCATTGCAGGTGCACCATCCTATATCACAACATCAACTCATGTTACCCTTTCAGAAAAGCATCAAATTTATTATATTCACTCCCCAGACTTTCACATCTGGGCTACCGGTACCTTCTTCTGGCTGAGTGATGCATTCAGTGTGTATGACAGAAGTTTCAGGCACAGAAAATGACACCAAGCTGGAAGACATGTCCCCCTTATGGTTAGCAAAAACACTAATTTAAATGGCAGCCATTGTAGAGAAGCAGAACCAGGAGCTATTTCTCCTCAAAGGAAAATTGTGTTTGATATGAAACAGACCAAACAGACAATGATGATTAGTGATGCATAAAAACTGCTATTTTGGTCTCCACATGTCTTCCTGGACAGCAGCAGCTACACAGCATCAGTGTAGAACATGTTCAAAGTGTGAGACTTAAGCCAGGCATCATCTGTCAATGTAAGAGACACCAGGATATATCCACAGGTGACTGAGCTGTTAATCCATGCTAATTCCTACCAGCCACTCCGAGATAATGCATGCTCACACAAACACACACACACACACACACACACACACACACAAACATGCATATTGAATTGATTCAGGGATCACATACCAGTATCCTTAAGGCATAAAGTTGTCATGTAAGTAAATCCATGCATAAATCCAGAGGAATAAATACATGCACATAAATCACAGAAACAGTTGATGTATCGTGTTATGTCCAGTTAAGCAGCTCATAAACAGTCTCTGTAAAATAAGAAGAGATTCCATGCGAGGTGAATGCGTCGTATTATAGTGGACCTTAACCCTGCTGACATTGTATAGGTCTTTAACACACGTGTACTCAAGGCTACAAACACACACACTTACACCGTCAGGCTCAAGTGCACTGCAAACTGATACTACTCACATGGTCTCTCTCTCTCATATTCCCCTAACCATCCTCATTCAGTGTGTGTGTGTGTGTGTGTGTGTGTGTCTATGTGTCACTCTCTTGCTCTATGATCTTTGTAACATGTTTATTGATGCCACTGACCCTGACTTGGCAAACAGAGATCACATAGCACATGTGACACATAAGCACACCCCTCCACTCACAGTTGTGTGTAACCAGAGCTCAGTCACCTTTGCTTCAGAGCAGGAATTATACAAAGCCTTTGTGTGGTGTAGAATTATATTGTCATCACACTTGAATTGGTACAATGACAGTTTGGGAAATTGGCTTGGATCCTATTTTAACTGTTTAACTGTTTCACAAACCTCATTGAAATTTTTATTACCTGTGCCGCACTCATCTCACAAAGAAAGTTTGACTGATGTGCTTTTGATTAAGGGCAGTGCCAAGAGATGACACTTTTGTGTTGTAGCTGCCAGTACTTTGTACAGCTTATACACCCACATCTGCACAGGATTAATTTTGCTCGGTACTGGATCTAACCTATTACCCATAATCCCTAAATCAAATCCTGACCCGACCCAAAATAATTAAACACACAGTCACTCACATTAAAACTCATCCAGATTGTATTCACAAAGGTCTTGCATGATGACTGGTTTGAGGTTATCTTCTGTGAAAATCACCCACTCAGTCAGCTCCCACCTGTTGTTGATGTAATACAAAGTGACACAAAGATTTGCAGTTGACATATCCAAAATGTCTCCCCATTGCTGTCAGTCAGCTGCTTCCTCTGCTGTGGAGTGATAATGAATTGAGGGGTGAGAGGTTGTCACCAGCGTTTACAGTAAAAAAAAAATAAAAATAAAAATAATAATAATAATAATAATAATAATAATTAGGGTTAATGAAAATTATACAGATATAGATGTTTTAAAAAACTGTACCCTTATTTTATTTATTTATTTTTTCATTTTCATAATTATTGAGGGTTACATGACCCGTTGTAGGACTCTGGTGTTCAACTACAGACACACACCACCATTCCAGAGACACATTTTTTTATGGTTTTATTCACATTCACTTCACTGATTGACAAACCATCACTTGACTACTGCTTCTGTCTGTATGATGTGTCTGGAGAGTGCTGTGGGTTTCAGTTGATGCATGTTAAATGATAATCGATTGACAATAACGTGACCGAATATGCTTACATATTTTCTCTCCAAGAGCAATATCAGTGTGAAGTGTATCTCCAATATTTCCCAGTCTCAGCTCAGCTGACTAATCATCAACCAGACTGAAACACTTGTGACCATCCATCAATTATTTATAGTGTTTATACTTAAGGATTGCAGGGGGGCTGGAGCCTATGGCAGCTGACATTGGGCGAGAGGCGAGCTACACCCTGGATGAGATTGCCAGTCTATCACAGAGCCAACATATATAGACAAACAACCATTCACACTCACATTCACACCCACTGGCAATTTACAGTCACACTGGTGAACAATGAAAGTGAATTTTTAATTTTCATTTCTAAAAACTTTTGTATATATTTAGCCTAAAGAGCTACAATATGACGCCATGGACATGCAAAATAGCACGCCATCACCAACAGACGTTTTGCAGGTTTGCTTTAGCTGCTTTCCATTGAAAATATTTGGTAACACTGGTCAGAATGTGATTAACCTAGCCTAGCTTAAAGCCTGGAAACAGGGAAATAGCTAGCCTGGCTCTTTCTGAAGGTTTGAAAATATGCCTACTGACGCCTCTGTGACAACAGTGTTGTATGTGTGTTGTTAAATCCACACAAAACAGAATTGTTAAATCAATCAGTTTCTGATTTTAGAGGGAGATGCTTGTTGATGCTATTTCTCAAGGAGCATTGTATATCCATCAATGCAGCACCTCAGTACAGCATCTCCAGCTATAGTACTGGTTGCTAGATATGGTCGTTGAGCACAGGATTTGATATATCTGTACAGGCACAGTTGTAAATGGTACCAAGCCTGACAACCTCACTGTGACAAGACTCCAGGAAGCAAACTCACGATGCCTGACTGTTGTTTTTCCCCAAAAAACCTGTTAAGGCACATGGGAAAAGTTTTTTAGGGTATTAAAGCAGTGATTTACTTTGTGGATCACATCCACAAATCTCTCTCCCCTCTTGACAGTTCACCTTCTACAATCCTGACCCTGTTAATGAGAGGTTATTTAATTGTTAATCATAATGCTGATGCTTTACTAGAACCAGAACCTTAAGCTTCAAGGTCTGGCCTTACCTGATGAGAAAGTACACCGATAAATATATCATTTAGTAGCCCAGAGGTAAACACAGAGGTAAAACAGGTAAACACAAATATAAATGCAGACACAATTAAATTTAATTATTACTAATTTAATTATAATTATTTATTTGAAATTTCAGTCTCTTGTGTGAGACTGGCTCTTAGTTAGGTCATCTTGTTAGCAAGACAGGCAGCTAGTCAAAAAGGAAGGAGGGAAAAAGTTCTCAGCACAGAAACAAGAGTTTGAAAAAAATATAAAACTGTGTGAATTAAACTCACAGGAAAAATGCTGCCAGTGTGTAAAGACCTTTACATTTGGCATGGGTTAAAACCTTTTGACCTCAAACTTAGTTCTCTAACTCACTGCAGACAAAAGTCTCATAGTTGTACCTTATCTTGTCTTTCATAAATAATCTGATTAGTTGATTGCACCCCTTTGTGCACGCACAAGTTTTAGTGCATGTTTGCATGACAGTGTGTGCTGTTTTAATGTGTGTATGGCTTCATTTTAAATGCCAGAGGTCACCAGAGCCACTCAACCTCATTTTCTACTTAATACTTTATGCAGATAAGTCAACAAGCAAACTGACATTGTAGTTTGCAGTGAAAACCTTTAAATGAAGACAATTTGCATGAAGGTGTGGCTGTTTAAAAATGCATGAGGATTAATAATGTAACACACTAATAAGCAGAGACAATGAGTGCCCTTGTGTAAAGTAACACAAGGACATGGGTAATAAAGAAGCGTATTGTAATCTGCTGATAGTCTTCAGGACCAAGAAATCTTAATGAAATCATACCAGACTTCAGACTCCCACTCGAGTAATCTGAGGTAGACTGACTGAGGATCAGACAATCTTGATTTTCGTGTTCTTTTTTTTTCTTTTTTTTGGGGGGGGGACTAATCCAGTTTGAAAACAGGGCATCAACATATTAGTTTGACATATTGCCACATAAAAATACCAATAGGCAGCAAACATTCTGACTTGTCATAGTAGGAAAAGCACTGTTAGTCCAGTCTAGTTAGTCCAGGTACGACACAGAGCTTATAAAATGGTTACTACATACTACATACCTGGCAAGGCTTGATAAAATAAAGACACAGCAGCAATTATGCAATAATTCACTGATAGCAAATAAGCAACATTTAGCAAAATGTTTGCCCAGCAATACAGGATCAGCAACACATGGACATAGTGGATGTTTAAAGATTGATGTGATTATCAACATTTGGATATCATCATTAATTGTGTGACTGTTGAATTAGTGTTCAGTTATGTTAGCACTCCTCACATCACAGTTATCTTACCATATATCATGGTGTAGTTTGTGTGCTTTGGATGGAGGCAAGGCTCTCAACAAGCCATAGGAGCAAAAATAAAGATAGATCAAATGATCAAAGATCCAACAGAATATATAAAGCAAAGCTGCCCCAACCCAGTGGATGTTTTCCACCACTCCACCAGGACCAAGGAGAAGCAATGCTTTCTATGGGATCCTTATCACATCTGAGTCCAGCTGTGTTCCAGAAAGACACATGTACTGGTCTAATGACAATGATGTACACAATGAAAGCATTTTCAGATGCAATGTGGTGAAAATGCTTTGATGAAATAATGACTTCAGTACATGTGGTTGACAACATAAAGAACTTTTAACATTTTTTTAAGGTTAGGCCCATCTTCTCTGGCTTTGTTAAGTTACACAAAGCCATGCAATTTCAGCAACTTCATCATTTTGCTTGCACACCTTGATGAAATGACAAAAAGAAGATGGGGGAGCTCTGGAACAATGAGGCAAAATTGTGTTTGTTTCCCATTGAAGCCACAGAAGGACTCCATGAAGTCTGAAGTTCTGACCCAAGAAGACAAGTTACTGGTCCTTTGAAAAGACAATAATTTTGTCATGGTGGCAACAAACCACAGAAATACAGTGAGACCTCTGGAGATGGAACAAGAAGCGATGTTCCAACGAGCACATTGGTATTGACCTTCACACCTTCACCTATAGTTTTCAAGATAACGTATCTCAATCAGGTCTAAGACATGGTAGTAGCCCATCTTTACATGGTCTCTCAACAATGCACTTGTTAACAGCCATATCTTTTACAGAGATATTATGGGAGAGACTGTTGTCCTGCTCATTTTCTCACAGGTAGTGAGAAGGTCCCAGTATGTGAAAGTTTGTCATGAAATGACTAGGCCATGGAAGGAAATTGCTACTGACAGCTACTGTTGAAGATCAAGCAAGATGTGACATAGCTTCTCACTGGCCAATTAACACAATGCATCGTTTCCAAAGATGTCATCATTGTGAGAGCCACTGCACATTGATTGCTTCAAGATATACCATGGGCAGTAAAAAATAGATAAGTCAGTAAAGGGTGGGGAGAAGCAAACTCTCAAAATCACTGAAATGTTTTTGGACATACTGTACATGTTGTATGACAGTAGTATATCTAGGCTGCCTCTATCCTAGTGTTACATAAATGTTACCTTTTTATTCAATGTGAATGAATCGCATGGCTGCTATACAGTTAGTTAGTTAGTTAGTTATAATATTTATAACTAAATATTATAATGTCATATATATATATATATATATATATATATATATATATATATGTATGTGTGTGTGTGTATGTGTGTGTCATATAAAGAAAGAAAAAATGCTTTTCTTTATTTTTTCCCTAAAAGGGGACAGCTGTACTATAAACTCTGTACTAGAATTCTAAATCAAATATACTTTTTGTAAAAAAAAAAAAAAAAAAAAAAAAAAAAAGAAAAGAAAGAAAAAATAGAATTTGTTGCATCTATGCAATACAGCTTTTAGACTTCTGTTATATCCCATAAATTCTCTGATGTTGAAACCCTGCATTATAAAATGAAAAGGCTTTAACTCTTGGAAAAAATATCATTCAAAACAACAAAGAACTTATAGGACCAGTACTGATATATGAGGAAGTGGTGTGTGTGGCTAGGGGTGTGTGTGAAAACTGATCCTAATCCTGAGAAACATTCAATCACACCGGTGCCATTTTGAGAATTTTGAGAACTGATATCACAGTGGCTATGGTCATTGAAGACAAGTCTAAGACTATCTAGTCTTATAATCTCATACAGGCAAGGAAATTAAAATGTGTCCAGACCCATGTAGAGCCAAGAACACGGCCTTACTAATCTACTACCAGTGTCAAAACAAATCACAAACTTTTTGGGGTACAGTTGTTTTTAAAACATATTCATTGTTACCTTTTGCCAAAATAGTTTGTAAAGGCTCCACAAGCAGATGCACAGACAAGGACACCAGTAGAGATAAGGTAAGTGGTTTTAATGAAAAATAAGATATGGACTTTATTGTGGGGAATGGGTGAGTGGGAGATGGCAAGGAGACGGCCTGGTGAGTGGGGGCTGGGGAATGGAGAGTCGCAGGTGAGGGTTATGGAGACTGGCAGGCAGTGGTAGGGGAATGGAGTGGCACAGTGGGGGCGATGGAGACCTAGAGGCTTGGAGCAGGTGAGTGGTGGGGCAGAGTCATGATGGCAGCAGAAACAGACAGCTGTAGTGGTCTGGACGAATGCTACAGCACAGGGAAAAACACGAGGAATAACAAAACTAGAAAATCTGAGTGGCCAAAGTATAATAATAGAGGACATGGAACAATCTAGAAATGTCTGGTTGAAGAGCCTGGCTTGATGACTAATGGGAAGTAGGTGAGCCACAGGAAACACTGGGAAATCTAGAGGTGACAGGGGAGCTGTATCATATAAATTTATGGGGAAATTCTAAAAATATGAGACCTTCAAGTACCTTGATTAAATCAGTGATAAAAATTTAGGGAAGTGAACAGTCTTATGATGATGCCACAACAGACAGATGGACAGACACACACACACACACACTAATCAGTAATCTCCTCTCCCAGAGTGGTCATCTCCCGAACATGCAGATTACAACAGGTCGAATTGTCCTCTCTGCTTAATGTCCTTGCACTTGGCTACTTACTTGTTGTATCTCAAATGTAGACAAAATGAGATTCAGTCGTAGAGATTTAAACAGCTACAGCTCTAGTTTCTACTGACTGTAATCTATTGCTGTCTGTTTTTGAGTGAAATCCTTTAAAAAGATGGTGAACACACAGAAAGTGGTGAATGAAACAGTTGGTTACATGGTTAGGGAATAAACCAACAATAATAAAACACCTTACTTTCAAGAGCCAGAAAGTTGATAATTCATCCAAGGCTAAGTGTTGGGTATTGTTTGACACTTCTGAAACTTAAATTATGTGAGAATATTTGAGAAAGTTACAATGATACTCAAGTAGTATCTAGAAGAATGCAAGGCGCATGAAAAAAAAGAAAAAAAAATAATTAGATGCTTTCAAAGGTTTGGCACTAATGGTCACTGAGATAAAACTCAAAGGTTAAAGCCAATTAAAAAAAAATAAAGAGAAAATAAACAGAGGAAAGTTGCCATTCTCATAACAAAGTTACCTGTGCCTAAATGTCTGTGAAGTAACAGAAATGGTATAAATTTTAATATATGAAAATTCAAGAGGACAGGGTGAACTATGGACTGTACTGTCTACCTCTGTTGTCGTGAGTTGAGGAAACATGGACCCACAGAAACTAACTTACTGGGGCAAGCTGTGTGAGCCTCCTACAGCTTTCCATATGAACAGATTTTCCAGCAGTCAATTCAAAATCTTATTTCTGACTGACAGAAAGTAAAATGCAGAAAGAAACTGCCTGGAATGGCAGTCCAATTGGGATCTATGTATGAGTCAACATTGCTGGATTTTTCTTTCAACTGCCATTGTAATTTTGGATTACGGTATGTGAGGAAAATGTAAAACAACAACACATGTTCTAAAATAAGTAAAATAGATACAGAAATGTCTTTTGTTTTGGGCTAGAATAAATGTAACAATCACACTACATTCTGGAAATATTACCTTAGAATGAGAATAATCATATTGCTGTGAGAGAGGCCATGTTCTTAAAGTTGTGGCCTTCATTAATCCATAAGAGCCCACAGTGACACAGGTGCCACCAACTCTTTAAATGTTGTCAAAAGTTCCTCATAATTGACTTTTAACTCATGAAGTCCCCAAGAAAATAAAAAAAAAAATTATTAAAACACTTAAGATAGGTCAGTGCATTAATCCTCCATTCTGCAACAACATCTATCCATTTGATGCCTAGCAGAGAATAGGTGCAAAGTTCCGACTTGCTAGCTTCTTGCATTCCTTCATGACAAAACCAACCACCTCTTGGATCACAACATCAAACAGTCAGACATAACTATATGTGGAATTCTCTTGACACAGTCTTCTCAGACTCCAACTTTTCAGGTAATCTGCCATTCTTATGATACTGTCTAAACAGGATTAAAATGTGTCAGTGATTAGGGTGAATTCAGGTTGGACATTGGTAAATTGGGACAGCATGAGTAAACAGCATTGTGCTTCATAGAGGCAAGAGGTAAGATTAATGACATATGATTCACCATGATTTCAACATAAGAGTATACAATCTGACTGACTAAAATATTGTAGATGTAAATGATATACAAACATGAGTGATGTAATATTACACCAAAATAGACTTTCTACTTCGGTGAGTGCAGGGCAAAGTGATGATGTGCTTTGACCTTCTGCTGTGAACTTAAGTATGGCTCCTATTGATTCTGAGCATTGCGGGTTCTATTCTTAGCATGGTAATCATGGTAATGGTAACATTAAAGTTTGGATAAATTAAAGGGCAAATTTGATTAACTGAAAATGGCATTAGGGCGGTGCACTGCTTAGCAGTGTCGCCTCACACCAAGAAGGTTCCAGCTAAAAGCCCCAGTTCGCCCGGGGCTTTTCTGTGTGGAGTTTATATGTTCTCCCTGTGCCTGCGTGAGTCTCTGAGTACTCCAGCTTCCTCCCACAGTCCAAAGACATGGACGGTTAATTGGTGACTCTAAATTGCCCGTAGCTGTGAATGTGAGTGTGAATAGTTGTTTGTCTATATATGTTCTACTTGACAGGTCTGTGTTTCTCGTCATAATCCTTTGTTTAATCATACTATATGAGTCTTACATTTAGCTTATATATGTGTTGGATCTGATTTATCTATAGATGCAGGGGCAAAACAACTTGTCAACAGACCTCCCAAGAGCCCAGACTCCATTCAGTGCTTGTTGAGAGAGAGACTGTCTTTGAGTCTGGTGATCTGTGCTTTGATGGTTCTGGAGGCAGCCAGAGGGCAACAGGTCAAACAGGTGGTGTCCAGGATGTGAGGAGTCCTTTAGAATGTTTTTGGCTCTGCAGAGGCAGTGGGAGCTGGAGATGTCTGCTGTGGACAGGCTGATGATTTTCTGTGCTGTGTTGACGACCCTCTGAAGAGCTCTCCTTTCTGCTGCAGAGCAATCGGTGTATCACACTGAGATGCAGGACACCATGACACACTTGATGGAGGAGCAGTAGAAGGCCACCAGCAGCCTTTCTTCCTGACTGTTTTTCATGAGCACTCAGGGAGTGCAGTCACTGCTGTGCCTTCTTAACAACCACAGTGGTGTTGGCAGAAGTCTGCAGAGATGTGGGTTCCCAGGAATTTGAAGAAGAGAAGCCTTTCCACACAGTCCCTTCTGATAGAGTGGGGATGGGTCTGCACTGTGCCTCCTGAAGTGAATGATGAGTTCCTTGTTCCTGTTTTTGCGATGCTCATTGTCAGGTTGTTTACTGGACACCACCCTGTCACTTTGTGGACTTCACCTCTGTAGGCCGACTCATCTTCTCCTAAGATAAGTCCTCCTTCATCAAACTCACAGATGACAGTGATATCATCCGTGAACTTGATAATGGTGATGTTGAGTATGGGTGTGTGTAAAGCATAGAGTAATTGACTCAGCACACAGCCTTGTGGAGAGCCAGTGCTGAACGTGAGGGTGGAGGAGAGGTGGGGGCAAAGTTTAACAGTTTGTGGGCAGTTAGAGAGGAAGTCCTTTCTCCACGTGCAGGTGGGAAGGAAGAGGCCTAGGTCAGACAGTTTGCTGACTGGTATGTCTGAAGGATTGTGTTAAATGCTGAACTATTAGTCAATGAAAAGTATACTTACATAGCTCCCCCGGTGCTCTAAATGACTCAGCACGGTGTGAAGAGCTATGGTGATGGTGTCTCCCAAACTGCTTTCAAAGAAAAATATAGCAAAATATCACTGTAAATCATTTAAGACAAACTACAGCACCAAATATTTGTTTTCATAACTGCAAAGTAAGTTGTAGTTGTATCTGTGTTTACTGTGTGGATCACAGCCCTTCAAAATAACTAACTGGGAAACTCCCACACAGTTTCTTGCAGGGAGAACAACTTAGTCTCCTCACTGTTATGATGCTGTGGCTGCAGTGTGGTTGAAATTGCTTTCAAAAGTTATTACAGGAGCAGATTTGAATGGAGGTGACTGACTCCAGGCCTTAACTTATACCAATTATACATTTATTTTTCACCCCATCTTCTTCCCAGGCTGTGTCCATAGCTGTTTTTTTCACAGCTATATGAGCTTGTATTGCTGCCTTCCTGTTTACCTTTTCTAATGAAAACAGTCACAATGTTCTTTTGATGCCTTGTCCTGCAAATATCATGTCATATAAAACTTTCCCTTGCTACCTTTTTCCATCTAAAGTCTCTTATTTGTCGATCATTCCTTGAACATAAAATTCTGAGACAATCGTATGGAAATCTATGACCATCTAGAGACTGGATGTGGATGATACACATCACAGACAGTGTGTGTGTGCATGTGTGGCATTACAATGTACAGCATATGCTGCAGACTGAAAGGCTAATTGGCATGACTATACTGTTAAACCTCCATGGAGTTAAACAAACATGGCTTTGTTTTTTAAGTATAATGTTCATTATTTGCATCAGCCTTTATTCAGACAGTGCTTTTCATTTGACAGACACGACCAAACATTTTCTTCTTGCCAACACATCAGTCAGCTTGACATGCAGGTCTGCCTTGCAATTGATGACATGTTTCCAGGCAAAGATTTTTTTTTTTTTTTTTTTTTTTTTTTTTTTTCCACTGACCAAGAAAATTCACAAGACTAATCATCAAAACAGAGATGATTCATTGTTGGTCAGAACATTTCGTAAATGTACTCTGTTTGTCAAGGCCTGACTTTAAAATTCTGATTATGTCTTTAAGGGAGAGGGTTGAAGGAGAGGGTACTGTGTGAGGTGTATTTGAGTCAAAAACATGCTCCTACCCAGAATCATAAAGCACGGATTGATGTCATTCAGTGTGACACACTTCCCAAGAAGATTGTTATCTTTAATGTGTCCATTGTGAATAAACGTTCATTAATCCACTTTGAATTGTTGAAAAAAAAATCTGAACTCGAGAATGTGAGAATTATCATATTTCTAAGTTAAGTTTTCTTCAGTAACAGAGTAATGATAGTTCTGTGCACCAGTACCTGTAGCTGATATTAAAGATGACCATTTGATATGCTTTTACAGGGTTTTTCTCACCTGATGGCTTTAATTTCCCTTTAGTCAGATTGTTTCCCAAGTAGATCTATGTCTTAGTCTTATCAGATTTACAAAAAACAGTTTTAGCCCATCTTGTGATGGGATCACACCAGCCGCGACACATTCTGACCCACGAAGATTCACTAATTATTATTACATTATTACATGAGTACTCAGTGGTCATGGGTTCAACCACACCATCTTCGCACTTGGACCTCACTTTGATCTCAACTACACATCCGTACAGTTGTGATGCTATCATCATATCATATAAACACCTGCCAAATGACTCATGGCAGCCTCTGTGGTAGTTTAGGCTACATTAGGTATCTCCAGGACCACATTTTGCCATGATGACACACACACACACACACACACAGAGAGAGAGAGAGAGAGAGAGAGAGACTCACAAGGTGAAAATAATACTAGCCATGTTGTTATGGCTGGTAAACATTATCCACATACATACTCCTAATGGAACTGAACAGTGCAGGTGATGTTAAAACCACCTCCCCTGGAGAAATAAATCCGGTCTGAAAGAGGCTTTAAAGTGTCTTAAGTTAATAATGAATGAATATCTGTAGTAATGAAGTTTTAAGCCATCGAGCAGTGTCAACTCTGAGAGGAATTATTATATTACACCTGTGCTCCAAGTATCACATATAGTGGATATTTCAGAGGTTTCATTAGTAAGATATGATCAAGCTTCTGCAAACAGACTTTTGTGTAAATTTCTATTTCTATTTCTTCTATTTCCAACTATAACAAAGGCTTTTCTAGTCACACACAGCATGTGTACCGATTCCTGTCATGAGTAAGAGAACTGCATTGGTCAATGTCTGTCTGGAACCTACACTATCTGTAACATAATGAGGGCCAATGAATGTTTTACTGCAAGCCAATGTATACAGCAGTCTAATGGTAATATATAATACATGAAGACCCCTGACACTTATATAACCTAGATATGTATAATTTACTTCAGAAACCCTTTGCTTTTCACTCACACCCACATGTACACACACACACACACACACATTACAAAGGCACCCAGGGCAGATGTGAGGAAAGTTATACAGTATGGACCACATCATGACATACATGCAAACACACTTAAAATGCAGAGTGTATAAACCAGACATGTAAACAGTGAACACACACACACACACACACACGCACAGAGAGAGAGAGAGAGGGAGAGAGAGAGAACACAGGTTTAAAAGCATTTCTGATAAATAGGCTGCTCCAAATGACAGGCAGCATTATTCATTGTTTGACAAATTGATTGATTCACCCCCATATTGATGCAATATCAAGATTAACATACATACATGCACACACATACACACACACACACACACTCACTGCTTAAGAGTTGGGTCTAAAGGTGCTTTTATACCGTAAATTCATTGGACAGACAGTACAGAGGGAGAAGAGGTGAGGGTCACTTAGCATTTATCAATCACTTCTATCGACTGACAGCTAGAAAACATGGAGAGGAATAGTAGAATGGCACAAAGGAATTAAAGGGATGAATGGATGAAGACCGATCTGAAAGCTGATACTGGAAGCATAAATGAACGTTTATCTTGGTTAATATCAAATACACTCATATATACATGGAGCCTTATCCTTCTTCAGAAATGTTGTTAAATGTTAAATGTTTTTCAGACATGTTCCCCAGTATGTGATGAGAATATACACAAGAAAATTAAGACTTTAGGCTAGCTGATGCTCTATGCTAACATTGACACAATAATGGATGGGGAAGAAAATGGTGACTGTATGACTAGCTAGCTAGCTAACACAAAACACAAAAGGGATCGCTACATAGGAAGTGCTGGGAATGTTAGGGGTACTGATTGGCATGACAATGATGAGCAGCAACTATACAGCTGCTCTGACGTCCGTTATCATTTTGAAATCATTTGATAGCTTATATAGATTGCATAAAGCCTAAAATTATCTCTAACATTGCTGCTTTTCCAAATTTGGCCCAACACTCCTCCAACGTCTGAGAGTCCTGTTGCATTATGTTTGTTCTGTCTAGATGGAAACAGAAATCTGTACAGACATTAATGCTTCCCAGAAGGTGAATCCTACTGACTTTGGTGATCCACTAAGTTTTCCATCTAGGTTAGGGTTATCTGGCACACACATTTTAAGTGAACTGCAATAGCTTTGGTGTTACTCTAACTTCTCAGCTATCACCATCATCTGGTCTGAATTTCCCTCCCAAGGCAGGACATTTACACTTCTCTCTGCTTTTTAGAGGAAACTTGTGTGTATGTGTGACATTAGCTGTATTTTACCTTTTACCTTTGGATAACCAGCTGCTTAATTAGATGAAGCCTCAGTGATCCCTATAGGGTAATTAAGAAAGATCACCTAGACGACAAAGGTGGGATTCAAACCCACCAGTGCAGAGTGCAATGGATTAGCAGTCTACGAGCCAGCCGTCTCATTAGCAGAGCCAGCTCTGCAGTTTTACCTTTTCAAGTCACACTCTGAGTCTGATGTAGAAACTCCATTCACATGGGTTTAAAAACCTCCTTTAAATTCTGATTTACAAGGATAGGTTTATAGCATGTGGTATCAAACTATCAGATTGATTTATGGGTATGTAGATGTACCTTTCCATGTATGGAAACTGAAAGGTTAGCACTCATTTTAACTGCAGTAACATGACTTATCATTACGCATACAGTATTCTGAAACTGTCACCAATGTTACTATGTAAGAATCAAGAGATTTACTCAACATTTTACAGCGCTTGTCCCATCCTGATGCGTGTAGTCCTGCAGTTCTGCTGTACATTAGTAAGCTGACATAGAGACTACATTCAGCTTGTTTTAATGCCACTCTGTGCTGTAGACTCAGGTGACATGGTTTCTGATTTACTCAAGAAGACACTGTTTGTGCTGCAGAGACTATGTTTCAGTATATAATTATTAACCAATAGTAACCACAAGTAATGGGTTGCACAGTAAAAATACTCATATAAATGATCATAATTACATCCTTTGGTGCCTTTCTAAGAGGGTACATCTATTTGAGTGTTTATGCTGCATAATATTTACAATGTAAGTAGACTATTTCAACCTTGTATGGCAGCAGTGAGCATTTAAGGCCACATGAACATTTTCAACCTGTCTGTATCAGATGATACTGTAGGTGGCACTTGAGACAAACGAGCATCACTAAAGTTCCAGAGAGTGGCCTTTTAGAGAGTGTTGACCCTGCCTCTTTCACAGACTTCACACAAGAGCACTACTATGATGCAAAATAAGTCATAGAACACATGAACGCTGATTAAATATTTATCGGAAAACCAAAAGAGAGCAAGAGTATTGCAAAAATAAGGTAGAGGTAGAGGTTGACATTTTAAATATGATTCAATGAAGGGTTATAATAAATCACACCTTGATGTTCTGGTATGTGCCTCTGCTTTTTCTGCTGCAGACAAAGCATTTTACTTCATGCTGCCACTCACAGTCACAGGCCCACTGCTAACCACAGAGCACCAAACAATAAGGAATGCAAAGAGTCTGGATGGGGCATGTCACCAACCTCTCCATCAACAAAGCAGCAGCTAAAAATACTAAAGTGTACAGACACAAATAGAATTTATTTGTTTAAAAAATGATAATTAATTCTATTAATGTAATATTAGATTGGACTTCATCAGCTACACATAAACAGATAAACAGATGGGGTAGTTATAGTACATCTGTAATTGTGATATATCCTAAGTAAACAAAAATATAATAAAAATGTGCATGATATATCTTACTCCTCCTCACCATAATCCTCCTCTCATGTCCAAAAAAACTATTAAAAACACATCAGTGAGCCACACTAATGCACTAGGTCATTACCATCAATACACACTCAGTCCCACTTGTTGACTCAGTCCCACATACACCATCCTGCTGCTGCTGATACTCACCAGAGCACCACATGTGTATTAATCCACAGCTGAAAATAGTCTCCAACAAATGCACAATTTCCTCCTGTTTGACTAATGTTTGCTGAAAGCTACAGCTGTTTCAGGAAATTACTGAAAAAAATCATCTATTTTTAGATTGGTAGATTTACATCTTCAGCAGGAATAAATGGGGTTGTGTCTGAGAGCCGCAGATAAGCCTGAATATATATATATATATATACATATATATATATATATATATATATATATATATATACATATATATATATATATATGTGTGTGTGTGTGTGTGTGTGTGCGTGTGTGTGTGAGTGGTGGAGAGTATTTAAACACCTCTCTCCTCCACCTGTCTGCTGGGCTGCCAGGTTAGCTGAGGTGGGATTGATCAGCGAGGAGCATCACAGTCTTGTTTTATGTTTAACCAAACACAAGAACAAAGGTTTCAACTTAATGATATGTGTGTCACATCTCCTGATAACAAGCCATCAGGCAATCCTTGATCACGTCATGCTTCAAAGAAAGTGGTTCCTCTATGCATCTTACTTAGTTTCTTCCTCTTCCCATGTTTCCAGCATTTTCTTGTCAGTTTATCATGCATATATACATGTGACTGATACACTACCATATGTTTCTGTGGGCCTGTCTCTTGAAATTATGTACGTTTTTATATCTCTAATTTATGTCAACTGCTCCTCTTCTGTATATCCCAGGAGGGGTTGATTGCTCTCCTTGTTGAATCTTTAGCATGCTGCTTTCATTCCCATATTGTATGTAGAACCTGTGCTGTCAAAAACTACTGTTTAAGTATTTGTACAATCAATTGAAATTACATGACAAAAGCCTTCCTTGGGTGCTTTCTATGCAGACTGGTGTTGTCCGGTAAACTTAAGCTGTCCTTTTGATCATGTTTAATGTGGTAGCATGCACAGTAATAATAAGATCCTGCTTTGGTTGAGAGGGGAGAGAAAACAATGAATTTTTCCACTTTGCATGGGCTTCCTATCAAACTTTCTGGCAACGAATAATTAATATTCACCCAAGCCATGTAAGCACTTTTGTTGCATTTGATGGCCCCTGACCACTCACTGTTCCTCTGTTCATATGCTTTTGACTACATGTTATGGGGATTAAGATGCAAATTGTTGCCCTAATCTTTCAGAGTGAAATAAGCTTTCTTGGTGTGGAGCTAAGTAAGCATATACTGTATTCTGCTGAAGCACGGGTACTATCATCAGTATGCAAAGCTCAGCCTTGCTGGCATTTCCAGACACATAATGACATTCATATGTAATGTACGTGAATGCTATAATGTTTATCGTAAACTTTCATAATGTGTGTTTTCACATCTAATATACAGTAGTCAATGAGAGTACAGTAAACCATATACACACAGGGCTTAATCTGCTGCTGCTGTTTAATCTGCATGGACATTGACTAAATCATGACGGATGTCTTTATTGCTCTTTTTTTCCCCTACATACACAATCTGAGATTCATTTTCCATACAGTTTGAGCGAAAGCTGCATAGCCAATGTCTTCATAAGTCTTGGGTTTTCTGTGCCAAGTCAGCTCCACAGAAGAGGAGATGAATGTAAATCCATGCCTATAGATTATCTATTCTCCTTGCACAAAAACTGCCTGCCACAATCCCCCATTCACCCTCTTTATATTCCTTCCCTTCATATGGATTTCAGCAGTCAAATCGTATTATGTAGAGACACCCCGGTGGCTTGCTGGTGCAAGGATTTGTACTCTAGTACTTGCAGTTTTGTGGGTTAAAATCTGAACAATTCAGGCGCATGTGTGTTCTCTCTCATTCTTTCTCCTCTAATACAAGCTGAAATAGTTTTAAAAAATTGTAAGTATTATTTTACATAGTGAATTTAAATCCAGTCCTTTAGAATAGTCATTCTCAAATCTCATTATGACAATACTCTTTCTGCTAAAACAAGTGTTACAGTTGGAAAAGTTGTGCAGTTATATTGTGGAGACGTGGGTTCAAATATGGGTTAAGATGTGAAGTCCCTACTTACTGTGAGGTCACCCAAATATGAGGGAAGTGGTAAAGGACCTAAAGCACATTGAAGGTAGTGTTAGCTAACAACTATCCACAACATAACATAACATAACGTAACATAACATAACATAACATAAGCACAGAAATTCATCTACACAGGATCACAGGTATTCAGTGATTGAGCAGATCAGGGATCAGATAAACATTACAGCACCTTGTATTTATAGAATTAGTTGAAATGTTTCTCCTCCTTACTTTAATGAGAAAGAGAACAGTTTCACTCCTTTCCAATTTTCCAACTTTCAACTCCAAGGAGAGAGATTATAGATGTGTTGAGAAAATCATCAGTGCCATGGGAGAAGTAAACATATGGACCAGTGGAGAGACCGATGCATTTACAGGTTTTCAGCATTGGGTGAGAATGTGTCTGTCTTCACTCACACTCATCTTTTCTGACACTGAATAGTTGTCCAGTCTGTCCAAGATGCATGACATGATACAGTAAATTGGGCCTAAAAATATACCACAGTGGGTTGCCCACAGAAAATCCTGATGGGGTCCCCAAAGGGCAAATCTACTGTGAGCCCCCATGGGCTAACCCACAGAGGTACTGGATTGTGGATTGCCAACGTCCACGAAGACCACAGTAAACCCACACTAACCCACACTGGGCCCACACAGGCATGTTTGCCAAGCAAATACAGTCCAGAGCTTAATTAGCTTAGCTTGGCTCTGCCCACACTTATTAAAAATTCTCTCTGCAGTACTGCTCACTCAATAATATGTTGGTCTTGTTTCTTTAAATCCATACACTAACAGAACTGTGCAAAGCAACTACAATCTTGCGATCACTTTGACATTCACTTAAAACTGTTACCGTAAGTAACTCCCCCTACTGTTTCTGTTTGCGTACGGATTGAACATTAATTTGTTTGAGACGTTTAAAGACTTTTGACTGTCCTGCTTCCACTTTTTATGCTAAGCTAATCTTATAATCTCCTGGTTCTGGCTACATACTTATACAGGTGTGCAGTATCAATCTTCTCATCTAAATTTCAGCAAAAGAGCAAATAAGTTTATGTCACAAAATAACAAACTGTTCCTCTTGCTAATTCAGACTAATGTTAGCATGTTCCCCTCCATCATGATAGTATCCATAAAAAGCTTTTCCTTCATGTTCCTTCATGGATTGAAGAGCACTGCACTAGGACTTGTTGAGCGCTGACTTGTAGCCTTGGCTGTGAGAGAGAAGACAGGAACTTTTATCAGTAGGTGTTTGATTGTTCATTTTTGCGCCTCACTGTAAACCACATGAAAGACTACATGGTTATGTGATCTAACCAGAGATCCCATCATAAGAGGCTTCACACACATTTACCCTACAATAACTGTCCTTTCTATCAGATGATAGAGATTATACATTCTTCTCAGGGGGAAACTGTCACACCATCCTTTCACTCCAGCCAAATAGTACAGTCAAATCCATTATCCTCTGGGAGCCTGGCAGAGGGGCAACACTTCGAGACGACAAGGCACATATTTTCTTTTCAATCTCCTGTCTTCACCAAGAGCATTTCTGTCGCTCATTTCCATCATAATCTGCTCATGTCTATGTTTTTTGTCACGATGATGACTGATGCTACACACAGGAGGGAAACATGAATCTCATTCTGTTTATTTATTTTATTGCTGATGCCTTTCCCTGAGCCACATGTGTTGACAAATATTCCTAAAGGCTGATATTCAGAACTCAAATGTATAATGTGGACATACTCAGACATTTTGCATTTAGCCTCATCCCAGGTCTAAGAATTTGTTAGTCACCTCTCAAATGGGTGTGAATGTATCTATACAATGTATATAGTTTGTGTATGATAATAGGTGCTATAATATACAACCAAATTTAATATGATACCATGGTCTAGGAGTGTGTGTGTTAAGTAAGAAATGGATGAGTGGAACATAAAACTTAAAAGAGGATCCTACCCTGGCCACTTGCCAACAAAATGACATGTAATCTAATTTTATTTTATTTTTTTCAATTTATCAAATGACAATGTTTTATGTGAAGGGGGTTTCTCATAGTGACCTACAGAAAATTATCACCAAAATCTGCACCTCCCTTTGGCTTTACTGAGCCTTATAGCAAGTTTAGTTTTAGCTGTCCGGCAGCTGTTTTCAACAAGGATGCTTCAAAAGCCCACTGTACACTACTTGCTGAGTTGAAAATGAATATTGGGCTTGAAACATGACTCTAGATGATTGATAATGTTGCTCTGTATATAAGCAACCCTTCACTAAAAGGTTTGATAAATCAGCAAGTTGTGAACACAATGACAACAATGACATTGTTGTGCTCACAATTTGTTTCTGTTGCTCCCAAAGTGACTAAAAAAAGTGTTTGCAGACTTTGCTGATTCCAGTGTCCCACCTCCTTCTCAGGAGGTAGAAGTGGACACCATCTAATATGTATTTCTGTGAATCTGACTTTGGTCTGTAGTTGCCTTTATGCTAATGTGAAGGCATTCAGTTAAAACTTGAGTCATGATAGAAGTGTTACCTGGTCAGACCCACCTGTCATTGTGGGGAAGTTATTCTGGTGCTCATTCAAACGTGATACAGGCATCTAAAACTGCCTGCACACTTATGCCATCAAGTAGATGAGGCTATAGATCCTAGTGCCACTTTGAAAGTAAAATGGAGGGGAGAAAAAAAGGAAGGATTTTTATACTTTTTACAGAGGAGTAAAGAAAGATGGAAAACGTTAATGAGGCAGAGAAAGGAGAGACGTGTATATGTGCTGAGAAAACAAACTGTACCTCCCCTTCTGTATCAGTCATTTCTCAGTTGATACCATATGCTTCTAGGAGTACTTTTGTGGAAGCATGTATAGAGTGTGCACTGCAGTCATATGTGTCAGTGTACTCACATCTGTGTTTTGCTGTTGTGTGTATGTGTATGTGGTCCTCTTTACATCTGCCTTTGTGTGTGTGCAAGTGTGCATGATCCATGTTAGCTGTCTTCCCTGGCTATAATGGGCCAAGCTGGCAACCTGCTGGCAACCTGACGTTTGACAGAAAACAATGCATATTCATCTCTCTGCCGCTCTCTCTCTCTCACACACACACACACACACACACACACACACAAACTGAGTGGCTCCCTGTGGTTCTGCTGCCACTGAGCCGTATGGACGATTAGTCAAGGCCACAGCCCTCACCTTTTAAAGTGTTCTTTCTTTTTCTTTGCCCTCTTTTCAAAGTTTCCCTCTTTTTTATTGTTTTCTCTTTTTAAATGTACCTTCTTTTGCTTAAGAATTTGTTTTATCAGTCTATTTCCTCTCCCTTTTCTACTTATTCTCTGTTCATTTCTTCTCTTCAAATAAGGCTAATTTTAATTTTTCAATGCATGTAAAATATTTGTTCATATCTAACGTCCTCTGTAACTATGAATTTCCTTTTATAGAAGGCATAAAAAACTGAAAATGTTTCTCACGCAGAGTTAAAGAGTCGTGAGATGGCAGATTTGGAAATTACAGACATGCTTCAGTAATGATTACTTTAGCTCCCCTCTGTAAAACTCATTTGGACTCCTGTCTGAACAGAGCTTTCGTGCTGTCGTCCTGCTCTTGTTCGCTTTCCATTCATTTCATCCATCTTCACATCTTTGCCTCTCTTTGCATCATACACCTTCACATTAAAATGATTTGACAACTGCTTTGCTACCTTAAAACTATAAACTCAATACTACCAGGGGCTGTGAGAATAACTGGGCCCGCTTCCAATCGTTTTTATGCAAATCATGATGTATCACATCTCCATAAAGTTTCCTCAGCACTGCAAGAAAAGTTTTAGTAGCTTGCTTGAGGTGCAAACAAAGTTGCTGCTAAAGAAATTATTAGCTTTAGAGGCACATTTGACACGATCACTCAGACAAATTATTCATTTTCATTGCACCTGAACTCATAAGTGAGTTTGAACAACCTGAAATATATCTGTAAGTTATCTGTCTGGCTCTTTGGTGGTGATGCAATAATGTCTTTACTTTCAGGATTTGAAGTGACATTAATCACTGAAAACTTTAAGCCCAGCCATGACAGAATAATATTTGCTGCAGGTTTTCCCATTTGTCACACCTTTTGTGTTTCTGTGACTGTGTTTGCATAGTCTTGACCATTGTTCCTTCTGGCTATACTACATTGTGGGGTAGCACTCTATTTTAACCCCCTCTTTGGCTTTTATAAACACTATATATACATGTAACAGATGGTTGATGACACACTATAATATAGAAGGTAAAGTTTTACCACACCATACTTGCCAAGTTCATTTCTGAGATGTTGGAATATGACGACGAAGTTTGAGGGGGCATGAAATACAAGTAGTAAGACATTCAAACAGATTGTCAAACCAGTAGTTTAACCAGATTAACTAAAGCTCTTTAAGTGGAGGCAAAACTGAAAGTCAATAAAAATCCCTTGGAGATTTGTAGAATTGTGTGCATGCAATATCGAGTACAGAAGATTTAACTTGAACCAGGACATTAGAAAGCCAACAGCAGCCTGTGTATGTAACTTCCTAATATTTTTCTAGAAAGCCTTCATTGAAGGAGCTGTGTAATTTGGTACTAATTATACAAAATGTATCCATTTCTTTGAAAATAAATTACATGTTATTCACTTCATCCACCAGTGGTCATAATGTTATGGCTGATCGGTGTATACTCTATGCTAACTTACACCATTACACCATTGAAATGAAATGTATTCTCTGTAAGTGAACCAACTAATTATCTTTCTTCAATACTTGCACTGTAATTAGTGCCAAATTAAAATTGCATACCGCAGTCATTCAAAGAAAAGGAATCAGAAATGATGAGTGAACTTTTTAAAATTATAGACCATTAGAATTGAAAGTCGTAATGTATTTGTTTTATTAGATAAAGATGGAAGCAGAAGGCTGCACAGTGGTGCAGTGGTTAGCACTGTTACGTCACAGCAAGAAGGTGCTGAGTTCGAACCCCGGCTCAAAACTGTGTGGAGTTTGCATGTTCTCCCTGTGGGTTTCCTGGCTTCCTCCCACAGTCCAACAACATGCAGGTAGTACATTGCCCATAGGTGTGACTGTGAGCATGAATGGTTGTCTCCATATGTTACCCCTGAATTAGACTGGTGATCTGTCCACAGTGTATCTATCTATCCAGTGTCAGCTAGGATTGGCTCCAGCCACAACACAAAACGTAAAAGGGATAAGTGGTATATGGATGGATGGATGTAAAGTTAAGTAACCTGTGGCTTTGTTTAAAATCTACTGATCATCATTTCTTGCCCCAGCTAATGTCACCATGTTCCTTTATGGCAAGTACAGTGTTATTATTGTTGATAGTAAGAGTGGCCAAAATCATGATCATATCATCCCCAAGTATTTCCTGTTTTAATTTGTTATCTCCAACCTCTCCTTCTTATTTAAGATTCTACTTCCTGCCCTCGTGTTTCCTGCTCCTGTGACTGTTTGCCCATGTGTTGCTCTGTCCCACTGTCCTACTTCTCCCTGTGTATTTAGTCTGTGTTCCCTTCAGCGAGTGTTAGTTCATATTTGTTTTCTCTGACAAGCACACCAGCCATTTCACAGTGTTGTTTTTATTTTGCTCTTTTGAGTTTCTTTGCTCTTTGACCTCACCTCAACTAAGTCCTTTCAGTAAAGTTTGCCTTTTTGCCTGACTGCCTGTGTACCGAACCTTTTGCCTTCAGTAATGACCTTGATATTTTGTTTATTTGTTTGTTTGTTTTTGTCTTGAGTCATGCATTTAAGGTTTGTCTATGCCTAACACTCTGGATTATCTTTTAGATTTGATATAGGTTATAATAGGTTTATTATGCATCTACACATTTTCTTTTTCTTATCAGATTTTGTCCAAATTTTGTTCAAGCTTTCCAGCTATAATGTGATTAGCTAATGTGATTGGCACATTTACTTTTGCACTCTGTACACTTTCTCTAGCACTGGACTGCAGGCCTGATTACTACAAACACTGCTTCTCCTGTAATATCTTGGTTTCACTTTCTTTGACAACTTCATTTTCTTTTATTATATATTATATTATTTATTATATGTTTATCTGTACCTGAGTCTTTGATGTGTTGGAGGTTTTGATCTTGATTTCTCTGTAGGAATCTTTAAAGCTTCATCTTCACCTTTTCTAACGTCACAGCCGGCTTTGTGTTTTTTGCTCTTATGAACTCGAGTGGAGGTTTGACTGACATGGTGACAACTGCAGGTGACAGAAGACTTACTTCAGTGCGAGCTGTTTCTTTAACTTTTCTCCTCTGCTGCAGTGTTGTAACCTGGCTGACCCTGCACAAGGCAAATGGTGAATTTCCACTTTGGACAGACACTTAAATGTGTCACAACACACTGTATCGGAAACTGAACTACTCTCCCCTTTCACATAAAAAATATATCTCTCTAAAACACAATTGGCACTCTTTTCCTCTCCGGCCTTCACTGTCTTTTCTCTCCCGGTTTAATTCTCTTCCAGTCCCTAAGATTTTTATCATCTCTTCCTATAACCGTCCTTCCTTTTATTTCCCTCCTCCACTGCTGTTCTCTGTTCTCTTTCTCTTCCTGTCACTTGTCAAAACCTCTTTTTTCTTCTCACTTGCTTCTGCACTTTTTCTCTCCTCGCTTCTCCACTCCCTTGGCCTCATTACAAACTTTTCTTTATGATTTCATTTTGTTTCTTACCCCTCGCACAGCCTTAATTTAAATTTCAGATAATGGCCATTAGATATTTATAGTAACTTAATGGCAAACCATATCTCTGATATATAGCTGCTCTTTCTCTGTGTTCATATGTATACATTATCCTCTTCTCTTTAACCTTGTTCCATTCTGTCTTTTCCTCTGAAACATGTCCTGGCACATTAGAGTAAAGCTTTATTTCAACAACAGTTGTGACAGTGAGTCATCTGGAAGTTTTCAAAGCCTCCAGCTGCTCCACTTTTACTTCCTGCAAGTTTTGCTCCTGAGTGACACTGACCAAACTGCTGGCGTTGTATGCCTCTTCCCTCAAAACACCTGTGTCCAAACTAGAGTTTCCGAGGAATCCAGAGAAAGCAACACAGGAAGATTACAATAAGATTAGATTTCTTTATAAAGCTGAGGGAAACAGACAGCCAGAGAAAGATGGAGCGTTCAAGCTGTGGGTTGAGTTTGTTTATATGACCTTCATTCGCTCTTAAATTTTCATTGGTCATTTGTTCAAACACTTTAAACACCAACAGTCACTTGGTCACTGACCACTGGTGGACCAAGGACCACTTGTGGATTATAATGTGTATGGTGAAGGAAAGCCCCATTATGACTGCAGAGCAAGTCAAAATGTTCTCTTGGATGTCAGTGTACATGTTTCCTTATCAAAGATCGAGGAAACTTCATGACCAAGACCTCACAGGATTCACCACAAGCTGCATATACCTAATAAACTTCAAAAACAGAAAGGCTAGGGGGGTGCTCAGACTCAGCCAAATACATCAAAACTCATTGGACAAGGTCACTCAGCAGGACAACACTCCTAAACGAAGCAACAAAAGCTTTTTAGGGTGAAGAGGTGGTCTATACCTGACTAGCTGAGTCAGTCTCAATCCAAAATGAGCTACATCCTATTTGCTGGAGATCAGACTATTGGCTGAGAGACTCTGGACACAGGTATCCATTATTTTATTTCAAAGTGAACGTGATGAAGCACAGAGCCTGAAGAGCAAAAATGTGTAACTGTCCAAACAGTTATAGACCACACTTTATGAATGATTATTGTAAAGGTAATTTGTTATGCTTTTGGAGGGCACTGGTGAATTATATCTTCCTTATTCATAGAGGCACCAGTTAAGAAAATATTCTTATTGATCATTTTGCAAACACCTTTATTTGGTTTTGTCTGAAAAATGTGTTATTTAAAGAGTAATGCTGGTGCTGTTCAATATTTTCAAAATTGTCAACAAATGTGTGTGGAAAGCCTGATATATCTTATTCCTCTGTGTCATAGAGCTCCATTATTATCCAATAATAATTAAAAACACAGCACAGTGGTGAGCCACACTGTCACACTGAGTGACAAGGACTTTCACTGAAATGAAAGTGGACACTGTAATTTATTTTGACACAGTTCCACATAGACCATTGTGCTATTGTAAATTCTCTCAAGAGCATCAAATCTGTATTAATCCACAGCTGTAAATAGTCCCCAATAAACTTATTGCTCCCTGTTTTTTTTTTGTTTTTTTTTTGTTAGGTACACTAAAACCTACAGTGCCCAGTTTTTTTCTGTTTGTTTTTTATGCCATTATCTTGACAACAGAGAAATCTCAAAAAGTGTTATCTCAATAAAACCAGCTTTATGATCTTGAGATAATGAGATAATCAATCTGCTATAATGAGAAAACAAAAGATCTACTTTTCTTCTTATTACTTACAATGTGTGTGCCACACCAACAGGCATATGAATCCTTCCCAACAGTCATGGCAGTGATCCTGAAGGCTGAAATCAGGTACAGTAAAATGACCCAGACCCTCATCCTGTGCTCTCAAGAAAATGTGATAAATTATCTTGTTACCTCAGGGAATGTGCTTTTTGTTTTCTCGAGATAACAAGGTAAATGAAACCTCTGAGAAAACAAACTTTGTTGTCTCAAGAAAATGAAATAATGAACTTGTGATCTCGAGATAACAGCAATGAAAAATTAAATAAATAAATAAAATAAATAAAGTACAGCCATTCTCAGTTTCTATAGTTTTGGGCAATCACCAAGGTTTTTTTTTTTTTTTTTTTTTTTTTTTTTTTTAAATGGAGCTATCTATCATTGATTTTGAACTTTTCATTGGATTTTTTGCCATTAAGTAAACTAAAACTAAAAGTATACTAATGGCCATATTCTGTAAGAATCAATAAAGCTTAATCTTGAATATAAAATCAAAATTTGCTGGTTGATGTGAATGGAGTTAGAACTAAAAAGCTGCTGGTCTTTTTTTCTCTATTGTGAAAAAATAGGGAGTCATTGGATTTCAACCTGTTTCTTGGGGTCAAAATGAACAGTTAAAGCTACAAAAGAAGAGTATGATGGCTACTTTATATAGCACCATTAGCCTCTACTGGTTAGGGCTGCAACTAATGATTATTTTTATTAGTATTTCATGTGCAGATTTTTTTTTGTTCACAGGCACAAAGGTCTGTCATAAGTTCACAGAGACTGTGGAATCATTCGAATGTCTGTTTTATCTATCTATCTATCTATCTATCTATCTATCTATTCCTTTTTTTCAGCTATCCGCCTTTTTTTTAATTAATGAATAAGCCAGTCAATTCAGAGCTGTCAGAGTATGTGTTTGTTCTCATCAAGTTTCCTCTCCTGTGCTCCAGTTTCCCTGTGTGGCCTTACAGTAGAGACAACCAGCCCCATCAATATTTAAAATGCATTCTAATTAAGCCCTGGCTGCACCCTTGGCGCCTGAGATGAGCAAAGGGGTGAAATTAAAGGCGCCCCTCACCCTCCAGTGCCTCCACGTCCCCACTGACTTTTCATCAACCTGAAAACAACAACAGCAACAAATTGCTGCTCACTCGCCACGTCTGCTGCTGTGGTGGGGGGATGGGGGGGTGGGGGTCTGAGTGTGGGGGGTGGAGGGTGTGGACACTGCACTGTGAAACATGTTTCATCTAATGGAGGGTTAAATATTTATGGCCTCCTTGATCCTCCTGTACAATGTGGGAGTGCCGATGGATGACTGATGTATGTAGGTTAAGTTAGCCTGAGACAAAGAGGGAGAGATTTGATGCATGTGTATGTGTTTGTGTATTGTGTGTGCATGTGTGTGAGGGTTTATGTTCCTGTGAGATCATGTTTCAGCGCTGACGATGAGGAAAATGTTTCGGCCCCTTTTGATTGAAGCGACCTAAAGAGACAGACTAATAGAGTGCAGACGGTCACAACTGTGTGTGTGTGAGTGTGTTTGATGACAGTGAATCTGATTTGAGTAGACTAAGTGAGTGAAAGAAGTGAGGGAGAGCACTGGACAGATGAGGAGAAATTACCCAGAAAAATCTACTTCTGTAAAGATGGAGAATGTTTATAGGTGTGTGTGTGTGTGTGTGTGTGTGTGTGGCAAAGAGGAAAAGTGCAGATTGTTATGTATGCAGTTTCATTATGTGTAACTGTATGAACATGTGTGTGTTTTGCAGACACAAACACACACCAGAGTTTCTCTGACGTCATGCCTGCCTCCTCTGACCAATGTCATTTTATCAGTTTTCTTGAGTACTGAACAATGATGGATTACTGGAACAAAAAAGCTGTCAACACTTCACTTAGAAATGCATTGTTTTTTAACTGGACAGCTTAGACATGTATTATACTTTAATAGACCAGCTTAGAAATCAGTTTTGTTTTCAAAACTGAGCCCCTCTTAAAGAAAACGCCATCGTTGTTTAGCAGTTGTCCTTGTGGTTGATTTTTGGAACTCTAAGATGGAAGGTCATAGTTTTAGCAATGGATTTGCCAGTTCTTTTTAAGTTAGACAAACTTTCATATACAACTAAACTGCTTTCCAAGTAGTGGCAACATTATTGGTTGCCTTTTTGAATGATTGAATGCATGACATGTCACATTTATTAAGAACAGCAGAGTTGCCAGAAGGTGGTTGGGGTGGAGGGCAGAGACTTGGGGTCATATCCAGATTTGGGTTTAGGCAACAGAAGCACTTTGCTTAAGATTAACGACCAATAGCTGCAAGTGTCCAAATGTAACCATAAAAGCTTTTGTCACCACGGGTGGATATGGTGATGCAAGATCAGATATTTTGGCAGAAAATATTGTCCATGAATGTTTTACTGGTAAGTTCAATATCAATTTGCAACTGAACAAATATGTAAATGACCAATATTTCCTTATTACCTTAATTTAAAAAGTAACCTATTTGCAATGACATTTCCTACAAAGCTCTGACATACCTGACCTGGGACTTAATAATACAGACATGTCTGAAAACCAAACAAACATGGCTGCCACATGTAAGCCCAAGTTGTTTGATCAGTGTAATTCAACCCAAATTGAATAGGCATAGTGGTGTATTGAGAGAACAGCCTTTTTAAAGCGCACACAACCAACTTGTAATCTTGCACCTGCCGTGAGTTATCTAATGATGTGAGCACTCGCAAGTCATTAACGTTCACCCTATATGACGTATGACCTTCTACTCAAACTGATACTTGGCTTTGGATATAATTTGGAAGTGTAGACTCATTGCATATGGACATAATTAGATCTGACTGAAGGGTTTAGAATATATAAAGTTTATGCCTTATTGCAGATATATTGATAACAGTGTGGTATATGTTGGATGATAAGTAACAAGAACTTGCAGTACAGAAATCAAAGAGTAGGTCTGAATTTTGAATTTTATCTCAGGTGAGAAAAAAAAAAAAATCTGCTACTGAATGATTTAGCTGTCTCCAGTCACCAACCACATTCACCTTTTATGGAAGTGACCAAAGTAGTCACTGGTCTTAAGTTCTGAGCTGCTCAAGGGCATTATTTCCACTAGGGACTCTCACTTTTCAAAGTCCTTTTTTTTTGTCTGCTACTACCACAGGGCATTTTTATTCACAGTTAATATTATCCTACATGGGTGATTTTGATGTTTATGTTTCTTATTGATAGCCAGTCTTACAAAACACTGCTCTTTTTAGAACAAACCAAATGAGTTTTCTAGCACTGGTTTGAATGTGGTCACTTTCACAGTCTTTGTAAGAAATTCTGTGATATCATTTCTTTTCTTTACTTAGATTAACAATTCCACTTCCTGTCTTTGTTTTCCCAACTTTCCTTTACTTTTCATTTCCTGTGACTCTTTTCATTGCTCTCCGTGGCACGGCCTAAATCTCTGTCTGATAAAATGATTTATGTCAAATGTTGTTTATCTGCTTGTTTGCTTCTTCTCATAGTTTTGATCCCATCTCTCCCATTATATAGGGTGTGTGCCTGTATGCATGTATGTATGTGCTCTACGTGAGTGTGATTTCGACCTCACTGTTCAAGTTAAAAAGACTCATCTTCAAAGCTTTGTCAGTTAACAAGATGTATAGGAGCTCACACTGAGGGAAGTATCTTGAAAGACAGTTTTTTTTTCCACCTCATTACACACACATATTTACTCTATCCCCCCCCCAAACACACACACACACACACACACACACACACACACACAAATTCACATGTGCAGAGATCATGAAAGACATCTTCCCACACAGATGCATACACACACACACACACACACACACACATATATACATAGAGATACTAATAAGGGTCTGATTGAAGTGCTGATGCTTTATAGAGGGGTGAGCCCCACATTTTGAACCCATAGAGGACTTGATCCATCAACCGATGCAGTGACAGGTTCATAACACATGCAGAGATGAAGGAGCGTGAGGGTGTGTGTGTCTGTGCTTTGTAGTTGGGTGTCCTGCATCACTTAACCACTGTGAATCATATGTGAGGGTGGCCCACCCTGGGGATGTGTGTGTGTGTGAGGGAAGTGTATATACGTAGATGCAAATATGTCTTTGTGCCTGTTTGCATCTCACTCATGTTTACTGTATGAGAGTTTTTTATATACATTCTTCCAACAAGATCTCAATTCATCTTTATTAGATTATTCATAGTTATTATTCATATCCATATCCATAACTTATATAAGTGAGGGATGCAAACAAATGTATGTGTGTATCTGACTGACATGGCCTCTTATCTCCATTGTAGAAGTGTGTATACTGAGTGTCAAGGGAGGAAATATGAGGTTATTTTCTCAAATCACTGCAGCACAACACAGCAGATAACACAGCTAATGGAAGAAGATGACATTCTGTGTAAAATCAATGTGCAGCCGAGTCCGACTGCCTTTGCACAAACAACTAATTGATTCATCTCTTCATGATAAGTCTCCCCGCCTGTGAGAACCAAACAGGGGAATGTTTCGGTGGTTTGATCATCGTCTCTCTCTCTCTCGCACAATTGACTTGTGACTTCAGAAATGGGTCCATTACTTCAAAAGGTTGTGCCTATCCTAGCCTTTGTTTTTGATCTTAAGACACACTTTATTTAAGCTTTACAGTGCAACAGGTACAAGAAAAGAGTAACAAGCCAAGGTGTGTCACAGCCTTTACTGCTACAGTGCTTCATTTTTCTGGCTGCTTATAATTTCTCTTTTGAAGCAAGCTCCAGTCCCCCACACAAAGGCCAGACAGGCTACACACCTGTCCACCACCCTGACCTTGATACCCTTACTTGCTATATACAGGGCACACTATTCTCTCTTAATTTAAGTGGATACAAGACCACACATTTTATTTATTTCACATGCTTGTGCCCCAGTATAAATGAGCTATGTTCCGGTATAAGTATATATGCCACGATTAATTCCCAACAACAACAAATATTTAACATTGCATTAATTCAGATAATTATGTCAAACTGACGGGAAAAGAATAGATGTATTTCTGCTCAAACGTGTAGCAAGAGTGTTGACTCCAAATATATAGGTCTGTTTTCTAGTCAGCCACACATGGGATGCTCCCTGATTAAATACTACCGGAGTCAAAGTTCTTCTTATGGGGTGGGGGGGGTCAGTGGGTGTGACATATTTGGGAGGTTGTAGTGGATGTAGAGATTTCTCAGGTAAATCTCAACTCCAAATTGACTGATGTAATTTTGTAGTCACCACGTGTCATCACTATTACTGCAAAACTCATTATATTTTCTATCTAAATCTATCAGTCTATGATTGACATAAAAATGCTTGGATGAAAACACTTTCACTGCTATTTACACAGTCAGAAATCTCAGTAAAAGTTATGAACTGAAAACTATCAACTGTCTAACATTTTGTGACATCAGCTCTGTGCAGCAGGTTTTCAGACATATATCTGAGATGGCTTCATAGCGCTGATCCCACTGAAGTGAAGAACTTCCAAAGTGCCATCACTTAAATGTGTGAACAGGCAGTCACGATTGGCTTTTCATTAGGTATTTTTGTTGTTCAATCTGCTAATGCCCACATTCTGCTCTCAAGGCTCCTCTTGTGATTGGAATTTGGATGCAGGCTTTGCTGGTGCAGCTTTCTCTCCACTCATTTCCCCATCTCTCCACTCCAACTGTCATAATAACCAACATAAAATCTGCTTGAGTAGGTGGAATGGCACTTTTGCTTAGAAGAAACAAAGCATCTTGACAGATTTATGTTTTATGAGCTGGACTGAGAGATAATAGCACAGTTTGTACTAGCCCACGTCATTAATAGTCAATTATAGATTTTTATGAAGTAGACAGCACTACTTTGATGCCAACAGACAGGTGATGCCAATACAGCAGCAAAAGAGACTCAGGGACTGAAATCATTATAATGTTTGTCATTTACCTAAAATTAATGGAACATACACCTCCTGATATTTTTTCTTGCATCCAAATGTCCATGAAATATGTTTTCACACAGAAGATTAACCTTAACCACCTGATCTCACATTTTGCATAGAAAATGCACATCCTCTTTTTAGAGCCATGTTTCAATCAAACCAGAATGCAAGTCGTGCATGTAGTATGACTTTTTTTTTTTTTTTTTAACCCCCAGTGTCAGTTGTTTGTACACCCATTGTTACAGTGCAGGAACAGCTGATGCAGAAGGACTTTCTATGGTGCAAATTCACCAACAATAAGATTATCCAACTTATACAACATACAATAGTTCAGCAAGCAGATAGCAGCGATATCAGAAGGCAGGTCTTATAAAATAACACTCATTCTGTTTTCAAGGCCTGTAAAGCATAAGACATAAAAGACTAATGAAATATTTTCCGGCTGGCTCTTGGGGACCTGAATCGATGGCCAGATGGGAGCAGCTCAAACTCTGAGTATGGTGGGTGTGAAGTATCTGTAATTATGTGTTTAGCATACAGCACTGTCAAATATATTCCAAAGTTGTTTTTGTGACTTGCCAATCACCTTCTCTGCAATTTTAACAATTTGCCAGAGCTTGTTTTTTGCTCTTTGCACTCAAGTTGGAGCACCAAGCTGTTATGTTAAATGATAAGATACTTTCAACCTGGCTCCTGTATGCAGCTTCAAATATATGTTGGCTCACACCAAAACTCCTCAGTATCCCAATTAAAAACAATCATTAGTTAGCTTTCTTAAAAATGTTCTCTAAGGGTCTGATTGATGACTGTGCCCAAGTACTTAAAAGATAAATAAATAAAAATGTAAAAGAACACAGACACATAGAAAGAAAAAAAACAAATGATGCTCAGGTGTAGCTCACAGCTACCTGACTGACTTCCAGTTTGCAAGACCATCCAAAGCATGATGCAAAACTCAACATGTACTCAAAGAATTGGACAAAAGCAGTGACAAAATCCATGAAATTTTGTTTTGTTACATTTTGTACTATCAGTACATTTTTGACCAAAATGTAATTTTCATACAGACATAGATGGCTCCCAGGTGATGCATGCTAAGAATTTCACACTCTAAAACCAATGTGTTGGGCACCCCTGTAGTGTCTGAAAGTCCATATATGTTTTTATCCTCTGGGGAAATCCAAAGCTTCACATGATTTCTACTTGCTGGGGTCATGTTTAAGTTAATGGTTGTGAACATAAAGATGTAAGTGTTAGGGAGAGGGGCTTGTTCTTCCCTTTTCTCTGTTTCTTGGAATAAGAGGTCATTGAATGAGGTCAGGATGTTTTGCTGGATTATAAAACATGTAAACAAGTACCCTATATATACTGATGTTTAGAGCTGTTAGGGAGAGAGCTCCATATTGGCTCTGATCCTCTCACAAGCTGCCTTTGTAATAAACCTTTATAAACAAGTAAGACAGTGTCAGCGGAGATCTTCTCTTCATCATCTTCACATCATCACCATCGAATATACTACACCCCCATAGCAGAATGGTTTGGGGTGCGTACCACATCTGCCTAAGTGCTCTGAGCAGCTGGTCCACGGATCGACTCCTGGTCTGGCCGGATCTTTACTGCGTGTCATTCCTGTCAGGGTGTCAGTTCTGAGCCAGGGCTTTTCTTTTGTAGTTCTGTTATGTTTGTTTTATTTCCTGTTTTATTTTGTAATCACTGGACCTTCCTCTTGTTTCAGGTGTCTTGTCTTCCCCTTCCTTCTGTGCTCCCTCCTCCTGGTGATTACCTACCCTGCCCTAATGTGGTTCACCTGTGTCTCATTGTCTGCCCTGCCCCTGTGTATTTAGTGTCTGTGTCTCCCTGCACTCCCTGCCAGTTCGTCTTGTGCCTCTACCAGACCTACCAGCCTTTGTGAAGAAACCTGTTCTCTAGCAGCCATAGATTTTGACCCTCGCCTATGTTTTTTGACCTTGCCTCAGCTCTAGTCCTTTTTGTACCGTTGCTTTCTCTCTTTGCTCTCCTGTGTACCGACTTCGCTTTATTAAAGGACCTTGATTTTGGTAACTCTGCCTCTGCCACCTGTTTGCGCCTGTGTCCACATTGCTACGTCCTGACAATTCCCCCACTCTCTCTCCCTGTTTCCCGTCTTCTCTCCACTGTCCTGTCAATAAAGGAGAAAAAGCCCAAAAAAATAACTTAAAAAAAAAAACAAAAAACAATGTGTTGGCTCGACAAAAAATAAATAAATAAAAATAACACAACAGTTTCCATCCAGCTTCATAATTTATGACAACTTGTACTGAAATTATCTTCAACAAACTACATTGAGTTAGAGGAATTAGCTTTTCCTCACAATTAAAGGTATTTTTAATTACGGAAAACTTAAGAATTGTTTGAATAAACACAAGTTTTTAAGTTGATGACTCATTAAAGTTAAGTTGTTCCAACTACGTTTTCCACTTGAATGAAAAGGATTTGTTTTGTGTGTCATGTACTCAACTATAATATTATGAATACACATTTTTAAATTTAAGTTGCTCCAATTACTGCATATCTTAAAGTCATCAACATAGAGAATGACAGCAATTTACATGTAGTATCTACTACAGAAAACAACTCTTTTTATCTATAATGAAATGCTCCGTACTAACTCTCACCATTACCTTGAGTCCTCATAAGATGAAATCCTGGATTTATTTTCTGGCTCAAAACCTGAAGCAGTGACTGCAGAGTAGGGACATACTGGAAGCTTCTATCTTCTTCCCAACCAAGTAAATACTCCACTGTTTCACACAATTTTAAGTTGATATAATTACCAACATTATTGTTTCAACACAACTTATTCCATATAATGTTTGCAACTTAGAAGGTTTATCTAAATCTAAAGTAAATTAGAATTGTGATGTCGCAACCATGCATTTAATGAAGTTCATTTAATAATTTAATTTAATAAAAGTGGTTGTAACAGGTTCCCTGAATTACTTTTTAGAGTATGATTTATGATCCCCTGACTTTCCCTTTAAAATTGTCAGGTTACTATTTCATAATCAGATATTTAAAAACAAATATTTACATTTGCATTAGTCTTAGCTCTACTTTATATAACAACTAATCATTAAATATTAGTGTAGCCGGAGCACTGTCCTCCATGGTGGCAGGCCTGGCGTGCAGAGCCTGGGCAGGCGTGGTGGAGTTCGTTGGCTGGTGTTTAGCACTGAGTGTCTGTTGACGTGCGGGCTGCGTTGGCCCACTGGAAGCCCGTTTTGGTGTGGGTGCCTCCACGTGGTAAGTCAGTGTTGTCCACTATCTCTTTATCTCTTTACCTTAATTTGTTGCTCTGCTCCCTGCTGATTGTTTATATTCTATGCTGCAGTGTTGTTCGGCAGCAGTCGTAGATGGCGCTGTGTGACGTTGCGCAGGTGAGGTCTACCTTAATTGATTCCTCCGCCACCTCTCTCTGGATGCTGCTGCTGTTCTGGCTTACTCTCCTTATCTGCATGCAGCTCAGTTTGGCCATTCATTGTTTTGTTTCCGGCATGAAGCTGCTGAGTCGGCCCTGGGTTTAGCCGACTATCCAAACAACAGGCTTTTTACAGTCTGCTGTGTGTTGAAAATCTGCATATGTAGACATGGTAAATATCAAACGCTCTGTTCAAAGGCAGTGAAAATTGAACAGCCCAGCCCAGACTTTGAAGGGTTAACGTGTTAATTGTACACAGTAACACTGCTACAAAGTTTATGGTAACAAGGGTAAAATGAATCAGCCTGGAGATGAATAAGCCAAATAATCACACTGCAGCAAAGACAAAAGCAAGGACTGAAGGATTACAACTTTATCCCCTCTCATGATGCAATGGCTGAGCCCAAAGTCAAAACTTTAATTTTATGGTTCCACTGAGATACAGCTGTGTTTGTAACACTTCTCACTGAAAAGCCACAACACTACTGGATTCCCCCTGCAGTGTCCATTTTGGGTAATTGTCTAATTAACAGCCAACTAATGTCATATCCCATTTCCTCTCTCTCTTTTTCTCTTTCTCACTTACACACACACACACATCAACAACACAACACATTAGGTGCTATTATGCATTTCTGTGAGGTAAAAACCCACTCTATCAAACTAATTGAAACACGTGGACTTGTAATAAAAGGGGAAAAGCATCAAATGGTGTTCAAGCAGAAATTAATTATTGTTATTGCTCCAAGAGAGAGAGTGACAGAGAGAGAGAGAGAGAGAGAGAGAGAGAGAGAGAGATAGAGAGAGAGAGAAGTTCCATTAAAAATTCATAGGTACCTGTGCACTTGGGTAATGGCAGCAGACAGAGCTGTCCAGCATCTTCCATTGCAGCCATTGTTGAACTGTCACAGCAAAGAACTTTGTGGATATTGAAGGAAGGGGAAACAGTTCATGAGATACACCGAGATGTGCTTGAGTGACAGGTCAGAGTCTCACCAGCATATGACACAAATCTACGAGAAATCTCCAGGCACTGGGTTTCCACATTCATAACAAAGTGACAGCAAACGGACACATACTGAGAGACAGATAGGATCACAACCAAAATAGCTGTTTCATAGAGTACAGAGAATAGTCTGGGCTGATAACCACAAACTTTTGCACACTAACATTTCATCAGTTTTTCACTTAATGTATGAAACAGTGTGATACTTGAGTAAAAAGCAATGTGCTGAAATTCTGACATTCTCAGTGAATGCAGTGTCATTTAACTCCTGAGGGACGCAGATAACTGGTGGAAAAACACTGAAACTGAAAGTTATGTGTGGCCATGCTGCAAAGACAGTTTTAAAGAATTCAATTTATTTGATATCATATCTCTTCAAATTCTTAACATGAGCTCATGGGATTCCATACAAATACCAAACCACTCTCAGAAAACCACTTTTTGGATGAAATGAAATGACGTGAGAAAATAATAAAAAAAAAAAAAAAATGTGTAGGAATCACACACAAATTGGTTTAATTTCATGAGACCAGGCTGAAATTCTACATATGATAGATATGTGGTAAAATTAACATCAAAATTAAAATGGATACTGTTGTGATGTTAGGCTGTTGTCCTCTCACTGGGGGGCTGGAGTCTTTCCAATCTGACAGTGGGCGAGAGGTGGGGCACAGCCTGGACAGATCACCAGTCAGAGGAATCTATTGACAATGTTATTCAAATTCAAAATGACAGAAACTCAGTCAGTGGAACCAAGCAATCCAGGGCAAAAGACAGGCGTACTTAATATAAAGTGCTTAATCCTCCTGTTATGTTATGGGTCAAATTGACCCGTTTTAAAGTTTGAACATCTAGGAAAAATAGTTAAAAGTATTTTTTCAGTATGAAACTTCTTCTGCTTGCCTTAATTAGTGTAATCAACATATTCATCTCACATATTTGCGACCACCCCCTGCATGTTTATATCACATAGATACTGTTCGGGTCAATTTGACCCAGCAGTCAAACTGGAGGTACAAGGGTGTCAGAAATGTCAGACTATTTCTTTCTTTGCAACTGTGAGACATATTTCACCCCAATCACACACAGACACACACACACACATGCACACAGACACACAGGTGCAGGTGTTATGACTTTTGATGGGAACCATTTATGTTCTCGCAGGAAAACTCCACCCATATTCAGTGGACACTCAACAGGGGAGGGGAAAAACATGTAAAAGATTCTCTGCATGGGAGTCCTACCAACATTACACTCTGTCAGGCAGACTGTTACAAAATGAGCAGCCGAAGCAAAAAGATGACAGTCCAGGAGGCTCTGGAAACCATCACTGATCATGACAGTGAAATAGAGGAGGATGTGTCTGAAGATGAAGACTTGAGCTAAATTCTGATTCTAATGATTCTGATTTTGAACCAGATGAGGGAATTGCTATTCCTGTTCCTCCAAGCAAGACATTCATGTCAAAGAATGGTGAAATACATTGGTCTTCATCCCCAAATATGTGTCAGGCAAAACTGTCTGCAGAAAACATAATAAAGACAGTGCCAGGGCCCACTAGGATGGCAGTGAGTCGTGTGACTGACATCAAGTCAGCTTTTGAGCTGGTCATGCCAAATTCAATACAGAAAATCATTCTGGAAATGACTAATCTGGGCAGCATGTTATGCCAACACCAGCTATGCACTGAACATGCAGGTTTACACTGGAAAGCCGGTTGGAGGAGCCCCAGAGAAGAATCAGGGCACAAGGGTTGTGCTCGACATGGCACAGGGTCTCAGGGGGCACAACATAACCTGTGACAATTTTTTCACGAACTACAATTTGGGTCAGGAGCTTCTAAAGAGAAAGCTCACAATGGTCGGAACTGTCCGAAAGAACAGGGCTGAACTCCCTGCTGAGCTGCTGGTAATCAAGAACAGGGCCCCTCAATCTTCTGTGTTTGCCTTCACAGACACCACAGCCCTGGTGTCTTACTGGCCCAAAAAGGGAAAAAAATGTTGTGCTCATGAGCACTCTGCACAAAAATGCAAAAAATCAGCACAAGAGAGGACCAGAAATCAAGCATGATCCTGGATTACAATGCCACCAAAGGGGGGGTGGACAACTTGGACAAAGTAACAGGGTACACCATTGCACTAAATATTGATAAAATAGTTAGTAATGGAATTAGTAATGAAATATTAACAATGCTTGTTAGGATTTTTTTGGTTTCAGACATCTTTTGGATAATTAAACATGCACTGGGTCAAATTGACCCGGGAACACCATTTCTGTTCCTCACAAATGAACATAACAGGAGGGTTAATGGGTTTAGTCTAATTAGTTTTTCCTTAGGTTCCTCCATAGGGAAACATCATGGTTCTGGTTATAATGACTGCTTTGTTAAGGGCAGGGAAGCTTTGATGTAATGTTTAGATGAATAAACAGCTTGTGTAGCCTACCCAAACAAAGAACTGACTCAGATCCTTTGAAAATTGGTGCATCAAGTACCTGTACTTATTTGGAGAATGAACAAAGCAGTCATGTTTCATATTACAATTCAAGTCAAGTGAAAGACTAAGTCATTAAGCTGCTCTAATTTTTAGGTTTTTAAGACACTTTCTAGCACTCTGGTGCTTCTCCATTAATCTTCTTTTCAATACAGTTTGACCTAAACATGCAGCCTGTTTAGATTTCAATCACAAAAGCTACAAAGAAGCTAAAAAAAAAAAAATTAAAAAAATCTCAGCAAACCTTCACCTCGTGCTGCCCTCCTTGAGTGCTTTAAAAAGACATTGAGGAACTCGGAAAATTAAACAGTTGATTTGAGGACAGATTCATGGGAACACACTGCTCTGATACAGCTGATACAACTCCTGTACCATCCAAGCTATTGTAACAACCTGTATGGCCCTGCTCGACAATGCCAAGCTGTGCTATGGGTTAAAAGGTCATTGTGTAGTTACGGGCCAGATTCTACTGGGCTAGCAAATAGGTTTTCAACAACCTCTGGGTCAAAGTCACAGGTTTACTGCAAAAGTTGTTCAAGGGGTTCGAAAGGTCTATAAATCCAGTGACAAAGGCACTAAGTTAGCAACACTGCCTGTAAACACTGTCTAGATGATGTAACACTTCACTGTTGCGGTCCAACTAAAAATGAGATATGTGGTCAGAAGACCACAGCAGTAGTGATATCATAAGTAATACTGTGCATTAGATGCTTGGCTTCTTCTATTGACATGTTCTCTCACAATCAAGCTATTTAGAGAATTGGGAATCAGCCTGCTTTTAATACTTATCAACTGTAGTCTTGGAGATCCTTTGCCCCCCCCCCCGGACTGTGGACTTTTTCCCATTGCAGTCTCTCATCTCCATGACAGAGGGAGAGATAAACATGTTCCCTATCTTCCCTAGATATCTGCAATCAACATTATAATTAGATCTTAACAAATAGTTCCTTGCAGTACCAGCACCATGTGCACAAGCATTTTTATAGTGAGTAGATATTTCCAGTGGGAACCCTGAAGCATAAAAAAGGGTTGGCTTGCTTCCTTTCTTTCTTTCCTACCCTCCTTTCTGCCTCCCTCAGTTTCTGTCACCCCTCATAGAAGTAGACACACACAGTCATTCTTGCACAGTGTTATTCCATCTTCCCGCAGGCTAGGAACTTCCCTCCTCACTATTAAACAGACACAAAGGTACTGAGATAAGGGGGAGCTTAGGGGTTAGGGGAATACCCGTGTGTGCTTGTGTGTGTGAGGCTATAGCCCATTACACAGAAGATAAAAAAAAGTGCATATGTGTAGGAAAGAGAAAGTGGGTGGGAGAGATGGAAGAATGTCAGCTCCCCTGGATGCATCATTCCCCAGACCCAGCCCATGCTCTCATCAGAAGCCTGGAACTTCATGAGGTTCAAGAGGTTCCACTGGGGCTTATGAATCATAAAGATGATGGTCAAATGATGTGATACATATAGAAAAGACTATAGGGTAAGAAGGTATTGTTCAGTCTGCTAATGCTCACATGCAGCTCTCAAAACTCAAGACTTTTGTGAGTAAAATTTGTTTTTGTGTTGTTGCAGCTGGTTTAATAACTAACATACAATCCACTTTATTGGCTGAAATGGAACCACTATTTTAGTGCATTTTAAAAAAAAATGACTATATCGTAATTGTGCATATAAGTGTGGGTAAATCTTACTGGACTGAGCATTTATGGAGGGGCAATTTCAAATCTTGTCTGTGTTCTTTAGCTTCTATCTGTACCTATCTATGTTTCTGTGGACGTTGGTACAAAAATGTAAAATATAAGATTGTATTCATTAAAAAAAAAAAAAAAAAAAAGAAAATTCCAGTTTATTTAATTCCTCATCTCTTGTATGCTCCTGTTTAATGCACAAATGTTTTTAGGATGATTGCACTGTGAGCTTAAGTCCTCATGTCGAGGTAAGCTTTCAGACACATTAGTGTACATGATGATGCATTGGTTTCCAATTGTCACGAGGGAGAGCACTTGCTCATCTGTGGCTTCCTTTGATTGACTCAGCTTGTACACTGTCCAGTGGCCTAACAGATAAGTAATCAGTGTGAGTCCTGCATTGTGGGTGCAAGTCCCATCATGGGAAAGTGAGAGTAGAGTGGCACAGTGAAAGTGTCCCAGGCTTATAACTCAGTGGATGATGGACTGGAACCATCATCAGCTATGTGTCAACTTTTCAAACAGCAAGGTTAGATGCTGAGTAACCTAATTTGCTGAAATTTCTAAGTGTGGTTCTTGTTTGGGTGAAAATAGTCAGCCTACAAAGACATAAAATGAAAATATGACTTTTTATCTTTTTTAGAGTTTGCCATCCATCCTGAAAATTAAAACACTGCTTCTGTGAATTTAGTTGATAGTTCATCCTTCTGATGCTGCAGCTAAAACAAAATGTTTTATTTATTTATTTATTTTTATCTAGCTAGCTAATTTACATGATTACTTATCCATACTTTGTTAAGGAAAAACCTAACCCCCCTCATATTTTCACCTTTCCATTTCCTCTCGTTATGCAGCTTCTCTTCTTTTAGCTTTCCACTGTCCATTTATTTAACTTATTAATAGCATATTTACTTCTTCACTGTGATTAGAAATACTTTGTATTTTATATTTTCTAGTTATTTTATATATTTATTTACAGATTATTTTTATATGACTTCATGCTTTACACCAAAAGTACAAAAGTAAAGTTTTTTGGAAATTAAAAAAAGGCCTACAGATACAGATAATAGCTTTGTGTTACACATCTTTTGGACACACATACTTATCTATCACAGAAAAAATAAATGTTATTCCCTGTAAGCCAGGAAGTATAGCTGTAACTTGCGAACATGAGTGGGAGAAGGTATAGAGAAAGAAAGTATAAGAAACATCAGGAACAAAGACAGAAAGTCAGATGTTACAATGGACCACAGCTTTAAGCTTTCTGTTTTGTGGGGTTAGCATACAGTCGAACAGTAACACCAAAACAATACTGCAGCTTTAAACTTGTGATTGATATGATTTTACTTTGGATGTATTTCAGTTGGTTTTGGTCCTCATACTCTCTAGCAAACATCCTGAGATTTGATTAAGAGTGTGTGGACTGGAGATTGTTACTTTACAACAGCCAGTGAGAAATCAGCTCATCATCTGCAGGATCTTTCTATTTATTTATGTCTCTTTTTCCTTCCCCAACCCTCCTTCATTTCACTACCTGAATGAGATCTCTATCACACGTGCCTTCTCAAGGCCCCTCAAAATGCAATTTGGCTGAGAATAGCACTAACAATAATATGTCAGTGCTGATGAATACAGGAATACCAAGAAATTTAATAATCGTGTAAACACAGACCAGAAAGAACAAATAGAAACAGTGAACAGAGCAAACCAGTTTCTTCTGAAAACAGGAACTTGTGTGGATGTCACCATGGAAACCACTGCTGATTTGAATTGCAGGGAACAGAGGAAGCTGGGTGGCAAGATTCCCCTGATAGATACTTTTCAAGGATTTACACTGACATCAGAGTCATTTGTCCTTATGTTCTACTGCACATTAAAGTCCTCACCACAGGATAATGCATATACACTTTCATGTGATACTGTCCTCATTTAGGGCTGTGACACTTGAGTCTAGTCTCAGACTTAAGTCCAATCTTGATGTTTTTATTTTTTTTCCTCTTGGAGTTCATTTGGACTCTGAGGCTGTTTTGACTTGCACTTGCCTCAATCTCTGTCCCTTGTCTCAGTTATTAAGTTTTTGTAGCTATGTGATATAACTATACAATGACAGATATCATACAGTAACGGATGATAGGATGAAACGGCAAACAAAAAACAATAAAAAAAGAAATCCTCTAGCTGTATTCCAAGATAGACTTGAAGGCACAAAATAGTACCTTTGAGTTTTCCACTTTAGAGCTGGTAAAATATCCAAAAGTACTTAATCTTCAAGGTACAGTTGCTTGTGATTCCCAGGCTGGCTAATTAAAGTTAATCAGTTAATTAAATCCCTGCAGCCATCTGAAGGCAGGAGGATAGATATGTGATAAATCCACAGCCTCCCAAGTTAAAGTGCTGAACAGCTAAGAGCCTTTTTGTACAACCATCTATTGTGTTTATCATGATTCATATGCAAATAACACCAGACTACACAAACCTCAGAAAACACCACAGTGGTCACTTATAACTCTGTTCTGTCAGTGTATGGTGACATGAAGACACACTGGACTAGTTTTCAGATATCTCTTTCTCTAGCCTAGCTGCTTAACTGTCCAATGAACCTCCTTGATGCTGCCAGCTTCCCGTCCATCAGCAGGTGGAAGGTGATAGCTCGAAACTTGAGACAGATAACAATGTGCAGCACCACTGTTCAACCCATGAGTACGGTTAATGTTTGCCAGGTATGTCACTCAGATGAGGATAGGCAGCAATATCAATTAGCTAACATGCCATTTAAACATTTACCAGTGACTGCAGCCAATAAGCCAACTTAGTCTTGCTTTGAAAGCCAACCTGTTTTTGTTATGGCATTGTTCCTGTATAGCCTTTGAGGTCTTTCCTTATAAGCTGCATTATTTTTTCTAGTGTTTTGTGAAATAAATCAACTAATGTTAGCTAGTGGTAGCTTGCTCTTTAAGCAACAAAATCAGATGTTTTATTATTATTATCTTATTTTATTAATGTTTTAGTTTAAAATTCAATTGTGTGTGTTTTGTTGTTATTTTTCATTTTACAAAAGCAAAGAAGTGGATTGATGAAGGATGAAGGATTGAACAGTCAGCTGGTAGCCAAACAGCTAATAAATGTGCCACATGAAGCACGAATCAGACATTTAATGCCAGTGAGCTAATGTAAGCTCAACTTCATTACACTTCCTCAAACACCACTATACTCCATAAACTTCTAAAAGGCAGGGCAGTTGCACTGAATCTCATAATATCATATGGAAGTTCCGTTTTTTGTTCATGCCTTGTATTTGTAAAGTAAAAGTGTAAAAAAAAAAAAAAAACATGAATGTAAAAGATAAAGAAAAATACAACACAATCACAAACTTTTGATGCGACCTGGGGAGTGTGGCTTTTTGCCCCTTTGAACCTAGCCAGTTTTATTCTTAATGAAAGGCTGATTCAATTATATTCATCCTTGTGCACTGGAGTGGACAAATAATACAATTTAGTTGAATAAAGGCCACTGGTTGAGTGTTACAAGCATCAGCAGTCACCAGTAAAAAGCCTGTGACTCACAATTGTTTACTTATTATGAATCTAATAGTTTGTACTCGATGCGCAGACTTCAAATCTGACTCTCTCATTTGAATGTCATTCTTGTTTATTTATCCATAAACCACTTGGGCTGACAGTCTCATTTTCCCTCTGCTAACTGGTTCTAACTGTTTTAATGTAATTGACTATACTGACACGATGTTCTTCATCACAGTGTGTATACACAGTCTCTAAACCTTAGCCATGTGTGCTAATATTTGGCAGAACTCAAACACACACACACACACACCACACACGGAGCAAGACACAGTTTTGTGCAGAGCCACGCTCCAGGAACAATCTGCTCTAATGATTTCTGATGGGATTGGATTTCTCTTCATGGCCACTGGGCTGTGTGTCCAATTCTGCCTGCCGCTGATTTGGTTTCCAATGAAGACCTAGTAACGATGTAGAGGTTGTGAAGCATTGTGGGTGGCAAATTCTTAATGCTGACCCTCTAAACCAATCCCTTTCCTCATCCTTTATTCCCTCCCCCATTGTGCTCTTCCTTCACTGTCATGTCCATCTCCCCCTTTCCCATCATCTATCACCATATAATTTACTTTCTCCTGTCCTCCTGTCTTCCCTTGTATCTGTTCATTTTATTTGATTCTTGACAATCATGATTTCTGTGCTATCGTTTTTACTTTCTTTCCCTGCCTTGCAAGCCTTCCTCTCTTCACCTTCCAACAAAGTCCATTAAATTGTCGCCCCTATTTCCTTCTTTCTTTTGTTTAACCTTCCCTTACTTTCTTTCACAATTTTACATCACCTTTTTTTTTTTTTAATTTTTAGATCAGAGCCCTCCTATTGTAGTGTGGTGTTGTTGGGTTAAATTACAAAAATCTTATGTGGATTAGGTTGAGACTTTTGAAGGGACAAAGGTTTTCCCTGTGCTTCTTTAAGTGAGGTTAATGTTTTCATTCATGTAAACATAATGTGATATAGAATTGGTATACTTTCCCATATAAGGTACAGTTTGTGTGCAGCACTCCATTCACCAAAAAAATGCACTAAACATAATCTATTCAACAGTCACATCTGACACCACAACATCCATGGGAAAACAATCCAGTAATGAATAAACATAATGTCTGAAAGACAGGGTTGCTTTAAACATAAATCTGCTAATTAGTGGAGAAGTTCTGGGAGGCATGTGTGCAGCTGTAGAGCTTGCATACTAGCTACAATCACTAACCATCATAATTAGCATGTGGTAACACACAGGCACAGATTTATGTTAGAAAGACCCAGTGAATACAGGTATATGTATTTATGCATGACAAATGTTTGTTGTAAGATTTTTCAGAAAGAGTGTATTTTGTTTGTTTATCAAATTTATACAGTATTATATTTCTCCTTTTGTAATAGTAGTGTGCTTATTATTCTCTATTCTTTGTGTTTGTTTTTTATGAAAGAGAGAGCCTGTGAATATTTAGTTTCTTTATAATTGCAGGGAGGTTATGCTTGTGACATAATGTGATGCCTTACAATAAAGTGGTGAAAGATAATAACATGGGTCATCTGCTCAACAAATTATTATAACACATAGCTATGTTTTACTGATAGGTGACCTCTTGTGGTTGTGGTAATAATGGCAAGGGTCAACAAAACATAGGACTTGCACACAGGAGACCTCTGTTCAGTTCCCGTGTGAAATCAGTGGTTTCACAACCATCACATAAGATTAATTATGTGTTTTTTTGTTGTAACCATGGTGATGAAGGTTTAGTGCATCTATATTATCAGACGTTAGGGACAAACCACCTATATGGTCGTTCAGGTTGGAGGACTTGTTGGGTCCTTGTCCACTATACGACACAACACAGACTTAGACCCACTAACCTTTATCACAATCATAGAAGTCATGCAGAGGTAATGTCTACCATCAAAGTGAATTATTTCTTCTAAAGCATATTCTCACATGTTTTATTTGCCCTTTTATTACTGGGTTATTTAATATTGTTGTTGTGTTGTGCCATGACCACAAGGCACGCCTGGAAATGAGGGCCTCTATATAACCGTTTAAAGTGGCTTAAGAACATCAGGAGGATAAATTGTTTAATAAGGGCAAAGGAAACAGACTACAATTGTTCTTTCAAATCGAGTTTGGTAGGAAATTGTGTTTTGGTGCTTGGATACACAGTGTACAGTTTATTAAATTTAAATAAGCCCAGTGATGCCTTCTCGGCTGACACGGATGGATGTGATAAAAAATGAAGCTTTAAAGAGAATAAAGCCAGTGACAGTTGAGATTTCAAATTCAGGGACACTTTTACAGGGAATCAAAAGCAAAGCCACAAAAAGCCATATTTTACAGCCACAATTTATTAAAACAAATTCATGCACGGAAATCACAGTTTCAAAGATTTGGATAGAGAGTGAATTTGCCACAGATAAAGGTCTTGACTGTTTTTTATTATATCACCAATTTGGCCTGTTTAATCAACAGGCTGTGTTTGACCTTTTGATAAAAATTGGTTGCCTTCACTATACTGTATGTATATATGCAGGCCTCCAAGGTTATATGTATTTATACTGAGTAATTAATTGCTGATTCAAACCCTATTGGAGGGCAGTGCTAAATGCTAAGCCATCATGCTGCCTTTTCAATATCATTAATACTAACAGGATGGGATGGACAGTAAACAAATTTTCCTGATTAATTTTTTTTAGATGGTTTGGGAAACACTGGTATTAACTTCTGAGGGAATAAAATCACTCATAAAAAATAGCATTTTAATTATTGATACAAACTACTGCATGCATTAAATTTTTAATGTCCTCATCAAAGTCAATCATGTTACCAACTAAACTTGAGTGCATTTCTAACATCCCGCCTGTCAATTTCCATTTTCAACAAAAATACCAAAAAGCCTGCAATATCTATCTGCTGCTTTTACAAGTATTTCCCAAGGGTAATGATGAGCTAAGTTGTTTTTTTGTCGAAAATATTAACTTTTAAAAACTTAATACCAAAATTCTATACAACATGGAATTCAGTCTGAAAAATGCATACTACCAAGCCTGAAACATGCATGAGAATGTGTTTGATGCAAACTACATAACTTCATACTGTAGAATCATGTTTTTAATATTATTTCTGAAGTAATATAGGCTTCCTTATCATGAGTGTACATTCAGAAGTTAAGCCCAAGAATAATTCTGGAGCCATCAGGAGCTCTGGAGGCTGGAGCTTTCAAATCAGATTTATGACCTTAAAAACAGCATCTCAGCTACTGTAAATCCCAGAAACATGTACTCAAATGATCTTGAATTATGGATGGCCATATATCATGTAGTGCCCCCCTGATGCTGAAGCGTATTCAGTGAATGTGGGATGGTTTTGTTGCAGCAGGAGAAAAGGAGGGAAGGTTAAAAGAGGCCAATCTCTCATTGTTTTGCTGCCTTTTCTTCTCCCCCTTCTTGTTTGAAATGAGAGACAAACTTGAAAGAAACAGTCATAAACCCATCGAGGAAGTGTGGACCATTTGTTGCTCCAATTTGTTATCCAGCTTCATTTGGTGGAAGAGTGTATGGATGATGCCTCCTCAATGAATCCTAACAGCATTAGGAAGACTTTGCTGGGAGTGCACTAAAACGCCCCCAGTGCAGAAGACAGAGTGTAAAAACAAAACACTGAACCAGACAAAATTCAGAGAAAAGCTTGCAGGGAGTGTGTGTACAGATAACAGTAAGAGGAGGCTGGAGTGGTGGAGAGAGTCTACAACAGGAATACAGAGAGTGTGAGAAGACAGCTGATACTGAGGAGTCAAGGTCTTGTCAGCATAAAGGAACTCCTTGCACTGCAACCTTGGAGCACCTGATGTCAGAATCTGCCTTTTTTGACGCAGTCCATTTTGTAATCTGTCAGCCTCCTAGACGGGCAAGGAACCATATATGGTAACTTCATTGATCTTGATTTTCTACATGAAATATATTTCAAAAATGTCACAAAAGTAAAAACAAAGTCTTGTTGTGCCCTGCTCTGACACTCTAGGATTGAAATTTAGAATTTCCAAGTATTTCAATGAGTGCCCGATAAAGGGTTAAGTGTAAATGGTGTCAACTGCAATGGCATGATCACAGTTTGGTATATATTTACTGTGTTATTACAGACAGACATAAAATAAATGCAAAATGCATTTGCGACTGTGCCATCAGCCATCCATCCATCATCTATACACCCTGGACAGATCACCAGTCTATGGCAGGTCTGACATACAGAGACAAACAAGCTAACATGAAATTATTCTCCCTTTAAAGAATAGAAAATATGTATACTGATCCACCCTAATTATAACATTATGCATACAGGAAGGAATGTTATAATGCACCTTGACCACACTGTACTTGAGTCCTGTGTTCTCTGCAACTCTGTATGGTGGCATATCTGCAACATTTAAGACTACTATGAAGTTAGTTATCTTTTAGGTCAGGTCAGTTGGCCATTGCAAATGTGTTAGCATGTTTGCTGTAGATATTTCCAGAAACATCACATTACCTGATATGGGTTTTAACCACGTGACCACAAAACTTCAAGGTGCAGTTGCATTTCTGATTTTATCATCCACATTAGCCAGGTCAAAGACTGCAGTCTTTCAAGCGAGGATGGTTTGATTTAAATATGTATACCATTACACTCCCATTGTGGTTTATGTTTATATAGAGTTTTGCGTGGGATTGAAATTGAGAGTGATCCCAGTTTTGCACCTGGTGGAACCTTGAGACCAGAGCTCACCCAAGGACTCACAGCTACATTCTCGCTTTGTCTCATTCACTAATTTAATGCACCATATTAGCAACACTCTTTCCCTCTGTCCACTGGATATTGCTTCTATGCATGTCATGCACTGAAGCAGATGATTTGCACAGGCATAAAGAGAAAGAAATACATTTCTTAACAGACTACTCTCAGTTTATGGTAGCATTAGACTCAAATAACAAGGACAACATTCACTGTCATATGAAAAGTAAAAACTAAAACAGTAAAACTGTCAGACTTGGGTGTGTAAAATTTGTGGAATTCCTCTTTTAATACACTTTATTTGGAAATTACAAAATCTAAACCCTAGTTATATCCAATCTGAATGTGACAGGTCCTAACAAAGTATCTGGTTTTGGGTCAGGTAAAACAGGTGTCTGGATTTTGCTGTGAAAGCTGAGTTATTTTAACCTTTATGCTTTTTTGGCACGACACACTTTAGCCAATTTAGCTGAAGTAATATAACCAATAAAATTCTGGACAATTGTTGCTCCAGCAGAGAGATGACTGGACATCCTTCCCTATTGGGGTAATGAAATGAAGTGTGTTTGACTCATGCCAGAGGTCCCAGGGGAACAGAGATGCTGAGCTCAGATGTACTGGTTCCAGACATTAGTTGGGACATTACTGTCTGTTGGCACTATCAACACATACTGTGTTATCTTACTATTTCAATTAGGCTTTTTATATTTTCCCCTTTTTATTACTCTATTGTGAGTTTCTACTGTCTATGTGACTCTCTCATTGCTGCATCGTCTCCATTTTCTCACTTTGTCAAAGTGCAAAGCTTCACAAATTTCATGCTGATCTTTAAATGTCATTTCTAAACCTGTAATTATGTCTTAAAGACTGAACATTGGGTAACCCATCTCCTCCACCCTCGCTATCCTTATTTTTCAGGCTGTCCTGGTACATTTATCACAGCAGTTTCACCATCTACTTCCTGTCTCTTCAACACCAGCAGTGTCTAGACTTTCTTTCCTCATTGATTTTATTATCCTCACAAGCCTCAAGTCTTTGAAGATGCCACATTTTAACAAAGTCTAATCTCTAAAGCTCTCCCTGCAAATCAGCATCATAGAGAACATGTTTATTCACCTCAACTTGACCCCCCTGTGTTGGGGAAAAAAAAGTTCTGCAATGACAGAATTGACAGTTACAACCGAGAAACCATCTGAGAGATTGCAAGAATACACCCAAGGATAAATAGCACAAGTACAAGAACAATAGCACACACACTCCAGCTGACGTCTCCCAGCTCAATGGACTGTTCTACAGTAACAGTGGCAAAAATCTCATATTTTTTAGAGACACTGTCCAATTAAAACTGATGCTTGAAGAGGGAACACGACCAGCTTAACAGAAGCAACCTTTATAAGGGCCTTTCTGAATATTACTTCTGTTGCAGAGTTAAACTTTTATATGATCTGCTGAGAAATGCTGGCAAAGCATTTTACCACTTTTGGCAGAATGTACTGATGCAGGTACAGAAGCTGTGAATGCATAAACAGGGGGAGAGGTGCATCCATATATAAAAACAAACCAACCATATCTAGGATAATACAGTTTGAATTAGCTGACTTAAGGAATGGATACCATTGTAATGTACTCTATGCACTGAACTTGGCAAATGGGCATGTCCTATTACTGTATATTGTGAGGACACTTGGACAGAAGTACATGTGCATATACTGTATAGGAGACATTTTTCCAAAGGGCCAAAACTGATCTTGTGTTACAAAACCACAACTTTCAGTTTATAAAAGTAGATTGTCTGTACCAGTGGCATATTTCAACCCACAGTTATAGCTCATTGTTGGGCAACCTCTAGCAGCCATAGAATTATGATGGGAGCAAAGGAAGCCAGGTGATGTAGTGTAAAGTGACAAAGCCTGCATTAAGAGTAGGTTGGGGTGGATGGGTCAATATATCATAGGACTTTCACACAGGAGACAGCCATTTGTTTCCAATGTGAAACTGATAAACACACTGACACACAGAGTGCAACAACTCTTGAAGTCAGTCTTACATAACTCTAAGCAGCTACGCATTTCCAGAGGCTATGTTAGGGATCTAACATCTGCATCTTCCTGACAAGCTGTCAAACCACCTGTGCTAGTGTTTAAGGACTGAATAAGACAAGACGATCATTCGCCCCACCTCAGAAGTTCCTGCTTTGTGCCACAGCTTCTCCAAGTTGGAGGGTGGCCTTCAAGTACATTTATAGCCTTGTTTTTACCGCTCATGCCATGACCTTCAGCATATCCTCACTGATTTTTTATTTTTATTTATTTATTTATTTTTACTGTATCCATAATCTTTCTCTAGCTTTGATTCAGTTGTTTCAGTTGCCTAATATTGTTTCAGTGATCATTTGGTTGTAGTTATAAAGTTTCATTTGAGGGTGCTGTAAATGAAGTCATCAACAAAACATAATGTTATAATCTACAGTAAGACAGCGCACCTTGACAGACTTACTTAAATTGATGGCTTAGTACAATATTGCAGATTAGCACGTTAGCATGGCAGCACTCAGTCACTCACAGTAAAATTCCTCGAAAGTGAAGGGAAGTTAAAAAAAAAAAAAAAAAAAAGATTAGTACAGTAAGTTTGAAACAATGAAGCAAGACATAGTGTCACAGGGAGAAATGAGTGGTGTGCCACTTAAATGACAGGATGTGGAGACACCCACTCAATGCTGGGACCTGTTGACAACACACTGGGGATCAAGGAAGCGGTATGAGAGACAGTATAAGGAAGATTTTGACAGGAGGGACTGAGAGGAGGAAAGAAGTGACTGCACAGTTGTGAATCCTCCTACTCAACGGTGGGACCCAACTGAATACATCAAATGGAAAGAAGGAAGATTTGGGAGTGAAGGAACAGACTGACGTTTTGTTTTCCTGTGTAGTAATCACAGGGACAGTGTTTCTCATTACTTCAAAGGGACAGGTTAAACATTTAGTTATTAATACAATGTATCACCATCCAAAAATATCTATCTTAACAAATCAGCTGGTATGACATCACTGTGTCTAGAAGTGAAATGGGCTGTCAGTGGTATAAAAAAATCTGATGGAAATGTTCAAGGACTGTCTCTGCTTGAACATTTTATCAAAGCGCAATTGTATTTTATTCTTGACAGTGGTGGAATGCTTGGCAATATCTAACAACAGCAAATACCTGACATAAAGGGCAACTCTGGTGATTTAATATTTCACTGCCATAAAGTAGGAGAACTTGTGAGTGAGAGTTGAACTCAATGTACATTTTCTCTGCTCCCTCAAGCAAGTCTACTGATTAAGGCAGGTGCATTGAAATGAAGTGATTTCACCACAAATGTTTTGATTGCTGTCGTGACTGAGCCTTTACCCTGCACAGTGTTAGATTACTGCAGGTAGAAAAAATGCTTCTACCTAATCGACTTGAAAACAAAGAGCCTGAACCTGCATGTTGGATGTTTGATGTGAAGATGTTGCTTCTTGTCGAGCATGTCCTTTTTCTTTGCCTGGGGGGACCAGGCTTGACTTACACTGTTAGCTCGGATTTTTTATTCACTTAAGATTTAATTGCAATACACTTAAACAATCTAAGTTAGATGCCATTACTATAAATGACCTTAATTTTTAAAGTTTTTGTCACACCACACCTCTTTTTCAAATCCACTGAGTTATGAGAGGCTCTTGCAGTTGCAGAGTACTGGACCATCTGCATTTAAAACTATACCATGGACTATCTGGGAAAATAAAACAGTATAAGTGAGTTTGAATTTAATCAACTTGGACTTAAGTGCAATGAACTTAAAGATATTAACTGTAATAACTATGCAAAACAATTTACCTTGTAAACTATTTTAATTTAAATCAGTTTAGTGCATTTAACTTAAAATAAAAATTCCAGTACCATCAAGCTTTTAAGTTAGACAAAGCAGCTGACCTTGCAAAAAAAAAAAAAAAAAATGTTGAATCAACTTGACATTTAGTGTACTGAACTAAAAATAAAAATTCTTTTCATCTTACATTATGTACGTTTTTTTAAGGCAACCGGTTTCCTCAAATTTTTAAAGTAAATTCAACTTATCCAGGCTTAGAGTGTACCCATACTGGGGACTGTACTCTGTATCACCCAAGCAAAGTCGTCCTATGACAGTACTAGTTGTGATAGTTGTCTGGCTGGTAGGTCCCCTCTGACTTTGGCTAGCCTGCCCTTGTCTTGATGTAGGTTGGCTGTTCAAGTTGTATTTTCTTGGACAAAGCATAAAAGGCAGCTCAAACAAATCCACCAATTCATGGCATAACTCAACATTTCCTTTGGTGCTCTCCTGATGTCTCCCAGGTGTGTATCAGCAGCTAATATTAAGTCAGACCTGCTCCTGCATGTGTGACGACAGTATTAACCCTCAAAGCACTACCTACACAAACCCTAATCTTCCAAATTAAGACTGATTATAAGACAGGTGTTTATTTATTTCTTTTTTTGATTGTTTGACTGAGGAAAAAAAAATCATCTGTTAAATTTATAAATGCAGCACTTCTCTGTCACAATTACTACCAGTGATATATCACTTTTTCTTATAGAAAACATATCTGAATATCTGCTCATTTGTATAAATTAAAAGGAAAATTACTAGTATGTTAAGCACTAACACTAATGATGTGCCTCTTGCTCACATTTCTCATAATTTCCAACAAGTATCTGGAACACTCTAGTCTTCTTTTATGGCAGAATGATAAGTCCCACTTGAGAGGCAGGAGACGACAGAAAGCAGCTCGCAGGCACTTCAGTATTTAACGCTGATGCTTGATTTGACATTTCAGTTACTGTGATACATCAGAGGAGAAAGAGCGATGGGAGAGAGGGGGAATCAGTGAGTTGGCTTTCTCTCTGCCTCTCCATCATTGTCAGTGGTTTTCTGAAGCATCATATTTTAATATAGCAAATAATTAAATTGTGAAACTTGTGAAACAGCCTGAGAGAGACACTTTTTACAGGCTTGGTGCATTGTCGCTGCAGTTTCCCCATCCTTAAAAGAAGTGTTTGAATGATTCACAGTCTGTTCAGACTGAACAATGGTGCAGATAATTACCTACAGGCTAGTTGATGTACAGATAAAACTCAGACCTTCTACGAGTCTATAGTCCCTGAACATGTACAGAATGTGAGGGTGTGTGCCTCTGTAAGTGGCTCAGTAATGTGTGTCTGGAAATGGTTGAACATGTGAGAGTTTAGGAGCATGTGTAGGTTGATTCTGTATGTGTGTACGTGTGTATGTGTGTGCGTGCATGTGTTCTAATCCCTCTATTTTCTCAGAGCCTGGACAGAAAATGTCAGCAAGTCAAAGCTATTAGAGCGCAGAGCCGACCTTTCATTCATCTAGCTTTACTGTTGTGTGTGTGTGTGTGTGTGTGTGTGTGAGATCTGTGCTCTCTGAACAGAAAATTCATACTGTACCCTTACACACACATATACATACAGGGTAGATAAAAGCAATTTTGAAGTCAAAAACACACAGTGAAAGTAAACAAGGGAAATATAAGATAAAATGCAGACTTGATCCACTACACGTAGCGCTAAAGCAACACATTTTATCTATTAAGAGTGCATTTCTCACCACAACATAACAAGTCAACAAAATTAGCAAAAATCATAGCTGGCTTATTTACAATACAAAATGTAGCCACCACTCCTTCAGCAGATAATTGATTTGTTGTCATGTTAGCAGGAGAATCATTTCTTCTCCTTAATGCATTCTAATTCTGAGGCTAAAAATAACATTTTTAAAAAGTGTTGCTGATGCGATTACTTCATAAGCCAACTTTACCATCTTCTTTCACTCTGGCATAATGGCTAGTGCCAATGGAGGCTGCCAATAGTATGCCTCCTGCTGGGAAAATGTTTGACATTGACTCCTGGTACAAAAACACCCAGTGGTGGAAGATGGTTACATGACAGAATCAAACTTTTATTGATTTGCTTAAGAAAATATTTTTACTTTGGAGGATTTTGTGTGTGTGACTACAAGTGAACCATGAAAAGTAACATGAACACAAAGGATGATGTTCATTGGACGCAAATGTGGTCACGTGAGAAGAATTCAAACCAGTGTGCCTGGAATGTCAAGTAGGTGTGGTGCACTTGGCAAAATTCAGCTTGAATTTCTCTTTCCTGATGTTATAAACATATATATATAAAAAGACATACAAAAAGAAGCAGTAAATGCAACATTATATCTGGGGCCATGGAGTTCAACTCCGGTCTTCTGGAATTGAAAAGTAAAATGAAAGTTAAAGGTTAACCCCGATATGTCAGTTGTAATGTTTTGCTTTTGTGTTCAGTCACTGCAGCTGGTATTACCAGTGTTCACGGTTAACAATTATTAGTGAAGATGAGGCACACAGCATGGTGAGCAGGATTTAAAGCACTTATGACATACCTCAAAGTTTAACTCTCTGTTGCTCTGCAATACACCACATATGTACTTTCACTTTACCTTTCACTGTATCACATACTTGTGTACTGTAGCTCCAGATGACTCTAGCAGACTCACTGCAGATGTATTTAAATTTGACAGTCACGTTTGTATGTTTGTATGAATATTTAATGTCACTTCAGCTTGAGTAGCACTATTTTCACCTGGGAAAATGAACCCAATTAGAGAAGCAAATGTGCCAGACTTCTAATAATCCACTCCAAAGGTATTTGGTGGGCATGCACTTAGACCAACAATGAGGTGTCATGCACTACCCCGCATGTTGTACTTGTTGTAAGCCTGCAATTAGCATTTTATATGTTAATGGAGGAAACCAAAGGCCAGCTTGTTGGGAAACTCATGTCAGAATCCTCAGTGAAAATTTGCTCGCCTACCGCAGATACCGTATGCTTCCCAGGTTGGATTTCCTGGATAACTCAACAAATCTGACATGATTCCATGTTTTATTTCCATTGACATGAATTTCAACAAATCCCAAACTGAGTCCCTTGGGGCCCCTTTACCTGCAAAAACACTCAACAGCAGATCCTACTTGATTCCCAGTGGATCCATGTAGATCTCACAATTTATTTCTGTCTTCATTTGCGAAAGCTTAGAGAGACTGAATAGCTCTCCTTTACCCCACGAAGGCTGCAATTTTGAAAAGAAATGCACAGCTGATCCCTGAGCGTTCTGCATCTTCAGCATTCCTGTGTGACTCCCCCTTCCAGTTGTACTCCCATTTGACTGGAAGGCATCATATTCTGCCATTGTTCACCATTCATTATTCACTGAGTGAAAAACCTCCCTAGTGTAAAACCTGGCATTCTCAAATCCATTGTTACAGCTGGAATAAAAACGTTAAATTTATGATACCTGAGATTGGTGACCCAAGCTAATTCCTCTTACCTTGCAATGGTCTTGGTAGTTAATGTATGTATGCACGCACACATTTGAAATGTTTTTTTTTTTTTTTTTGTGCTTATGTTTCTACGTTTTGATCTAAGCTTTGTGGATTCTCCTTTCATCCTACAGACTCTATATTTCATTTTAACTGTAATTTTTTTGGTTGAAGTTATAATTCGGCAGCCCCCCAGTCTGAAACAGTCTGAAAAGACTTTGGGAAGCTCCACACACTCACCCACATCCACTTCTGTATTTACATATCTTTGTATTTACAGGTTAACCAAACAAGATGGTATCATTGTATCAATTGGTCAGCTACAGTGGTGTTGTTCGATGTATTTGGAGAGAGCCAGTTTACCTGTTCCCCCTGCTTCCAGTCTTTATGCTAATTATTTTACTCCTGTGTCAGCTACATGAGTCTCTCCTCCTGTCCATTCCAGATGTCTGCTGTATGCCTTGCCTCCAGGGATTTCCATTTTTATTGACATGTACCACAGATCCACACTGGGGTGAGATTTTGTGAGATTGGGAGAAAGTGTAAATAATGAACAATATAATGAGCAGCACCATGTACTTCTATATACACTTAATCTACTTCTAATCATATCTGTGAGAGAAAGAGGTAAAAAAAAAAAAAAGGTGTGTGTGTCTGTGTGAATGTATTTTATTTCAAGATGAGGTTTGGATATGTGGATTTTATGCATTAATGCTTGTGTCCATGCATGATTGAAGAGTGGGTGAGTTGCTATGATTAAAGCAGACATGGTTGATTTTCTTCACATGTGAGTGGACAGTTGGATATCTGCCTATGCATTTTATTTACTTTTCCATCTCTCTGAGGATGAAGATGGAAAATTGCTCTCTTTAAGAATTTCAAAGATTTCACGTGGTGTCTCAAGAGGAAGGATTAAAACAAAGTCCCAAACAGGCCTTCATTTATATATATATATATATATGTGTATATATATATTATATATATATTAACAGCCTGTGATAACAAATTATACCAAAGGCACAAACAATCTCAATTTCAGTCAGTATGTATACCATTGGTCCCACAAGGTTAAAGATGTTTTTTCCAACCTAAATGCCTCTTAAATCTTCTGATGAAATGGAGTCTTTCAAAAACTTTGACTTCTAGGGAAAGTGTGTCTTGAATGGTGACCTCATGCTGCGCCATTTAAAAACCCCAAACCGATAAAACCATCACACAACAATCCTGCCTTTCCAACCCTGTTCTCCAATAAAACTGCTGTAAAGGGGAGCTCCATTCATTTGGGGCCCTGAAAGACATTGCCAAGTTACTGTTAAAATTATATCCTCTGCCAGTTTTTGTACTTTGTTTGCATGCTTGTAGTTTCAGTAGACTCTACAAGGTATTGTTGCTCAGCAGGTGCATTCGTCACTGTGCCTCCACAGTCCTTACTTTTCCAGTCAAGCAATGAAGCCACTGGACTTAAATTCACCAGATGGAGACAAATGCCACTCTGAATTGCCCTGTAGCTGGTGGATATTGAGTGTTTGCTATTAAGTTTGCTAATCAGTTAAAGATGAGTGTGTTCACAATGTGTTAAAGTTCATTGACCATAAAATCAGTCATAAAAGGTTTTAGTCTGGAAGAGGAGTTAAAAACTAATAATTTATAAGAAATTATTTTTGTGTGAAGTCAAGAAACGTAGTTGAAAACACTTGTTTATCATCTCCTCATTCCATAAATTAATCCTGTGATCCTCTGCTGGACTTCAGTGCAGTGCTTCCTAACCACTGCAATAGAGAACCTACTATGGATCCAGAAACACTAATGGGATTCTCCATCAAGCTATTGAGTCAGCATGGACTAGAAGCCCCAAAAAATGTCTCCAGCACTTTGTTGAATCCTTGCCACTGAGAATCCTGACTGTTCTGGTGCCTAATAAAGTTATATAAAAGCATTAAAAAAAAAGCATAAAAGTCATTGTAGTCATTACTTTGATTTCAGAGCAGCTGGACCTTTATGATGCCACAGTTTAGTTCTCCACAGATTCTTAAAGCTTTGGTTCACACACATACTCCTGTTACAGTGTGCCAGTCGGAATCCTGTAATCCAGTATGCCAAGTATCTTTGTGTACTGTATGTCTCTGCGCCTGTGTTTTCTCAAAGCATGGTGGATGTTTTTCCTTGGCTGCAGATAGACACAGACTTGGTAAAGCATGCCAGTCAAACACCTGTAATCTACTCCTGAACGTAAAGCGTGTAAAATATGCACACCCACCTTGCCTCACTGCTATTCCAAAGCCAAATTTAATCATACCTGTGTGTGCCTCTGCCGTTTTCATCAACCATTTTCATCATTTCTTCCTTAACACAATAAAATGGAAATGTAATCAAACACATAAGCTGCAATCCAATTTAAATTCTCTGCAGAGCACATATTTTCATATTCTTTTTCCCTTGCCATATTCTGATTGTATACTTACTTGCAAAGCGCTTCTCAAGCCGTTCTCCTGTCATTACCTGTTAAAGTAGTATCACCAAGGTGTCGTGGAGGGCTCCTTTGCATGTTATCTTGTCATCAGTTATTGAATCACACCCCTGGGCTGATGCAAATTCAGTGCTCACTCTGCACCTTTCTTGCCACATCACTGTAGTGAGAAAATTTTCCTTTTTAAAACACAAAGGTTAACAATGTCAGGCCCACAGATTTTTTAGGGACAATCAGGCACAGCAGGGCCAAGTGACACTGATTAGGAAAAAAACAGTGGTAATCTCTTTACACTATTTTTTATTTTTATTTTATTTTATTTTATTTTTTTTGAGGGGGGGGGGGGGGTTGTTACAGAAAGAAAAAAATCAGATCAAATCACTAACTGATTACAATTACCACCAGACTGATGAGAATATGAGTGCAAATAAAAACAGGGGCTTCATATTGGCCTAGATCCTTAAATTAAAGATAAAGACCTAAGATATCAATCTGTGTAGTTCCACTTACTGGTCTGAAACCTGGTGAATGTTCCTCATGATACCCAGCTTCTGGAACCAGAAGCACTGTTGATGTAACAAATACACCAAACTGTTTAGAAATCTTGATATTTTCAAAGTTTTGTCATTGAATATCACAGATGAACACTAGTTTTTAATGACTAAGGTTTTGTTGTTGTTGCTGTTTTTGTTTCTTTTTCTTTAACTAATCTACACTTCGGTATTACACAGAGTGCAAAGGGTTCAGGGTGCAGAGTGAGAATGACAGAGGCACCATCCTCCCTATTACAAGTGTACCATTAAAATTATTTTAAAACAGGAATATTGAGGTTAAATAATTGTTGCTTAATGTTGATTTATATAGTAGATGCATGTATGGTGATTTCCAGAGATATTTCTAGTAACACAAACTCCACACATTTGGCAAACCCATCAGCTAATCTTCACATCCATCACAGCATGCCTCTCACATTTAGCATGTCAGCAGTCAGGCTCTGGGGATGGCAATGTCAGTCATCCAGCTGATCTTGTCCACCACTGTGGTTAAGACAGAAGTGTTGTGACACATATTGTATGAATTTAAATTGAACTTGGGAGTTTTGTGCATTAATGGTCCCTAGAGGATGAATGGTAATGACTTCATGATTCCTTCATGACATTTAATCTAGTGCCATCAGTTGGTAAAATGTTCAGATGTCTAGAGACATGTACTTAGTGGATGATACAAAATTTACTCCAGACATTCATGATTGACCAGACAATAAATCCAAGCAGCTTTGGTGATACTCGGACTTTTCCTCTAGTACAGCTACTGTTTACACAATTTAGTGACATATCAACCATAGACCCAGTTATCAGAAGACAAGTGATTGACATGACCCCCTGTCCTCCTCTACACGTTTGGACACAGGTCAGTTGATGATTTGGTCTTGTCCATTTCTTCACTAAAGACAATGGGGGATGTCTTCCACTTGTTTCTACACATTTGAATTTATTTTCTCCAATGCAGTGAGATGTATTGTACGAGCCATCAGAAACTGTTACACTGCAGACAGCCATGTGACATTTAGGCTACCAAAGACTTGTTCTGTAATACAAGAGCTGGTAGTCAAACCATTCAAAGTGAATATCTGCTCTGTTTAATATGCTATGGCCCTTTTCAAAACATCCAGGACAGTAGAGTACATCGACATCTCCTATGTTCATATCTCTCAATCTTCTGTATTTATATGCAGTCCACATGCATACTCTGCACATGTGCAAACAAATGCATGAACTGTGCATGACCTAATACTTTATAACCTCAGAGTTTTGCAAACCTGCTGCTTTTGGTCATTATCCTTTCATAATATTCTCTGTTCATCATTTATCTTCTATGCTTTATTAAATCAGAGCTGCTTTAGATGTAGGACTTAAATGTAGGTATGATGATGCAATCGAAATGCTAAACATCTCCACCCAGCCCTACAGCTCTTTGTGATTGGTGATTCATCAGCAGCTCATCTCACCCTAATGAACCCAGACACTGATTACAAGCCCCCCCTTCAAACAGAAAACACCGGCCCTTCCAACTCAATTTCCTCACTCATGTTGTCAAGTTGCAACTACAAAGCAGCTCACGCTCCATGTTGTTAATATTTGATGTGACGCACTATGTCTTACAAATAAAACAGACACCGTCATTGTTTCTGCTGATGTAGAGACTCTGCGGTTGTTTAGATTAAGAGAGAAGTTTAAGGGGCTTATTAAGGAAGGTGGCAGTTGCAGTTAAGTAAGACATTTGGGGATGATATAAATTTGATTCACACATATTATGAACTGTTAAAAGGAGAGGATGGAGAGAGGAGCAGTGCTTGATTAAGAAGGTGTCAGTGCACTTAAATAAGACAGTTATAGCACTGGGATTTTTAGCGATAATGTAAATTTGATTTTAATACAGCAGGGCTGGATAAGGGATTGACAGGAGGGAGAGGGAGCGTACGGGAGAGACTGATCGAGTAATTAACAACGTGACAGATATACTCGACTCAGAAATATAGGTTATAAGTACTTTATTGAGGTATTCAGGACATTGTTGGATGGTGATGAGCGAGGCAGAGCCAGGCATAGAGAGGTGAGGGAGTCCACTGTACTTAACTGAGACATTTAGGGCAATTTGATTTTCACAGCTCTAATTAAACAGATTTTATTCCAAATTTCTAGACAGACTGAGAGGCATAAAACAGCTTTCAAACTCAGATGATAGTGAAGACGTTCCCCCAGTGGAAAATTTACTACACTGCAAAGGCTTAACTAAACTAAGGATGAAGATGAAATACAGAAACGTTTACGGCAAATTAGATGCAGTAATATACAGTTAGATGCAATAAATAGGAAGTACAGAGAGCTGAGTGAGGCATTTAAGTGTCAAAATTAAGCATGTTTGTGTGTGAAGTGAAGTGCTAACTTCAGCCTATTTGATTAAGCCTTGATTAAGTGATCACCTGAAGGAAAATCTCCTCCTTCTCCTCACTGAGACTGTAATTTTACAAGAGCAAAAGTGGTGTTGGTTTACTGACTGTAACCTTCACAGTGACATTAAATCTTATCATGTGTGCTGTGGACCAATAAGAAGTCAGTAGGTAGGGTTAAGACTAGGGACCTCATATTCTATACTGCTAGCCAGCTAAACTACCCAGTTGCATCCATGTGAAATGGTTTACATGGTGACAGAAAAATGACAAGTGTGGATGTGATCAGTGCAACTGCACAAGTTGTTGTAGGTCCACAAACATAAATAATAACTCTGCATTTTTAAACCCCCCAGAGCCTAGATCTGGTGGTGGTGATGATAAGTAAAGTCAAGTCAATTATATTTATGGCACCAAACCACAAAGGTTAGCTCAAGGCACTTTTCATATACAGCAGGTCGAGACTGTAGTCTTTAAATTTACAAGGTGAGACCCAACGACTCCCATCCTGAGCAAGCACTAGGCGACAGTGACAAGGAAAACTTCCTTTTATGGGGCAGAAACGTTGGTCAGAACCAGACTCAGAGCGGGCGACCATCTGCCTCGACCAGTTGGGTTTAGAGGGAGGGAGAGAGGAGGAGAGGAATGGAGCCTGAGGTTGGGACATCTTCATGAGGGGGAACTTCTGATCAGGGGGTAGATAGAACATGGCCAGGCATCCGCAGTTGTAAACTATAGCTTACAGGTGATTGGCTCTAGTTGGGTGTGTCAGGTTGTGACTGGATGAAAACAGAATTATTAGGTGGGGCTTAGAGACAGCGGGAAACTGCTTGTGATTCAGATGGTATGTGCAGATAGACAGTCTTCCTGACTGAACTTTCAGTAAGCTTCATTACAACTTAAAATTGCATCAGCTGGGTGTATACATCATTCACTGTTGATTGGTCCGGGCAAAAGAACCAGTGGTGTAGTGGCATCTTTGTAGGGCTACATCTACTGTATCTTTTCCCTGAGTTTGTCCTTCAAACAGCACTTCTCCTCATACCTGGTGCAGTTTTACATAAGTGTTTTTGTTGCCTGGAAGCACTGCCTTAAAGTCAAAGAAAATAAGTCTCAGTCAGCAGTAAACACAAACAAATTCTGATTGTCTGCTTGCACTCTTACTTTGCAAGATATACATGGTTACATTTCTGTGACTACTTGTAGGTATCATTATGGCTCTGAAAATAGCCCTATGAGAATAGAAGAACTTGGCTAACAAACAGTGTCAGACAGAATGAACTGATATTAAATGGAAATTCAGACTAAGAGCACAACTAATGAATATTTCAATAAGAAATTAATCTGCTAACTATTCTGTAGCTTAATCAATCTGTCTGTAAAATGTCAGTATATATATAAACATGGTTTTCATAATTTCCCAAAGTCAAAGTTGTCTATTATTATAAAAATGCCTTGTTTTGTCTGACCAGCAGTTTACTATTGTATTGTATACTGTAAACTGAGGAAAAGCTTGGAATCCTCACATTTGTGGAGATGGATTATAAAAATGATATTAGTAAAATGCATGACAGTTTGCTGCCAAATATTTAGCAAATTATTGGCTACCATCATGTAACATTGTCCATTTAAATGGCATTCTGTCATTGTATTTATTTTAGCTTAGATAAAGTGTAAATATGAAAGATGAAATGAAAGATGTGTTTCTAATATGAAATTCCACCTTTGAAAAATCACTGATAGAATGTCATTAGCATTTCTACAAATTGAAATAAGTCTCAAAAGTATACTGGCAGACAAGCAAGACAAGCAAAGTGTAGATGTGTAAACTGCAGTCTATATGATGCGTCCAGGCCTTCATTTTAGTGATCCACTGAGAATCACTAGAGCCAGATATTTTCAAATCCTTCACATAGGGGCTTTAAACATCACTTAAAGTAATCAATAGCTGATCACAGTTTCACCTCACTTAACTGGGCACTGAATTGCTGTTGCTCTGAACTTATTGAGGACACAGGACTTTTTTTTTTTCTTTCTTTCTCTTATTTGTGCAGCTCTGATCAGTCTGTTCAGAGCGAATCTGTAACCCCGTCACACATCGGCACCAGATAATCTTTTCAGACCATCAACCCCAACCGAGCCTCAGATCAGGATATCCCTTCCAAATGTCAGGATATAAAATGGCCTGATAATCTTATAGTGTGTCCCCAGCCTGAGAAAAATAGATGAGATGGCCTGTGGGTCAGATAGATGATCCTTTTACAGAAAAAAAAAAAAAATTGGAAGAACTCCAACTGTTTCAAGGATGCTGGTGCCTCTGCTGGAATATGTGGATATATTTAAGATGTAGAGGAGTATGAGAAGAGATAGCTTTCTCTCAGAGAAATTAAAAAAAGACAAAGAAGTCTAAAACAGCACAGATTCACATGGAAGTATAACCATCTCAAACATACTGATGGTTAAACACTGATCTGTGTGAACTTGCTGAGATTTCATTTGAATTTTTTTTTTTTCAACAGTTACCACTGTAGCCATAAGTGACAAATAGCAGGGTTGCTGAGAATGCTACAACATAGTGTAACAGTAACACAAGTAGGGAAAAGTCAGAGAGTAGGAGAAAGTCAGAAAATTGAGTCAATTATGTATCTAAATTGTATGTATCTAAACTTTTGCCACAATAGGCCAAATGGTCATACCAGACCAAGTGGACTATGGCATCAAAACCCCTGAGTGTATTTAATTCAGTAAGGGTGTGATTTATTGCTTGTGAATTAAACATTTAATCTGTAAGAGGAAGAATATGTCATTTCCTCTTTTAATAGCAAAATAGTCTCACTTTAAGTAGCATTCTACAATTAAGCTTTGATCAAAAAGTACACAAAATCAAGCTAACATCAAACAGAGGACACGACCAAATCATGTATTTCTGCAATACCGCAACCAAAGAGAGTATTAGATGATATTATGTGCACAAAATAATGTGACTCCTTGGAGGCTCCTGTTCAAAAGAACATCTTTTTCAGGGTTTTTAACTAGGAGACTATCTGGAGAGCACGGATCGAAAGCAGCGCTTATCAGACACTTGCTGGGCTGGGACCCAACAAGTGGGCTGTGGGAAGATTAAACCGAATCCCTAAATCATTTTACGGAAACAGTTGACGGGCTTTAACTAGAAAACGTCTCATTTAGTTTGAAGCTACAGGCTATGTGGTACTGCCAAAACATTTGATGCTCCTGCAGTGGAAGATAAATGCAGAAAACACTGTAAGCTAGTAGGTCAGTAGCCTCCCAAAATGGGTCATTTTAACAGCCTTAATATTAGGCCATCACTTTGTCTGCTCAGAAAAAAACTAAAAAATCTGAAACTTTGGAAGAAGTAATCTGATATGCATCTGACTCATGGAATTTAAATTTGTACTGATGTATTCAAGAAGTCTGGCCTGTCAGAGTGTAGCATGCTAACCACAAAGAGATTACCTCCTCTTTCAGGCTGAAAAGCAGTAAAATATTGTATGCACTATGTAGTAGAAAATCTCAATCACACACAAGCCTTTGATGTGGCCTAATCTGACTTCGTTCTGAATTACTCAACTTCTGAAATCTATGTAATAGAGACGAAACTGACCTTTCCTTTCTACCACCACCACCACTGCCATTCCGCATCACTTTGCTGTATCCTCCAGGGCAACTGAGCTAACAACCACAATATATGACTTGCTTTTACGGCAGCAAAATTGTTTTGTTATGACTTTTCCCAGAGTGAGATTCCACTCGCCATAAAGTATATCTGTACCATCTGCACATCTGCACCACTGCTGCATTATACACTGAATACACTGACTCATAACATTGGAGTCACTGCTATTTGTTCTATCTGATCTCATGCACAAGAAAGTAAAAATCTCTTCCTCATTTCACTATTTATGCTGGTGGAGAATAATGAATGCAGATTGCTATCATTCATTTTAACTATGGGTACTCATTTTCTAATCACTGAATTCTTATTTCTGTCTCACTTGGGTAACATCCATTTTCATAAAATTGTATGAACATTGTCTGTTCAAGTGCCTCTATTGCCAGGGTCATACTGTTTGTCACTATCTTTCCAAAGTCAGGCAACCAAAACGACTTGTTTAATGGAGGAGGAAGATGGTGGCTGTGGTTCACAGAAATCTGGGAACACTGTTGGTATGAGAAGGTTTGAAAACTTCAATCTCTGGCATCTAATTTGCACTCTCAATACAACTAGCCATTTCCCCTGACTACTACAGTGTTACTTTACTTCTGCCTTTGCTTCTGAGAGACGGCAGATCATTATTCACATGGCCAAACAAGGTCACTTGTCAGGAAACTTAACCACAGGTTGTTAAAAGCAATATTAGCAAATGAAAGATGTCTGGCAAATGCACTATTCTGGCTTTTATTTACAAGTAAATATTTTGCCAAAGCTATTGCACTGCGCTGGTTCACATCTCCGTCTCTATGGAAATTAAATGTGTGAATTTCTGTAGGCTACAACATAAACTGTGGAGGGGTGTCAGCAAAGGTGCCAAACACTGCAGTGAATGCACAGATAGAAAATGAATTTATCACTTAAAACACACAATGGAACAATCAATTCCACATGGAATAAAACATGAGAAATGTGCTGTAGTTTATGGGTGAATATGAAGTGATGAGTAAGACAAAGGTTGGTCACACTCGAAGTGAACCGTAAACTTTTTTTTTTCTTTGTTGTCATTTACTCCCCCTTCTACATTGTTTGTAGGACTGTACATAATTTATTCAAGAGTTACTGATGGAGAAGTAGCAGTTACTAAGGCATCAATAAGTTCACACCAGTGACTGTATATAAAGATGAAGAATGTGACAACTCCTAAAAAATGAAATTAAAATAACTGTCAATTTAGTTAGTTCTTATCACAGTGATGTATGTTCAAGTATTAATTTTTCTAAGGCTTGACGTCATGATTGACTGCTGTAACTGACTCAATATCGCAGCTCTACCTCCCAAACACTACTGCACAGACTACTGCACTGACTCCAAATGATGTCACCAGCTCAAAATGGCAGTATCTGTGTCACTGGTTCACAGACTTTATGAACAAAACATGCACCACTGAGTCCTACAACATATTCTGAATTATGGGGGTTTAGGAAATATCAATTAAGTTCTGGTGAGTATTGTTTTCTCGTACTATTACAGGTGTGGTTAGGTAGATTAGGGCCCTAAAGCAAAGGGAAGGTTTTTGAAGATCATAATTGCATGTTATAGTGACCTCAATTTCATCCTAAACAATCATAGCAAATGTGAGAAAATATAGATACTTAAATGTTTTATACAGCTAAAACAGCCTGGGGTCAAATTGACCCCAAAGAACACTGATATGTACAATATGTGTACAGGACATTGAAAACACATGATCATGTTCATTCTGTTTACTCAGTTGACCCCATTAAATTAGGAAAAGTCATTAAATATGAAGCCCAAAAAATAAATAAATAAATCATTTAAACCATTTATTTAGAGACCTTAAACACTGAATGGGGTCAAAATGACCCCACAGATAACAGGAGGGTTAACAATCAAATTGTTGAAAATATTTTTGTAATTAAATGAAATGAATATTTCGACCACCATACGCTGCAGCATGGGTGAGCTGACTTGCCAGTGCACACTACAGAATCAGAGAATTGGCTCTTGGCCTACAAGCCACGCTTTTTGGATCACAGCTTCACTGCACAATGGCTCCTTTCTTTTCCCTCACCCTTATATCATTATCGGCATGTACTGGGTAAAGATAATGATATGTACATCTATTCAACCTGGGTGACTTGCCTCGCAGGGAACCACCGAGCAGACAATCCCCCTCTCTCCTCGCTCTAACTCTCTCCTCTTCCTTTTTATCCCTCTCTCTCCCTCAGCAGACATGGGGCATTTGTTATTTGTCCCCTAACCTACTATGTTTTCTCTCACAACGATTTATAAATAGGGTTCTGCTTAGCATATCAAAAGACACAGAGGAAGGGAGAGAGAAGTAGAGAGAAGAGAAAGAGAGAGGGGGGGGGTTGGGAGAAAAAAAGAAAGGAAAGACAGAGAGGAAGAAGAGAAACCAGAGTGAGTTTATGAACTCCACTCAAAGGTGTCTGTGACAGTGTCACTCACCCTGTGTGTGTTAATATAATGGATAGATGTGGTGCTTGCTTGTGATTGGCAGTCTTAACCCAATATATAAGAATATGTGAGTTCATTTACATATTGAATATTTCATGTCATCTACAATATCATTTCAACACCAATAACATCTCACATAAACATGAATATATTGTTTAACAGCTCATCCTTGACAAACTTGAGGTTACCTCCATGACTTCTTAAAAAACTCCATCAGCTAATGAAGACATTAGTTCAAAGTGTTTCAAGTGGTTTTCTATGTCAAGAATCAGTGGCAGGCCATGCACTTCACACATAGTGTCATTATGATGTCACCGCTATAGAAACCATCAACAATGTACAGAAACACAGTACAACAGAACTTTGCACAGACAGACAGGTCATGTAGCCAGAATAAATACCATTACTAAAGCAATGCTATAAAAACAATTCAGTAGGTCTCCAAACACTGCAGCCACAGCTGCTCCACACACATCATCTCCAACAGAAGCATCAATATTAACTGATAAAATGACAAAGATGTAAACAATAAAATATAGGTCAAATGCATTTTATTCACTGAAGCCACTGATTATTTATAGACCTTCAGCCATTGTGGGTTGAAAAAAACAGTTAGCTATAGACGCAGTTTGCTGGCCCTGACCAGTACGCTCTCTGAGCATCCAATCAAATGCCATGAAAATGCAGATGTTAGTGCAGGCCTGCTAGAAGGCCCTGATCTCGTCAACTCGAAATCTGATTGGTTAACGGATCCATGAGGCAACAGTTTCATTGCCATTTATTTTAAATTACAGGAGCCTGCACTGTTGATTCTGAAGGCCTCAAGGCAGATTTCTGTTAACATGGCAACACATGGCTGAAAGCTGATTGGATAAAAGCTCTAACGTATTGAAAGCAGTGCAACCAAGAGGAAGGCTAAAGAGAATAAAGTACTGGGAACAGTTATACATACATACATACATGCCATACATATAGTATTAATAGAAAAAAAAAACATATATAAATATATAATTCAGTGATTGTTACAGTGCTTAAGCCAGCAGAGAAGGCCTTGCTGGTCCTGACAGCCCACCACTGTCAAGAATGAACTATGAAACAAAACTCTTAGGACTGTGACTATGAAAACGTTTCCATTATTAGGTTTAATGTGCTTTTTTAAAATGTGAGACAACACATGAGAAAATATCAGTTTTGTATGTATATATTTGTGGGAATGTGCATTAAAGTGATTTAGAGCAGCTAACAAGTTTATCTCTCCCAGCCAGCTTGCTTCTTAGCCTTTCTGAATTCTCTTTAAGATATTGGTTATAGATCCCATTTGTTTGTATATCTCAGCTGCACCTACATTCTGTTGATGAGCTGATGCATTTAAACACTGAATCGTCTTTATAATGATCCACACAAGGTTTTATCCTAGTTGGAATCCATAATGTTCCCAGGCTTTTCACTACATTGCATCCTGTTCTTGGATCTGCTACCTCACCGACTTACTTCTTTTGCCAAATCATTTACAGGAAAACAAAGACATACAGGAGTTCTGTTTACTGGTCAATGCAGAGATACAACATATTGAAGAGATGGTCATTAAGTATAACATTAGCTATTTTTTCCCTGACAAGCTGAAACAATACGAGTGCAGGGGTCACAGAGGGGTTTATTTTACAGTCTAACAGATATTTTGTTTATTCCTAGGATTTCCAAGTCTCTGAGTAGGCTAAATGAGAACAGCAGGGCTGCCCTCATTAAGTGGGATAACACAGGACGAGGTGTCCTAATACCCAAAAATAATGGACACCTCATCCTGTATTGTCCCAGTTATACCACAAAAAAAAAGAAGAAGAAAAGAGAAGCTGTGTTCAAATCATCATCTTCATCTTTTTGAACATGTGAAGGCTACAGTCAGTTTAACCCAGAGAAGGTTTACAGTAGATTCACCTGAGAGAGTTAAAGGAACAGGCCAACGTTCTGCTTTCTTGATGAGAGTTAGACAAGAGGATTGATTGGACTTCAGGCTTCAGACAGAGCCAGGCTCTCTGTTTCCTCCTGTTTCTATGTTTTATGTTAAGTTAAGCTAACCACTGATAAACTGTAGCTTCATATTTGACAGTGAGGAAGCAAATAAGTACATTTCCAAAAAAATGTCATATCACTCCTTTAAACACTAAGGCATTTTAAACCTCAAATATTGTTGCTATGGTTACCTGTAGTATGGTTTCATGCATTTTCATGTAATGTACCTTGAACACTGATTTATACACTTGTCAGCCAATCAGAAACAAGTACTTTGGTTGGCCATTGTATAACCGAAAGTATTGGCATAGTTGCATGTGATGACCCACTATCAGAGCACAGTGCAAACGTGAACAAAGCCTCTGTGTCTTCATGTGGAAACTGGGGCGTGGACTGAGTCTTGGCTGAGCGGCAGGCCGAGCCCATCGGGACAGCGAGGTGCATCTGAGCCCAATTAACCTCTGTCTATATCTTTGTGTGTCTCAGTGGATGCGGGAGATGACAGGTTCACATGGTGAGTACAGCACTCTGAGAACACACCACACAATACTGGATACATCTAGGAAAGGGGGGGGACTTTTTCTTTTCAGCACTGGTTGTGTGTAATTCCAGTTTAGCACAATTCTAGCTGCTCATCTCCTGTCGCCCCTCTCTCTCTCTTTCTCTAGGAACTACACACTCTGTGTATGCCTCTCTGTGACTCTGCGTTTGCATATTTCTCATGCTCTGTACACCTCAGCTGTTTGTAATAAATAGAGGAGCAGCTCATGCTGCTAAATAAATAATGAGCTATCAAACATTGCCGATTTATGTAAACCTAGTCGGCATTGTAAGCATTTATTTTCCTTTCATCGCTGGCTGAGAAAGTAATGGGCTGCACGCTAGGTTCAGAACAGGGTGTCACTATCAGGGTTAAAGCTGTCCTGCAGTGCTGATAATGTGCAATAATTCTGCCTGGATTATTACACTTAAAATAAGTGTCGCACTTTTGGCTTTTCCTAAAACTGATACTCAAATTATTTTCAGCTGATAATATTAAGTCAGACTGATGTGGACAGCATTTCAAACACATTAACAGCTCCTTCTAAAGGCTGATCTTATTTTTAGGGTTTGAGTGACATAGCCTGACCTCTACATGCAGCAAATAGACAGGTGATACATTTCTAAATTTAGTCACCTGATATCTGAGTACAATAGACAATATAATAGCCAAATCAAATGTTACCAAAATATCTCCTCAGTTTCTGCAGTACTTCTGGTCCTATTTTTAACCCTAAACTTGACCTTCAGTCAAGATGCAGGCAAAAGTGTCTTTAGTTCAAACTTGTTTTTGATGAGAGTGAAAAGAGGACAAAGTCACATTGCCCTGACATTTTCAAATCTGATTTGGATCATTGAGACCTTTTATGAATCATCTGAATTTCCCAAATGATCCACAAAGACACAGGTGGTCTAGACCAGTTGTTCAAACATGACCCCTTAAGGAGAGCATAGTCTTCTTTCATTGCATGTTGTATATGAGTTGTGAGCTGTTGAACCAAAGAGTTATTCTGGATAACGTTAGAATAATATGATTAAAGTGGTTCAACTATCCAGAAAAAAGGAGAAAATGACATCAAATTAACAGTTATATAACAGTTTTTTTTTTTATTATTTTATGGTTTCCATAATTTCTTAATAACTTCATGGGGAGAGTAATGCCATTTATTGTTAATTTTAGGGAAACAGAAGTTTTGAGACATTACACACAGTAAGTGGCCACTTTTCCCTAAAGAATAAGGAAATGAAATAATAGTTGCACAGTTGAGAACAGTCAGAGAACAGTAAAATCTAATTGACTAAACCCCCCTTTTTTTTTTTTTTTTTACTTTTTTCTTCACAGCTAAAGAGAAAGGGTAAGCTGACCTGATGTGCACTGACTAAAAGATGGTTATTTTAGCAAGAAGGTTACACTGCCAGTTAAAGTGACACCATTTGAACTGGGTCCTCATTTTCTCTATAATTATTCCCACAATACAAAGCAATATCCTGGAAACATGCAGTTCCTTTCTAGGTAATTATTGAAACCTGTAAAATAAAGCAACATCTCATCCTGTTAACCATCTCACAATCTCACATCATTTTTTTTTTTTTTGTGTGTGTGACCTCTTTGTGTCCTGACCCCTGACTGGCAGCGGTGAAGCAGGTGTTCAGTGGAGGGAAGTAGTGGTGTTACAACAGAGTTATGGGTTTTTTGTCAAGGTGTTGCATCAAGACCCCATTCTTGTAGGTGTGTCACACCACAACAGGTCTGATCATGGCTTGAGCTGCTTGCACCAGGGGTGTCTGATTGTTAACAAATGTAATATAATGGGGCTGGCTGACAGAAGGCTGATCTTGTCAGTCTGGTCTGTGATTTCTGTCCACATTTCTTTGTGTTGCACGTTTTACTTGCACGGGCATGCTGGGATGTGACATCTCAGTTACTGTTCTTGTGCACATGTAGGTCAGTTCAGAATCTTGGCCCGATTAAGGTATCAAATACTGGCCGAAGATCACACTGCGAATGACAATCAGTGAGAAGTGAGCAGTGGAGCTTCAGTGTGAGTGTTTCCTGTGATTAGTGCTGACCTAGACTCTGAGTATCTTCAGCAGAGCTCCTCAGCCCTCATGACTCAGAACCCTGCTGCTTGTCTTTTCAACTTTCCAAATAGGGACTGATTTACATTTCCTGGGGCGTCTGGTGAATCACGTTTACAAGAGGGACACAAGACCAGCAGCACTAAGTGGCTATAATGTGTCAGTAAACAAAGTACCACTGACACTGATATATCCAAATGAACCCAAAATATGACTCGCTCCCTCTCTTTCTTTGATCATATTGATGGTGGACTACGTGCACCACCCTCCTCTGACTTTCTATTATTCATAGCAGTTTTTTTAACACACCCTTGTGAAGGCTGATGTCTTCATGTATGAATTTCAGCGTTCTTGAAGAGTAAGGCGGGTGATATTCTGTATTCTGCCATCATTCCTCTGTGCCACTGTTCAAGTCCAAGAACTACTCAAAACACATCAGTGATCCACACTGTTGTCCTGGGTGACACACTCCTTCATTAGCATGAACACAGACACTGTAGTTTATTTTGACATCTCATCAGATCAATGATGTGTTTTCACACCATAGCACTAAAGATATATTAATCCATGACAAAAAAAATAGTCCCCGACAAATACACAATTTACTCTTGTTGTTGTTCTTGAAATGTTTTCTATAAACCTAAACAGCCAGCTGTTCCAGGAAATTCCAATGAAACACATTTATTATTCATTTATGAATATTTATGTTGTCGGAAGGAATCAATGCTGAGACTGGCTGCCACAGACAGGATAGAGAAGACCAACAGTACTGAGACTTGAACTTTGTAGGTTTTGCCCTTTACTTGGAATTTGTTGTTAATACAGAGCAACACCAGTCTTATCTGTTAAGAGGACTATTCCACACATCTCAACAGTATGTGATTAACAATGGTGTTTAACTGTTTTTGGTGAGGGCAGCACTTGTTATCACTGGTGGAGTAAAGTAACTAAGATGACCCCCACCTTTACCAGCTGCAACATTGAAGTGATGTACCTATTTGTGTGTGTGTGTGTGTGTGTGTGTGTATATATATATATATATATATATATATATATATATATATACTATTACATATATTATTATACATTAAATGAATTAATAATTAAAATGAATGTTACTATTGATACTGCTAATACTTTTAGCACTTTAGACTGCAGGAGTTTTTTCTTGTAACCGAGTATTTCTACACTGCGTTGCTTCTTCTACCCCTGCTAGAAGTCAAATTCTCACCTCTTTTACCAAATTGGGGAACACTGTGAATTACACCTCTGTCACAAGTGTGAAATTTACAGCTACAGGCAGTAGAAACTTGGTGATGTTAATCCTGCATCATGCTCAGCCCATTTTTACTGCTTACATTAGACCTTCATAAACTGCACACCAGGTCTCAGGATGACAGACTACAGGCCTGTTTTCACTGGCTGCTCGTGTGACCTGTCTTGTATTGCGACTACATTTACAGCAGACTAACAGACTGTCGACAATGCCTTAAACCCAGAGTGTCCCTCATTTTTCCATTACTGTATTACTGTCTTAGACTTCTTATAATGTTCTTAGACAGAACATTATAGGGTTTTACGTTTTGGTCCTTACAACTTAAGTTAGTGAGTTAATTATATTTGAAAACACTGATCACAGGAAAAACAGCATTTAACATAAATGAGCTTTTTCTGCATCTAAATTGTGCATTAACAAAAAACAGAAAAAACCTGACATTGCTTTTTATTAGTTTCACATCAGTGCTGCTGCTGGCAAACACCTGCAGGAGGACAACAGGTGTCTGTGATACAAACAGACCAAAGCCATTGATAAGTGACTGTGATAATGTGCCAGGCTGCTAGAAAACCTACATTAATATGAGGAAACATAGTGAACAGGCCTCACCTGGGAAGCATTACCTGCCTGTCTCATGAATGGAGTGCAGTTAGTGTTCTGTCCAGATGAGGGCGACACAACAGCCCCTAAATTCTCAGCACAGGAAACATTCCCAGCGCTCACTGTGGCTGTAAGGGACAAAGCAAGAGAGAAACGAGGGGTGCGACACATGAATGCTTTTCAATACATATTAAAATTCTTTATTTTAATCCAACAAATAGGATTAGAGCACATGAGATTCAAGGTTTTTCCAGTGTTTGGACACAGGAAGCAGTGTCTCAGCCACATGGCCAGACTACCAACGACAGCTGAGACGGAAGCAGAGGCTTTGCCAACTGTCTGGCTCATTCTCTAGTAGGCCTGCTTCCCTCAGGCCACTCACAGCCAGTGTAGGAACATGTCCAAGACTGTCAAATATCAGCACACTCATACACACACACACACACTCTTGCAGCCCCACGTATTAATCTACAGACACACACACACTCAGGAGACCTGAAGAGGTATACTTGATTTCCTCCTTTCATGCAGGTGGTATGATGATTTTTATAAGAACTCAGCCACACCCCAGTTTGAATACATTATTGTGACAATAAATGGAGTGACTTGATTACATTAGAGGGCTGCTGGATTGAACTGAATTGGAAATAATTAGGACTGAATGTTCCATCAAAACATGATAACTTACAGTCTGAAGGGTCCTTAATTACCAGCTGGCTTTGTGGAGTGAATGACATTTTATCAAAAAAGAAACAGTGGCTATAAAAGCATCAGAAATGCATTTATAATTCACTATTCACTACACTTCCCTTAATGTGTAGATTCTGTTGTAGTGACTTATCATCTCTAACAATATGTCTGTCAAACAGGAAAGGGGAACAGTTTCAGTCAAAGATGATACATTACATAACACCATTCTCTTTACAAGAAACAAATATCCAATTTTTAATGCGAAGGTTACAAAAAATATGACATTGTTTTGAAGAGTGAAAGTGGTCGACTCATACGCCATGTCATTTGGAGACAACAGGAGAAGATGAATGAGGAAAAATAGCAGATTCAGTGTCTTTGAGTATTAATGCTGAATATATACCATGTGGAAAATGGTTACTTACACTAAGAGTTGCTATAATAACATGTCATTAGAACAGTATATTAATGATATGCTAAATATGATGTAGCTGCATGTTAGAAGCAGAAAGACACTAAAATGTCAGTCTTCTCGTTGCAAAATAATAAGCTGCCATTAAAAACCAAATTATGACAGAAATCAATACTTTCATTATGAAATTCTGACATTATGTGAAGGATCATCTCACCTAATCACAGATAATCTTTTTTTTTTCCCCAGCTGACTGAAACTTTTATGACCTCGTGTGATAACAGATAACAGATCCCTACTGCGATCCTCACTGACATTAAACAAAACACACCCTCCCGCTTTGGAGCACGGTGAAATCCATACTTCCCCATCCTCCCTTTCTCCTGCCTGGTTTTATTTGTGCGTCACTTGGCTCCGCCACCTGTTGCAAGAGGAAACCAGAGGTGAGGCTTCCGGTGAGGCCGAACACTGTCAGGTTTCAGGTCCGACTCCCTTTTCTCCCATGGGTGTCAGCTGTATGGACAAGAGCGCGGGCACTGCGCCACGCTGCCGCTACACTCAGCCCGGGACTCATCTCACATGAATAGATAAACAGATAGATAGATAGACAGATAGATAGATAGATAGATAGATAGATAGATAGATAGATAAAATATCATATCATAGCAGTCACTTTAAGGAGGAATCTTACAACATTTTAGAGATAACTAATATTAGAAGCAGAGGTGTAGTCATACCTTGAAGCGCATCTCCTCTCTCCTCCGCTCCATCCATCTCCTGTCTTCTCTCCCCTCTCCTCTCTCTTCTCTCTCTTCTCCGCTGCGATCCGCTCTCTCCTGCAGAAATGCTCAAAACAGAGGGAAAAAAAAAGTGAACCGCATCAGTCTCTGATTGACTGATTTCCCACCTCCTCCATTTTTTTTCCCCTCTTGCAGCGGCGTCTGACTGCTGCACTCTTGAATAATAACCCCCTCTCCTCTCTCTCTCTCTCTCTCTCTCTCTCTCTCTCTGTGTGTGTCTCTCCCTCCTATTTAAAATGCCGCTCACAGGCGCGCTCCCGTGCCCGGTTTTAAACACACACACTCCCCCTCTCGCCCCCCCCCTCTCCAATCGGACCTCGAGGACGCGCTCGGACAGTGTCGCGCAAGTCAAGCCCAATGCGACGGTTTGGCAGGTAAAGCGTTTTTTCTTTTCTTTTCTTTTTTTCTTTCTTTTTTTTTTCAGTCATCCCCAAACTCACACTCTGCCCTCCTCGCCTTTCATCAGCCTTGATCTTTATCCCCTTGGAAGTTACAGAGGAGTGGGAAAATAAACAGGTGAGAGCCTTCATGTACTTTTTTTAAATTTATAAGATCGTAATAATCTGTCAGAAATACAGCCATTGAAGTGTGCGACTAAAACACCAGATCTGTTTCAAGGTCTGAAGTGTTGTTTTTTTTATTTTTTTCATTTTCGTGTATGTGAGTGAGACCCCCCTCCTCTCTCTCTCTCTCTCTCGCTCTCTCTCTCTCTCTCTCTCCCCCACCTCCCTCCCTCTCCCTACATCTCTGCATTCTCCTCTTTTAGTCGTGTGGGAAGCTCAGTGAATGCGGCTGCAGAAGGAGCCAGCATACTTATGCGCCTGACACGGATACTGTTCTGTCTTACAGGAGGGGGAAACGCAAGCTTGCTCTCCTCTCTCACAACTCCCCTTCCATCTCCCCTCCGACTGGATATTTTTTGGGGCTTTAAAATCCCCCCCCCCCCGCATTTCCTCCCCAAGTTTATTTTTGATTACATTTTCCCCGGACCGATGGGAGCGGGAGAAAGCTCGGAGTTTCCAGCTCCTCACTTGCACCGCAGCGGACTAAAGGCTGAATAACTGCATTATTCATTTTTACGCACCGGTTTCTGTTGTCCCGACTTGTCTCTCTTGTTTCTCTCTGTGCTTTTCTGCTTTTTTTTCCTTCGGGAAAGGAGCTTCGATATCGCCACAGCCTTTCTTTTTACATCCGACCTTTTTTTGTAGAAAATCGCTCCCATTGGATGGAGACTGAAATAAGCTTCTCTTCTGCCGCTGCCTGCGAAGAAACTGACCTGTAAAGACGAAATAACTGTGTTGCACGGGATCAGAGCAAAGGACTGGATTTATTCTGGCTCGATGGAAAATAATATACTGATACACACAACCTGATGGGAGCGTTTTGGCCGCTTTTGCCCTCTGAAGCATTATCCCGGTGCGCAACTTCGCTCGAAACAAACCAGTATTTATTCATTGGATCGCTGGGGGTTGTTGAGCCGAGCTGAAGCCAGACGCACAGGGTTGGTCATCCTCGCTCCCCCATTTTCTCCTCTCCTCCGCTCCTCTTGTTCCTCCAGTTTCCCCATTACAAAAACTCCAAGAATGACGGACTTATTTCACCGCATCACCAACCGCCTTGCGCCTTTTTTCACGCCTTGGAGTCGCCGGACGCGCCGTCAAGATCTCTAAAAGCTGTCTGCCTCTCCCTTTCTCTCTTTCTATCAGTCTTTCCCTATCTCCCTCTATCTCTCTATCACCTCCTCTGTCTTTTCACCGAGTCCCCCTCTGTCTCTCCCACAACCAAATGAATGCTCTCCCATGGAGGTAGTACAACCACCTTGGGGACCGAACGACCAGAGGGGTGATTTTTCCAAGCAAGAGGAGCCTGTCAGCAAGAGACGCATCGGGTGAAATCGGAGCCTCACACCCCCACCACCACCACCACCACCTTCCCCCTCTGTCTCCATCTCCACCGCATCCCCCCCTTCCAGTTTGCTTGGCTGGGGTTGATACACAGTAGCCTACATGGGGATATAGGGGCTGGAGAAACCTTGTTGCGCCCCTATAACTGTCTGCGTTCCACTTCGGTTTGGGAGGACCGTTTGCGCACGTCTCCATCCATGTCTCACCAATGCTGCCCCGTGTGTCCAGAGGGAGCCGCATTCATTACCACCTCAGCTTTGGGTAAGTCTAATTTATTTAGATTTCATGCGCGTCCCTGTTACCTGACTACCTGATTTTTTTTTCTTTCCTTCATTTCTTAATTTCTAGATTTGAGGAACATTTTTATGTCTTTTTCTATTTGGTGTCAAATGTGAGGGAAAATGGTTCTCTGTGATAAATGGGTGCCGCTCAAACCCTCTCAATATGTCAGGAATGGGCACAGTCCCAATTCCTCCTCTCCCCCCATGGTCTCACACTTGCTTTCCTAAATAACCTGAATGTGCTGCTTAGAGATCGTGCTGCCTCTGGCTTCAAATGAGACCCCCATGATAAAGAAAGCTGCAGCCGTTTGACTTTGATTGTGTTGAATATGCTGAGAGGGGATGAATATAGTCTTGCTGCTGTCTGAGACATCCTCCAAGATGTTTCATGCTTTGGATGTCAGAATAAGATGCAGAGATGCAGCAGTTCGTGGCTTTGAGTAATTTCTAGAGCATATGGTACTTTCTTTCCTGCAGTACTGAATAATCTGCATCAAACATTTGTCTTGTCTGGTGATTAGGGTGAATCATTGTTATAAAAGCCAAACCCACTCACTCCAATGATTCTCATAAAAACTGCAAAAATTACAAATGTACATCCTTAACATCTGCATATGGTTTTTATACAGTAAAATATATTAAAACTACACTTAGTGTATTCTTTAAATAAAAAAAAAAAAAAAATAATGCTAAAATGGATTCAATATTGGAATTGCAGTATAATCAATATCAAATATGCATTTTGATGGTTTGCTTTGTATGTGTGTGTGTGTGTGTGTGTGTGGGCTTGTTTGCACATATGTATGCTTGCGTGTGTGAATGCTTGTGCATGCACCTGTCTTTTTTTCTCTCCAAAGGTTACTAAATGGTTTTCTGGGGGAGGATTTCTAACCGGCGAGATGCTGCTCGTACTCCTGCTGGCAGCCTTTTCTTCCTCCTTCTCCGGCTCCCTCTCCTCCTCCCTCTCCTCCCCCTCCATGTCGGACGGACTCCCGATGGCAGACCCGTCCGCCTCGGACTTGATGGCAGAGACCTGCAGCGCCTGCTCCTGCATGTCGGTGGAAAACGTGCTGTATGTCAACTGTGAGAAGATCACCGTCTACAGACCCACGCAGCTCATCCCGCCGGCCTCGTCTCTGTACCACCTTAACTTCCAGAACAACTTCTTAATCATACTCTACCCAAACTCATTCCTGAACTTCACCCATGCTGTGTCACTGCAGCTGGGGAACAATAAACTGCAGAACATCGAAGGTGGAGCATTCATGGGGATGAGCGCATTGAAACAGCTGCACCTGAACAATAATGAGTTAAAGGTGCTGCGAGCAGACACTTTCCAAGGGATAGAAAACTTGGAATACCTTCAGGCTGACTACAACTTAATAAAATACATTGAAAAGGGAGCATTTAACAAACTGCATAAGCTAAAAGTGCTGATCCTGAATGATAATCTCATACAGGCACTTCCTGACAACATTTTTCGCTTTGCCTCACTCACACACCTGGATATAAGGGGTAACAGGATCCAGAAGCTACCTTATTTGGGGGTTCTGGAGCATATAGGGCGCATTGTAGAGCTGCAGCTGGATGACAACCCCTGGAATTGTACCTGTGATTTAGCACCTCTCAAGGCGTGGCTTGAAAACATGCCCTACAACATTTTTATCGGTGAGGCCATATGTGAAACACCAAGTGACTTGTACGGGAGGCTCCTGAAAGAAACCAACAAACAGGAGCTTTGTCCCATGGGAACAGGAAGTGACTTTGATGTCAGGATGCCGCCCGCTCCGCCAGAAAATGGGCAGTCACCCTCCAAAATGTCCCCTACCACTGTGGCTCCCATAGCCACAAAAGCGCCAAAAACCACTGACTCATCTAAGATTTACGGTAATGGTATTGTGGCTGGTTTGCCCCCTTTCGGAAGAAACAGTCAGATTGTTTCCTTTCAGACACGGACCCCTCCACTGTTGTGTCCACAGCCGTGCAGCTGTAAAGCTCACCCCTCCGACTTTGGCATTAGTGTCAGCTGTCAGGAGAGGAATATTAAAAATCTAGCTGATCTCATTCCCAAACCCCCAAATGCCAAGAAACTACACCTGAGTGGGAATTACATCCGTGATATAAGCCCAACTGATTTCCAAGGGTTTGAGGGCTTAGATTTGTTACATCTTGGCAGCAATCAAATTGTCACAGTCCAGAAAGGTGTGTTTGCTAACCTCACCAACCTGAGGAGACTGTATTTGAATGGAAACCAGCTTGAACAGTTACACCCAGAAATGTTTTTGGGCCTCACAAACCTACAATACCTATATTTGGAATACAATGCCATAAAAGAAATCTTAGCGGGCACTTTTGATTCCATGCCTAACCTACAACTCCTGTATCTCAACAACAATGTTCTGCGGAGTCTCCCTGCATATGTGTTTGCGGGTGTCTCTTTAGCCAGACTGAATCTGAAAAACAACCACTTCATGACCCTGCCAGTGAGTGGCGTCTTGGACCAGTTGCGGTCATTGACCCAGATAGACCTGGAAGGGAACCCATGGGAGTGTTCCTGTGATCTGGTCGCCCTCAAACTCTGGCTCGAGAAGCTAAGTGATGGAGTGGCTGCCAAAGAGGTGAAATGTGCCTCCCCTGTGCAGTTCTCCAACATTGAGCTGCGCCTCTTGAAAAATGAGATCCTGTGTCCTAAGCTTATTGTGAGGCCGCCTTTTATTCTCACTAGCGCCACCCCTGTTTTGACCTCAGTGTCGCCTGCCGGAGTTGGCAAAGCACCACCAGGAGGGCCCGTGCCTCTCTCGATTATGATCCTCAGCATCCTTGTAGTTCTTATCCTTACTGTGTTTGTGGCCTTCTGCCTTTTAGTCTTTGTCCTGAGGCGGAATAAAAAACCAGTGGGCAGACAGGAGGGGCTAGGGAATCAGGAGTGTGGCTCCATGTCGTTGCAGCTCCGCCGACACAGCCATAAATCGGGCAAGAAAGGCTCCATCCCAGGAGATGACCTGGGGGGCGAGACATTCATTCCCCAGACCATCGAGCACATTGGCAAGAGCCACACCTGCGGGATCGGACGCTCCTCAGACATGGATGCAGGGTTCAAGTTTGCGGATTCACAGAGGCAGAAGATCATCTTTCGGAATGACAAAGATAAAGACGCGCTTTCCACCCTGGAGCGCAACAAACGCCTCAGCACCATCGATGAACTCGAGGAGTTCCTACCCAACCGAGAGCCCACCATGTTCATTCAGAACTTCCTGGACAGCAAAAGAGATTTCAACAGTATAGGGATGGGCGGGTACGAAATCCGCTACCCAGAGAAAACGCTGGATAAAAAGATGAAGAAGTCGTCGCTGATAGGCGGGAACCACAGTAAGATCGTGGTGGAGCAGAGAAAAAGTGAGTATTACGAGCTGAAAGCCAAGCTCCAAGGAACACCTGATTACCTGCAGGTGCTCGAGGAGCAGACTGCACTGAGTAAAATGTAGGGATTGTTGTGTTTGGTTTAGTGTATTGATTACACACACACATACACAAGGAAGTCAGACACACATAGAGGCAGACAGACAGCCAAACACACCTGCCTTTCTCTGGTTCTTTCTCCCCTCTAAGCCACACACATACACAAACACACATGCACATACACACATATTTCCCCTCAGATCCCTTGCTTTCTGTCTTCATCTCTCTTTCTTTCTGCACACACACACTCCTACATACACACACACACACACACACACAGCAAAAAAGTGCCTTCTGGAAATCCTTAATGACCAATGCAGAGATGGACAAAATGGCTCCACACTACAAAGCTATTACTAGAATCAGCGTGGATGTATTCCACAGTAAAAGACCTTTTGGATTATCCATGCCACTACATGTATGAATCCCACATACATACCACAGGACACCCTAAAAAGCAACCAGACAGTCATAATATTTTTTGCTGCTATTGAAATGGGTACTTACCTTCTTATTTTTTGTTGTTCTTGTTGTTCTTTTTCTCCTCCTTTTGTTTTTCCAACCAAATCAAAGGGTCTTGAAAACAGTGCTTGAGAATATACCTCGCCGTCTTCAGCCCTCGTTTAAAAAAAAAGAGAAAAACGAAAAAAAGGAGGCAGCATTGGTTGTTGTTCTGTTACTCTGGAAAGTATCCAAAATCACTACTTCTGGGATGAGATTAACAGAATCAGTGACTCAACGGATGATACTTTGCTTCTTTTTTAAAAAAAAAAAAAATTGTGGGGATATCTGTTTGTTCTTGGGGATGCTCTCTGGAGTCTGCTGCAGACTCTCTGCCATCTTGTCTGGATTACACACCAGTAGCAGTACACCTGCTCTTTGCCGGGAGGCTAAACGGCTCCTGTTTTCCATTCATGGGAGTTGGAGGCACTGCAAAACTCTTTTGGGGAATGATTTCATGACTTGTTTTCTTTGTGTAAAGAGCCATGTTAAATATAGTGTCTTCTGAATGGAGTTGTGTTTCTCTTCAAAATTGCTACTTACAGTTAACTGTATGTTTTGGGTGAAATCTAACGGCACATACACTGTCAGAGGACGTTGTTTCTGAAAAATGAAAAACCCAAGGATAAAAAATTACAAAGCTGCTTGCCATGTAAGCGTAACCTGGAATTTATTTTGTAAGTCTTACATTATTTGTATCTGTGGGACTGGTTTGTAAATTACAAGGAAAGACAGATATCTACACATTCACACACAAACACACACATGCATACTGTATGATGGAGCATCATCATCAAGAGACTACAAGCCAGAATTGTCAAACAAACCGCTAATATAATTGAAATCGGTGATCCACCTCCCCTCGTCAGCACTCAATTCGTAGTAAAAGAATTTAACAACATAGTTAATTTATTTTTCTATGCAGGATTATTTAAAGAGTTATTGGTATTATTTAAAAAGAATAATACACAAAGAGCGGAAAGGACTTGATAGAACGATGCATCAGAGCTAATTCAGGCCACCAGAAGTGACTGTTGAGTCAATTCAAGGGTTTTTGTTTCTCTCAGTTTACTGAAGAACTCGACCCACTGGACGAGGGTTGTGAAATGTGTTCTGTGATGTTTCCTTTTTATTGTGTCGCACGACAAACCGAGGCCTGATAGAGTCTGTGAAGTTTCAAGCAGTTTCCTTATTCTTATATCTCCCACAGTATCTTGTAAAAGGTTTCTTATTAACATTATGCAACCAAAATAAATGTGCATTAAACTTGATATGGTTCTGGAATTGCTGGGATGGGAATGGAGACATTCAGAGGACAGGGACAGCTACAAATTGAGGCTCTAAATTGTTAGATTTGGAAAGAATCATATCATAAAACACCATGTGCAATATTAGTAAAAAATGCTCAGTCATGATGGCTTCAAATAATTTTGTTTAATTTATTTAGTTTGAGGTTATATTGTCAAGACAGGTTCTACTTCAAAATTCTTTTATCAACTTAACTCTATCCGGTCCTTATTTTTTTTTTAAAAAAAAGTATTGTTAAGTTAAAATTATGAGTGTTTATTGACATTACAAATGAATAGAATGTATCTTGGAAAGTATAATAAATACAATTTTCTATCGGTCATAAATCTCCTGTATATTGGTTAATTTTCTCTTGTATAATCATGTTGAAATCAAGGTATTAAAATCAGCACCTATTTGCACCGTGTCCCCCTATTTCTTTTAGTTTCCATCCTCTTAGTTTTACTAGGCTGCTTTTAGGAGAAAAAAAAAATCTTCCAATGAAACTGCCAACTCTCTCTCTTTAAATTCCCACTTTGAGTTTTTCACATAACAAGTTGGATTGTCTGACAGCTCAGTGTTGGACAGACTACAGCTCAAGTGACAGAATGCGCTACTTGTTTTGTTCATGTACAAACACTGGCCGCCCTTCAAGCATTATATATGTTTGCTTAGTCTGTTTTGTTCGAGGAAACTGGCGTGGAAGCGAGGAAACTGCTGCTTGTTACACTTAAGGCCATGAAACCATTTGTGCTTTTTCCACAGCGTTAAAAACCACATTTTAAGTAATGGTGTTCACTGAGCCAGCACTTTGCTTTTGAGTTTTAGTCTTAATTTACACAAGTTTTAATGCCAAACTAAACATCTGAAACTTGAAAACATGATTTAAATAGGGTTTGTGCTGTTTGTGGGTCACATCTCCTTGGGATGCTCTAAAACTGTCAGAAAGTTTAAATTATGTAATGTCACCAAAATTTTCCTGTATCAATGTAGCCTCATTTCACATTCCTTAGTATGTTTTCACCTCCGTTTCTGTAAATCCACATCCAAACATCCCTAGTTTTCTCTTTCTTTTCAACTTTTTGAAGCTTTGTCTTGACCTTATTGTGTAGCAGGTATCATGGTTCCAACTGTTTTTAGTCACCTATCAAACATTCATGTCTGTTCCATTTTAGGGTTAAAAATTCAGATTCTCCTTTCCCGTGTTAATCCAACCTATGGGGCTTTTGGGAAACCAAGTAGCTGAAAGTATGACTCATCCAGACGCCAGAGAATTGTCCTCATTAATTATTAATACCCTTGGCAGTTATGAACTAAAAAAGGGGATATGAGTGTGTGTGTGTGTGTGTGTGTGTGTGTGTGAGGGGGCGTATGAATCTGATATGTCCACCCCCTCCAAACTCTCCCTTTCTCTTCCCCATCTCTCCTCCCTCCTCTGTCATATTTTCAGTCATGCCACTCTGTAACAGAGCAGAAACGTCATTTGGATACTTAGAAAAGACTCAAATTGGCTGCTGAAGTGCCTTTTCAGTCCAACATTTTACTGCAGTGACTTGGCTCCCGAGCAGGGTTCTGTTCCTGGAAGCTCCAGGGGTCCTTGAGGGGCTACCATGGCATCCCTAGAAAACTGAGAAATAGTTGATTTTCAGTGTAGTTTAACTCACCAGACATTAGCACAATGAAAAATGCACAAAGAGCCTGATGGTTGTGTTTTTTTTTCTCTCCTCTCCACTGTTATCATCCCACCTACTGTAGAGACAGTTATGCAATTCTGTGCTGAAACTTAAAAATCATCTGTGCTGTGCCTCAAAGTATTTGTCTGATGGGGTTGCCTGGTGAAATGGATTTCTGTTCTTTTGGGTGGAATTTAAGGGAGAACAGTTAACAAAGACCTGCTGGTAAAGGTGGGTAGCATGCTTCAGGTATGGAATTGACCACAAGGGGCGCTGTGAGCTAAGAACACAAGCACAGAGTGGGAAATGGTGTGACTGGTCTGCAGGAGGATTCCTCTTGTTTCCAAGCAGCATTTGGATAAGAAAGAAAGAAAGAAAGAAAGAAAAAGAAAGAAAGAATGTATATGTTACATTCTTCCCTTTCTGGGAAATTAAAGGCAAAGGACATATCAAAGGCTACATTACAGGCTTTTGATGATAATGATGATGATTCTTATTATTTCCAGGAATGAGTCATAAGATTAAATGCAAGCACTGGGTCAAGGTCTACTGGGAAAACAACAGAAGTAGCAAAAAAGCAAGTATTCACAGCCTGATCAAAAGAAATGAAATACATGTGGTCAAACAATAATGAACATCTTGTCAAGCTGCAGCTTTTTCATTTGGTTCAGTAAATTTGTTTGAAAATATTATATATATATATATATATATATATATATATATATATATAATACATATATATGTGTGGATGTCTTGTGTGTCAAACTGTATAGCACTTGATTGCAGAAACAAAATTTTTGTCAAAATGAAAATGTTGTGCTCTTTGAATCAGTCTAATTCATTTTTTGGAAATTGGACAATGATTTATCCTAAGAAAGATATACACTTACTTTGAAAAATGTTTTACAGAGGTTTCATTTCTGTGAAAAATGAACAGGTCATTTTCTGGAAACACATCATTCTGTTGGGAGAACGTGTTCTCTGTGACTACAGTATGCAGTCTCATTTACCTCTGTCTTTTCATCTCTGCCTCTACATCGCCTTCATTTTACTTTCCTGCTCATCATTTGTTCTCATGGGGAGTTTCCTCCTCTTCATCTTCAGCTTTCTTCCTCTCTTGTTTAATCTCAGGTCCCTTTGCCATGAGTTTTTCTCATTAAAAACAACATAAATAATGTATTCACGGGGTAACAAATAATTCATATATTGGATTTCTAACCATCGTAGAAACCTCTTTCCTGCAGTGTTATTTTCTGTACTGTAAATCAAATGTGTACAGTCTCTTATTTGTATCCACACTGCTCCATGTATCTTGTGGCAGGTGAACAGAGAAATTGAGCTAAATTCATGTCTACAGTGTAGCAGTCAGTGCTTTGTAATTGATAATTCTGTACAAAAGAACATGACCAGGTTTTGAAACACTGTCCATTTTTACAGATGTCATATCATTTAATTTTGTCACTTGAACCATACACTCAGTGAACACTTTATTAGGACCATCATGCTAATACTTATGGGGCCTCCCCTTGGTCTCAGAACAGCCTTAATTCTGTTGACATTATTGCGTCACTTCTTCATATTCATCAGCTGCATATTAATGCTGCCAGTCTCCCGCTCTACCACATCCCGGAGTTATTAGACTGGATTCAGATCTGGTGACTGCTGAGGCCATTGAAGTACAGTGAACTGTCATGTTCATGAAACCAGTTTGAGGTGGCTTTTGCTTTGTGGCATGGTGCATTATCATACTAGAAGTAGCCATTAGAGGATGGCATTCATGTGATGACTGATTGGTATGAAGGGGCCCAACGTGTGCCAAGTTCTTCACACCATTACACCACCAGCAGCAGCCTTGACTGTTCACACAAGGTAGACTTGGTCTATGGATTCATGCTGTAGACAACTGGTTAACAGGAGTGGAACCTGACATGCTCCTTAAGGGTCAACCTGCCATGTATTCTGAGATGCTTCTCTTTCCACCGCAGTTGTAAAGAGTGGTTATCTGAGTTACAGTAGCTTTTCTGTCAGCTCCAACCAGTCTGGCCATTTTCATCATTTATAAACTGAACTGCTGCTCATTGTAAATTTGTTTTGTTTTTGCACCATTCTGTGTAAATTCTAGAGACTGTTGAGTGTGAAAATCCCAGGAGAAACCCAGGAGTTTCAGCCCGCCTGATTCTAACAATCATGCCACAGTTAGATCACTTTTTTCCCATTCTAATGTTCCATGTGAACATTAACTGAAGCTCCTGACCTGTATCTCATGCATTGCATCACTGCCATGCGATTGGCTGATTGGATAATTGCATGAATAAGCTGGTGTGCAGGTGTTCCTAATAAAGTGCTGGGTGGGTGTACATATTAAGCAGTTCTTCATCTGTTGATAAAACTCTGTTACCTAAAACTGAAGAGAATCATTTGAAAGTCTGCTGATGTCACAGTGATGTCACTGGAGTTATCTCAGATTTGGCTTGAGACTTTGGTTACGTACTTGGGGCATGGGTTTAGACAGACATGGACATTTACCATGCAAAACAAAAGATACTACAGAATTGCATTGTGGGAAATGTAAGCGCTTGTATTTTTGGAGCTTAACCTATATCCAAGCAAAGTTTATTATACTCTCTGCTGCTTCAGTATTGATCATCAAATCAGTCTCTTTTGACTCTAACTTAATGAAAGTACAATGCTAAATTGTGCAGCTTTGTTTTAAAGCCCTGTACTGCATTACTTTGTAATGTTTGTGTAACTTGTAACTTGATATAGAGTGTGATGGATTGCACAACTCAAGCAAGCTTCAACACTGCAAAGAAATGATTTAACAAAAATGAATTAAAACCAATGAAAGAATGGAGCGGTATTAAAAATACAATCAATTCAATAAAAATTTCTAAAATACAGTAGCATGGTTTGCAAATATGTCAATCTCATATGCTATTAACAATAAGTAAGTCATCTGTAGCAAATGCAAAACAACTGTTATGGCTATTTAAATAAAAGACCTGAACAAGGTTTTGCAGCAAAATATGCATTTGTAATAATGATCCCAGTGGTGGAGCCAGCAAGGTTGAAGAGGTTAAAAGAATAGTTTAATCATATTGTCACTGTCATGCATTATCAGATCATCATGCTTTAATGCTAAAATCTCATATGGTTAGGTATGTTTCATGACAAACCATTACCTCTGATATTTTCCTCGCAATTCTTGTATATGCTTTAATTACACTGTTTGTTGTTTTTTTCTCTCTCTGACAACTGATTAAGCTGTTGGGGCACATTTGTTGCAGTGGTGGCCCATGTCTGCTGAATGCCAACAATGTGCTCAGGAATGGTACCGGAGCATTTTTGGCATCCGCCAAGGTCAGGCGGCCATTTAAGGACGGATGAAAGGGGATGGCATCTCCCTGGTTACAGCAAATTACTCATTGCATCCCCAATGAGTGGAAAACAATGCCTTACCTCCCAACCAGCTGCCTTATTAAATGTGGACAAATCCACCAGTGCTGCTCTGTTGTAGGTGCTTGGCTGCCATTTTCGCACATTTAGTGACAATCATCAAAGCTGACCACAGGAAATCCATTGTTACCTGTCTGTGGAGGCCATCACAGCTACAGAGAGTCAACTTTTCAAGAGTTTAAAAATATGTTTGATTTGGATGATGTAATGTTTGCTTTCCTGTTATTATGAAGAAGGATTTGGTTGTGTTCCATCAGCCCCTGGGGTCATGAAACTTAAGCAACACTGTATAAACTTTCAACACTGGCACAACATCTTTTCAGAAGACATTAGCAAAGGGTGATGTGTTAAATCTTTTATTTTCCATTTTTTCCTAGCTTTAATTTAATGCAGCCACACATTAAAGGACATCAGTGGGATTTCACAGCCCCTCCAGGGCCTTTTTGGCCTCCATGTCCACACCATTAAATTAATTCCATTTCTCATTCAAATTCTGTCCTTTGAATAGAACTTTTTAGGAATAGCTTGGTCTGAAAAGGATAATGAGTTCGTGACCACAATGAGATATCTACCTTCTAAAAAACTGACACCTGTGCTCACAACATAATTGAGTGCAGTAAAGTAAAACTCTATTAAATGGGCCTAACACAGTGTAGTTTGCTTTGAACTGTAAACACAGTGAAGCACTTTTATTCTGAAAATCCTGTATCCCGTCTTGTATTATTTTGTCATCAAAGCAATGTTACAAGCAATATACATATTTTTGTCCTTGTAAAACATAAAGTCAAATTATCTTTGCTCAGTGAATCCAACTTTAATCCAGGGATGTATGTAATGGGTTATTGTAAATGTAGGCCAAATCAGTGTGGCTCGTACATGGGCATTAGTGATCATTGTCACTGGAGGATTATATGGAAATTGAAACACCCTGTCTCCCAGCCCCAGTGCTTAAAGCGTTCACTGTCAAAATGTCCAAACTGTCAACCTATAGCATGTCAGCTTTAACTGTAAAACCACTACACACCCATGGTCCACCTACACATTTTTTCTTATTTTGCCCTATTAGACCTCTCATCCAGATTTTGTGCCTCAGCAGCACACTCAAAAGCAAAAAAAAAAACAAAACAAAAAAAACAAACAAACAAAAAACAACTTTTTAATATGCATTCTTAGTTTGTTGAATATGCTTTATTTTAGTCAGTTTAACAGTTTGAACAGACTACATGCTAAAACCTGCTTAGAATCACTGTGTCATATCAAATAATGACAGCTTCAGCCTGAGTATGTATTGTGACATTTCCTATTATACAAAATGATGAATGACTACAAATGTATGTAGTGATGAATTAGCATTTTATTTTCCAACTTTGTTTGGAAACAGAGGAGAGGGAAATTTTGTAGATATTCAAGGCCAACTTTTTTTCCCCCTACATGTACAATCCATGTTTGCATCGTCCTACACATTGCCCTTTATGCCAGGCAGAGGTGGAAAATGTTGTGAGTAACAATTCAACATGGGGGTTTTATGTTTTAGAGGAGATAATGGTCATGTGATGAAACATTCCACCTTTAATAAGTATTTTATTTCATGAGGTGGTATGTATAGTATTTAACAACTGCTGTCTGCCTGCAGTGGACTAAAAGTTACAGGTCTCACTAGACTGAAATACTCATGAAAAGTACCATTAACTCAAAATTGTACTTGGGTAAAGTATCTAACTAACTGCACTTATGTACTTTACATAGCTACTTTACTATAGTCATTTGGAATCATCACATTTAATCTGGCAAAGCCTTAAGAGTCATTAAAAGCCTTACAAGTTGACAGATGAGCCTTGAAAATCATTGTTAAACCAATTCATGTTAGCTCAGGAGCAGCTGCATGTGTAACGTATCTGAGCACAGGCCGTGATTAATGTGTTGCTGTTTCCTTTGGGTGCAAACCTACACCTGTTTCTATTTTATTACATTGATCTATGAGAGATCAATGAAGGCGGGGGAACAATTGCAGACAAGTAGAGGAGACATACTTAGACCTTTGGGATTGCCCCTAGAGGTTACATGCTTGTTTGTGTGTATGTGTGTATGTGTGTGAATGTGTGTGAATGTGTTCTCCTCTGCTGGAGAGTCCCAGGGGAGGACATCAGAGGCATTCCATTAGCTCTTTTTCCATGCTAATCAATAGCTTATATTTTATCATGAATTCTGAAGCCCTTTGAACACACAACTGGGAAATAGTTCTTTAAAATAATATATCAAGTAAAATAAAAATGGTCATATAAATGCTGCACAGTAGATGTCCTTTTTGCTGCTTACTAACGTAGCACACAAAAATCGACCCTGTAGCCTGGTCATAGCCTGGAGTTTTCATTTCCTCTTTCTCTAGAAATAAACAATACCCATCATATCCTACAAGAAACAGTACTACAGAACTTTATGATTGAGAGGTTTTCTCTAATGACAAGCAATTCTTGGGACACCACCTGCAATCATCCTTCTTCTTTTACCCTGCCTGCCAATCCATCTTGTTTGCCTTTCTTTCCATCCATTCATTGTCTCATTTCCCTGTCTTTTCTCTTTGCTGTGCCTGAGCTGAATTATGATCCGTAGTCTTCCCTGATACATTGTGATTGATTGGGCTTTCCAGCTAACTAATGAATTGGTCCCTCAAGGACATGTAGCAGGCCAGCTTTGGTAATAATGTGGACTCTGCTAAAGGCAGCTCAAAGACTCCTGACACCACAGATTTAGCGCTTACAGTGTTTATTTGGATTTAGCTTTAGCAGGGGCTTTGTTGGGGTTTAATGTTTAAATAGCTACCAATTGCATTTCTAATAGCTTTATGCATATTGTGTCTTAGTGACAGGCTGTGGGGAAATGATGGCCTTTCTTTTGATTATGGCAAATAACTTAGTAATACACAGGTAACAGCACACCACTTTTAAGTGGAACATATTTGGGAGACAGTTAATTAAAACAAGGATTTTGTTTTACTTCTAAAAATGGTGAAATGGTTATACTGTGACTTAAAGCTGCAACAATCAATATTTTTGATCAAATTACTTTTAGAATCTCTGAGCTCGTTGTTTTGGCTGTAAGGCCTGAAACTTGACTGTGCCAACTCATTCATTGCAGGCAGCGGTTATCAGCAAAATAGTCTCCGATAAATCCACTACACACTATCCATGACATGCGATTACAGGTCTTTGGGTTTAGTTATTTTTAACCTAAGCTACTTAGAAAAAGTGAAAGCCAAACCTAGATAAGAGGTTCAAAAGGATTTTATAAAATGCTATCAAACCTCAACCCTAATACTGGTGTCAGCCACAGATGATTTGGCCCAGATCTTCCCCTTAATGAAGATACTTTTTTAATCCTCTGGGTATACAAAGTTTGCATATAAGTGCATAATCAATGGCATTTGTATTATACAGTAGTTAATCTATGAATACTAGACGAAGCATATTATGACGCTTAGGAAGTTTGGTCCATTGATTCCCATACAGTGACTTCTTAGCAAATTCTGTCATTTAAAGTTGTTATATATTAAAGTGATACAAACCATTTATGTAAGGATACAATAACACTTGTACAGGCTACTGAGTACTGGTGACACATCTGTGCTGTTTGCTATTGAGCAGATGGCGGCAAGTCAAGATGAAGATCGATGTCAACATGTATCTTGTTTAATGTCAGAGGTCAGTCTGTCACTATCAGTGTGTCTTATAATTCCAATGATGACAGATATTGAAGGGGCATGTTTGTCTTTGAAAGTCTGAGGCAACTTCAATATTTGTTTCTGCCCTCTGTCTATTCCATCATTGTTTGGTTTTCATATTCAGAATGTCACATTAATAGTGACAAGGGTGATGGTATTGATTTGTGCAGTGAAACTGTGGCAAACAAACCTCATATAGTGCTGGTAAAACAGCACAAACACAATTTAACCATGTGCTTTCTTTTTTTCTTTTCACAGATTATCCAAAGACACAAAAAAGTTGGCGTTATTATACCATTTTAAGTTTATATAATAAAAAAAACAACAACTACTGCTCAGGGTTTATTTTGATTTTTGAAATACCTTCAGTATTCACTGGCATAATATTATCTTGTACAAAGACAGAGCCTCATAATTGGGCAATAACACAGGACACAGTTAAAAGACCTAGTAAGTTGATGTTTTATGGGGCATATTCCCAAACAATTTAGCAGTTCATCAAATTGCCACAAATCATGCACACAGTGAAACTGGGAGGTTTTAAGCCCTTGAGAGTCATGTGGGTCCCTTAGGCAAATGCTGGATTACTGATGTGGGTCCCACATCAGTAATCCAGCCTCAGAGATACCTCTGTCAAAACCACATTTTATAATTCAAAATAAAATAGGCTTTTGAGGAAAACAGCTTCATTCTTCTTTTCTTTATTTCTGTTCTTTAGATTAATTAATTGCTACAAAGTTAGCATGCAATTGGCTCTCTCTCAACATAGTCCAGACTCTTGCAGTTTTGTTGAGTTTACCCATCCAGGTCATAGCATTACAGTATAAACAAATTAATAGCCTTAGAATTTGTTGTTGTGGCAGTCTAAGCAAATCAAAGTCTGGTTGTTTCCCATTCTCAACAACCTAAGAAAACTTGACTTTGAGAAAAGGCTTTGTTGTTGCACTTTGTCAATCTCGGCTGTTGTAAGGCCATAGTTCCAGATTCATCTAAAACCTCAAAGATTTTATAGATTAGTTGAAATACCACTCTGTATTGAGCTGTCATATTTCACCCTTTCACAACTCATGTAAGATTCCTTTTGTAACAGATGTTTGATAGATGTACCTTACCTTGATTATATATATATATATATACACATACATACATACATATATATATATATATATATATATATATATATATATATATATATATATATATATATATATATAAGCTTAAATGCAATTATTTCCATAGAATATGAAGAATGTGAAGAATGAGTGAGTGACATGCTCTGGTCAAGTCAGTCTGACTTTAAAGTCTTCACCAGGACATCTCAGCACAGAGTGAAGCCGTAAACATTCTGTTACAGATCAGACTGTAGCGCTGCAGGCCTCTCTTGTTTATTCAGCTACATCTTCAGGATGATGTGGAGGGTGGCTTTCATAACAAACAGTTTGCCTGCTCAGTCACAAGATATGTTTCGCATTGTGGTTCACTGTGCAACGTGTCTCAGAAAACAGAGCTGTCATCAGTCGAACCAGTTCTACAGTATATATGTAGATACAATATGTACAGTTTGCCTTAAAGTGCAGCTGTTTGTTCAGACATAAAGGGTGAATGGAAAACATTCTGGTCAGGTACTGTTTCCTGTTGTGTGTGTGTGTGTGTGTGAGTGGATGCCTTTGCACATTACATCTGTATCTCATTTGCCAGTATCAGTACTGGCCTTTTCTGCATCCAACTCTAAGAGAAAACATGAAATGAGACCAATGTGTGTTTGTGCGAATGAGTGAGAGCACAGTGTTTCCTTACCTGCAGTGCTTTCATGCTCTCATATTACCAGTTCTGTGTCTTGTATCTCTCTTTCTCTCTCCCCAACACCTCTTCTCTCTCCCTCTCTCTCTCGCTTGCCAAGCCAGTCGGTGTTGACGATGCACGAGCTGTTGAGAGAGAACGAGCGTGTGTGTTTGTGTGTGTGTGCTGTTGACAGAGCTGAGAGATTTAATTGACACCCACAGAGAGAATTATACAAGCTTCCAAATGCTCTCTATCTCTCCCTCTCTCTCTCTGTATGTGCTTCATGTTTTTCTGCATCTATGTGTGTGTATGCACATGCCCGCCAATGAAAGTTGTGAGCATGTGAACAGGGTCTCTAGTGTGCATGGAGTGTTTTTCTCTGTATTTTACAGAGGCAGTTCGCATTAATGTTTCTCTTCATTTCTGTCCTCCAGAGCTCCCATTTTTCTGTCTTTTTTCACACTTTCTCTCCATCTTTCATTCCTCATTGTCTTTCTTTCATTCCATTAGTTGTAGTTTGTCCTCTGACGTGCTGTAAAATGAAGATCTTTAATCTATTGTTTTTTTTCTTTTTGTTTTTTTTTTTTTTTTTTTTTGTTTTTTACAACATACTGCAATACAAACACAGGGAATTACAACCTGTTATCCTCCAGCTATCTGCCTCTGTGATATGATATGTATCTGCATTCAAAAGCGTGTATTTCTATTCATGTGAGGATCTTCCATTGGTTGTGGTTATTGTCTAACCTTATACCAGTGGTGGAAGAATCAAGGTCCTTCTTCTAAGTATAAGAAGCAAAAAGACAGCATGAAGTTAAATTCCAACAATCAAATTTTTACTTAGTGACAAGTGACAATGGATTTTTTTTTTTCTTTTCACTTATCATTATGAAATAAATGTTGATTATGAAATGTGATGACAATAAGGGTGATAATGACCTGTGAACCTCACTTTCACTATGCTATTCTGTCTGCCACCTGGAATTAATTTTCACATTAAAATTAAGGCTCAATGTACAGTACAAAAGAAATATGCCTGCCATTGTGGAGCCAAAACAGAAAGAGGACAGTGCTTTGTTTTCCTGGTAGTTGTTGGTAGCTTTCCCCAGGTAGAGAAAATGGTGGTTGGTGGAACAACTGAAATAACTGTGGCAACTCTACTTAGGAGGAGTCCCATTGGAGGAGGGAGGGAGGAAGGAGGCAAAGAGAGAGGGTGTAGAGGGAGAATGATAGAAACTGTAGTAACACAAGGGGAAACCTCTAAACTGGCATTCACTTGATGGAGACAGCCATGGTCGGACTGGGACAGAAAATCAGCCCTGAACTTATCCTCCAGAACTGACTTAATGGATTTTTTAACAGTCCACCAACACACCAGGATTTGTCCAGGAGTCCCCATGGCCAGTCCGACTATGGAGAGCGCTCTGAGACTTCAGAGGGTTCAAAACCAACAATCTGTTGGCATTATTTCTACTATACAAGTAAGTAACAAAACCTGCCTACTTATTAATACAACCAGGTGTTTAACCCTGTCTTTATCAATGGAGATGGGGTTTCTAGGTCAAACTGGGATTGTTATGGTTGCTGTGTAATATGAAACATGGTGCAACTGCCACTTATCACTCTTATAGCATTGTTCAGTTGCAGCAGGCAGTGGTCAGTGACAGAGCTCTGATAAACCCACTGTGCACTACCTACTCAGCACCAAACAGGAGACAGACACAGTTAGAGACTAGCTGTTGAACATAGTGGCAGTTAAAGGAATATATATGTTTTTGTCTCAGTAGTACATTCATTAGTGTAAATAAATAAAGTCATTATGTGTTTGTTTGCAAATATGCAACTCTTCTAAAAAGAAAAAAAAAAAAAAAAAGAAAAAACTTACCCACTAGGATGCATAATGTGTCCTGTAGTTTGATGTCTTTGCAGTCAGCTTGGTAAAATGATGGATGTGTTGTTAACTACAGAAAAGACCTTTGGCATATATTCATGCTGCAAGCCAAGTTCTGGTTGTGCTGCAGTTTGGGTTTGGATAACAACCCTGGGGTTTTTGTATGACTATAGGCACCTACCAGTGCTGTTATAGTTATACATATAAAATTACTAATGCAAAACATTACATTATATACAGTTGTGTACTTCATGTATATGATCTATATAAGTGCATTGTGTTCTACAGAAGGGTCATAAAACTTGGATCAGCAATGTAATTAATTATAGCTGTCTGATAGGGCTGGGCAATAAAACAATATTGCAATATAATTTTTCCTCAATAGACATTTAAGCGTTTAAGTGTTTTGACAGACAGTACGAAGAAAATAGTGCTGCGCTGAACCAATCATGTGGCTGGAACGGAGTTCGAAGCACGTCAGGTTAGGTTGATGCACACAGCACAGAGCGCAGGAGTAAACACACGTGCTAATGTTCTGGATACTGCAGTTGCGCACACCTGTACGTCAGGAGTAGGAGCGAAACAAAAGAGAAAATGATGACTGGAAATGTTAACAAAAACCCGAGTGACTGAAGAAGATGCCCTAACGGACACAGCCCCGAATGACAGAGGACTGACAGGTACAGAGAGTCGATAGAGACAGACACAGCTGATAGAAACTATGGGGGATTTTTGCCAATAGAAAATACAAAATACAAATACAAATCTGGCTTAACATTAGCTAGTTCACTCTACCATTTGCTCTCTTTGTCTCTTCTTTCTCTCTCTCTCTTTTGGCTCAACCAAGTATTTTGCAAACTTATAATAACAGTTTTGCAATAACTGTCCTGCGGCGGGCTGCCGCTATAAAATGTATGTACTGGAGACACTGCAGACATAAAGTTTCCAGTTGGAAAGATGTGTCTCTCCTTATTTTCCTTTTTTCTTGTGCATACAGCTTTTTGACATACATCTTTATCTATACACGGAAAGTAAGCACAGGGCATTTGCGTACAAACACACACACGCACACATAGTGGCATGGTTTCTTCCAAGACTCTAATCTATCCATGCACATAAATCTACTCACACACAAGCATGTAGATCATACACAGACACACAGATTATGTAGTAAAACACAACATGTGTTTAATCCCTCTCTTTATCTATTCCTCTGCTGCCTTATTACCTTTTACAGCCCAGGAAAGGCAGTTTCATGCGTGATAAATTTCACATCATAGTCTGTATGTTTTTTTTTCATTCTTGAATATGCAGATGATCTGGCAAAATCAATGAATATATGACATTAGCTAATCCTGTGGATGTGCAGGAACACACATGTTTATGTATTTATGTTTTTTTGTTTTTGTTTTTTCCATACGACTGTGTCCCTATCCCCAGAGTATTATGCATGTGTTCTGAATATGTGTGCATGTATTTGTCAGTCTTTTCATAAGAAAAAGGGCCACCACAAAGATGTTGTGTGCTTCTGTCTGTGTGCGAGTATATGTGAGTGTATGATGCCATAACAGAGTTAAAAACAAACAAACAAAAAAGATACATAAAAGGCTTAAATGATAGGCTCAATGTGACTAATGTGATTGAAACTCATAATAAACGGATTTCAAAGAAATTAATCAGTTTGTGTATGGATATGAACATGAATCACATTCCACAATAGAGGAATAGTGTGTGCATGTGTAAGAGGAGAGATAAAGAAAGTAAATATGGAAGCACTGGTTGCAGTACAGATATATATCACAAAATAATGTTGAGCATTCAGGAGCGTGGTACAGTATGGACAGCAATCTACATGACAAATTTCCATATAAATGAATGTTCTGCACTCAGCCGGAAAGTCAAATCATAGTCATCCATAGTAATGCATGTTAGTCCATAAACATCCTCCACTCAATGGAAATGACAATAACCTCTCTCAGTGTTATAGTGGTATTTGTGGAGGCAGTTTGCTGTGACCTCAGCATCCTATACATTACAATATTAACTAGGGTCAAAAGTTAGTGGGCTCTTTAAATGTAGAAAAACAGCTCTGCCTCATATTTTTGTTTAAGTGTGCAGTTATTACAGTTCAAACACAGATAAGAAGGAATAAAAACAGATATCAAACAGAAACAGTGTGACGAAGTAGCTTCAATAATACAAGAAAAAAACATTATGTTTGGAGAAACACAAGCTGCAAAAATTGTTACAAATCTACTGTGTTATTTGTGTTTGAAGCAGCTGTAGCTTTAGAGCAGTCAGCTCAGTCAACAAATGTTGGCTTTTGCATTGTTACTTAGTTAGTTCTAGCCAGCAGGCAAAATCAGCAATACAAACAACATTGACTGCTAGCCTTAATAAATGTTAGCTCTGGGAATTTAGGAGTATGTGTCAGGGTGTCAGTTCTGAGCCAGGGCTTTTCTTTTGTAGTTCTATTGTGTTTGTTTTATTTCCTGTTTTATTTTGTAATCACTGACCTCCCTCTTGTTTCAGGTGTCTTGTCTTCCCCTTCCTTCTGTGCTCCCTCCTGGTGATTACCTACCCTGCCCTAATGTGGTTCACCTGTGTCTCATTGTCTGCCCTGCCCCTGTGTATTTAGTGTCAGTGTCTCCCTGCACTCCCTGCCAGTTCGTCTTGTGCCTCTACCAGACCTACCAGCCTTTGTGAAGATACCTGTTCTCTAGTAGCCATAGATTTTGACCCTCGCCTGTGTTTTTTGACCTTGCCTCAGCTCTAGTCCTTTTTGTACCGTTGCTTTCTCTCTTTGCTCTCCTGTGTACCGACCTCGCTTTATTAAAGGACCTTGATTTTGGTAACTCTGCCTCTGCCACCTGTTTGCGCCTGTGTCCACATTGCTACGTCCTGACAGTATGTGGCAATTGAACTAGAACTTGAACACAGTTAAAGACCATTCATTTCACTTAAGCCAAGTTAAGGCCAGTTAATTTAAAGTGGCATGAAAACATAATAAATACCACCATGTGATAAATGAAAAAAACAAGGCAACTATACAATATTCTCTTAAGCTTCAATAAGAGGGTAAATATGATGGAGAGATCAGTAAAAAGATGTACATCCAATATCAAGTGCTAAACCCACTTGATATTGTTGAAACTAAAAGTTTCTTTGGCAGGAAGTTTAAATCAAAGACCTGTCTTAGTTTTATTCTTAGTCATATTTGCTGTATGGCTGTGATGTCACAACAGTAATGTCCATCTGGTCTGTTGGTCAGTCCAGACTGAAATAGCTCAGCAACTACTGAACAGATTGCTATGGCATTTGGTACAGGTATTCATTATCCTCAGATGATGAACACTCCTGACTTAAGTGTCATGAAGTCAACTTCTATGGTTCAAAGAAAAATCTTCACAAGTCATACATATGTCATGAAATTTGATAAACATTTGCTCCAGAGGATGAATTCAAATGACATTGGAAATCATCCGTTTTCCTACAGCACTACGAGCATGTCAACTTTTTTTGTATAAGCGTCTACTTGGTAGACTGGCACAGAATTCTCATAGTTCCAAGATGATATATCCTACTAACTTTGGCAATTCCTTTACTTTTCCTCCCATGCCACCAGTGGGTTCACATTTTTGGCTGTTAGTGAAATATTTCCACAACTATTAGCTGGATTGCTATGAAATCTGTTACAAACGTTCATGGCCCCAAGAGGATGAGTCATATAACTTTGGACTGACAACTGTGGATTTACTCAAGTCCAATATTTTGCTTCATGACCAGTTTCAGTATTTAACCCTCTTTTTAAGGATAAAATGTATGTTCTTGTTTGTAATAGAACTGTTGACTGGTTCACTGGAAAGCATTTTTTTTTCTTCTTTTCCTTTCCGGTCCTCAGTGGAAGTGCAGCAGTGACCACAGTTTGTGGTTCATGTACCTTGGACTAATGGTGCCAAGAACAGGCAAGATTATCATCATTTGGCTGCTCCAAAAACTCTCCAACATTTAACATGTTTAAGGTGGGGTAGAGTAGGCTTCACTGTCCATGGTCATAGCAACATTTTTCAATAGGAATAATTGAAATTTGTCAAAAAAATGGACTTGATGAAAGGACTTGTAATCAGCAGCCCTTAGGTGTGAATGTAGTTGATGAAAGGGCTGTTGCAGTTCATCAAGTCCACAGCTAGATCTTAACTAATTTCTTCTGAAGCAAGAAAATGCCCATTTACAATCACAGTCAATGGAATAAACAGTTGTTTACAGTATGTCAGTGAAAGTGTGTTACCTTCTATATAAGAAGATTTTTTTTTTTTTTTTTTTTTTTTTTTTGCCATAAACAAAAATGGAAAATCAAAAGCCACAAATTGAGTATCAAGATATAAACTAGTGATGTCAGGAGATGACATTTTTTGAGTTGTATTTGTCACAGCCTTTGGAGAAGCTCCAGGCTTTGTCTTTTTTACACAGTTACTGCAGGAAACTTGCTAAGAGTTCCACATTATAACTCATCTCAAACTGTATTATATGTGAATTCTATGTAGTTGAAAAGCCCCTTATATAGGATATAGAATATAGAATGTTATGTGTTTTCAAATCTAGCCTGGACTGTTCAAGATCATCATAATAATGCATCAATTTCTTTTAAAAGTGCAGGACTTTTTTTCTATTTTCTATAATGAAGCTTTGTCAACCATCAGTGTATATGGATTTGTCATGTATAGAATAATGGTTCTTTAGACACACATGTAAAGTCACATACATACATATAGTGTGCATCATAACAGATTATCATTATCACACAGAACCACCCAACATGTAATTTAAATTATAAAATAGACAACAAATGAATTTAATGAATAAACACAGCCCACATAATGCTATCAGTCTGATTACAAATCACATTTAACTGAATGTTACTCCTGTTCCAAGCTAATCTTTATTTTCTGCTCGATGCAGCTCTTTCATCTGCCTCTCACTGGCACTTGAAGAGGCCTTTGGCTTTAGCACCTCGCTGCAGTGCTGCATCTAAAATTATAACTCTCAAAGTGGGCCAAAGAGATTTAGATTTCACTGCACTGATGTGTAGGTGCCCTGATGCTGAGTTGGAGAGCTCCTCATGTTGTGCTTCACATATTGTCAGATTGCTTAATTTAAATCTTTAACATCTACAGTGTCACAGAATAAATGGTTGGCAGTTTCCTCTTCAGTACTGCTGTTATAGTCTTCAATGTTCTTAGCAAGTTGGTAACAGAAAACAATGTTATTCTTGTTTGACTGTATCAGAGTTGACATGTTTTCACATCAGTGCTGCATTCAAGTTTCACTCTGTCAGTCACCAGGCACCAAAAGGATAAAATGGAAGTCAGTTGTTGCCTTAGAAACCTGTTTTTCTAGGCATCTGTTTATTTTGTGATTTGACACTGTAAAATTTCTTTTTAACATCAACTCATGAATATGTAGATAACATGTAACATAAAGGGTACTGTGGCCTGCATACTAACACAACTGCTGGTATCACACATCAACTTTATAAAGTGTCAAACACACCAGAACAGAGAGTCCTATTAAGAGTCATAATTGTTATTTTCAAGTGAGCTCCTGCCAACACATTGAATAAGTATAATTGTGGCCACTTTTCTATGAAGCTAAAAAGGCAGTGGTGGGTCTCCACTATTATTAAGGGGTGCTCCAGGAAGTCCCATGAATTAGGGGGAGCTGACAGAGACATATTTTGAAAAGAATTGTTAAAATTGGTGGAGCAGAGACAGATATCCTGACATTTAGTTCAAGCTCCAAACACACTCATCCTACACTTGCCTGCCTGGTAAATCTCCCTGTCTTTCAAAAAATCTTGCACCAAGTTTAGAGGCTTTCTGTTGTTGCAATTTGATGTCTCTAAGTCTAAGATGATGGCATCTACAGGGTTATTTTCTCAAACTTGACAGAGTTCCATCAGGGCCACACAAATCATTATAAAACAGTTTTCACAGGCTGAGTGGTCCTACGTCAAGCCTGGATTACCAGCTGTCCTGGGACCAGGGGGTTAAAATGGGCTGGAGTCCACTGGAGCTTAGCTCTGCTTCCTCACTCATATCCAGGTTAGCCAACTCTCAAACTTTTGGTGTAAGACACCCTCTTACATTTCAGCTAAATCCAAACATGGTTTTCTCTGCAGAATCAAAATATTGTTTTCTTTCATGGCAGTGAACTAGTACAGGGAGTTTTCAGTTTCTATAAAATGTTTTAATACATGGAAAGATATTTCATTATTTGTTCAAAACTAAAAGGAGAGAAAAAAAATAATCTCTCCTTCTGGGCATCATCGTTTGGCTTTGAGACTTAGAGGTGCTTACTGATAAACTTTTCTTACCTCAAATGCATCTCAGGGTCATATCACCTTATTTACTTGAAAGATTTTGACTCCCCTCTAGCAGTATCTGGCCATGTAGATAGTTTTGATTCAGTTCATCAAGGTTTTGAAATATCGGTCCATCATCTGTTATAAATATGCAACCCAACGCCATGTGAATTTTTCACTGATGCCACAAACATGTTTGGTATCATGACACTAGACTTGATGAATCTCACCTCTCTAGCCAAAGAAATCACTATATGAGCAACGCAACTGCTAAAACCCAGAGTAAAAGCAGAGGAAAAGCAGACATCGGTCATCATGTTTTACAGCCATACAGACAAGACTCTAAATTTCAATTGTGTTTTTCCTTTAAAAACCAATGTTTATATGGTCAAAAGTGCTCAGAACTCATTATAGCTCACAGCAAGGCATTTCTAAGATATGGATGCGGAACCCAGACACCTGTGCTGCTTATTTACCTCACGCCACGAGGAACAACATGTGGCTGAGAAGTGATTTTGGTCAAGTTCACTGTTTCTATTGGAAGTAAAAGTTAAATGTCTGATTAGTGTATTGTGTCAGGGAACCATTAATAATGGACGTCAAAATATTTTACATATTTTACAAATAGATTACCTGGCAGGGGGTGGAATAGCTGTTTGGCTTTTCAAATGGCTAAAATGGAGAGGCTGGTTAGTACTACTATGACTATGGAGTTGCAGGTCAGAATTGAATTACAACAGTATCAACTGACTCATGTCCAAGTAATAGATATTTTCCATCCACTAAGCCATCAGCTGTAAGAACCCGACAAGTACCTAGTCTTTCCAAGTTTGAAAATGTCCAGATCTCCACAACTCCAAAGAGCCAAAACTGGACATTGTGTTCAACTTCAGGTAAGAAAACAACTGTTCTCTTTTTGCTTTTATACATATTCCATGTATCTGTGAAGATATCCTCTTGGACCATAAAACATTTTGATCTGACAAGTACATATTCAGAGTTGACTTCTTTTTTTTTTTTTTCTTTTTTTTTTTTTCTGTTCATACCATTTTTATATACATATTTGTACCATACATGATATACTGGTGCCTATGTGGCCTTTTTATCAGCCTCCAGAAGAGATTATAAAAGGATAAAATACATCTGTGCTCCAGTTGCTGCTGTAGGTGTCGACCTTATTTGTTGGTATAAAAACACAGCATTCCATTTTTCTCAGATAATACACATTTCCCCACCTACTGTTCCCAAAAACATGTTGTTTCTGTCATGAACATCAGGAACATAATTCAAAAACAGAAAAAAAGAGAGACTGGAATGGTATGAATAAATAAAAGACAGTCTGTCTGTTCCCCTGATGATTTCTGTGTATTACTGGAGCAAACAGTTCATTCTCTGAGTGATATGGTAGTGTCATATTTGCACAGTAAACATAAAAGGCAAAGGAGGACATGCTTTCTACAATGCTCAGACATTCTGTCTGTAAGGCTGGAGACCTGCTAATTATTGTTCTGACCTTCAGCAGATCTTTATTTTCTGAAAATGAAGAGACTTTTTCAAATCCACTCTGAACAGACATGTTAAATGTGTCTGATTTAACAGTCCTGGTGTGTGATCTCAAGCTCAATTTTGGGCATTTTGACAGACAGTGTTTTTTCTACTGTTTATCTTGCACAGCAGTGATAACTTTCAAAGAGTTGTTAATGCCTTTAATGTCTGAACAACAACTTGAGCATGGCATTTGAACACAAAACAAAAGTTTTTCCCTGATGTATTTGCTAATGTGCAATTGTGCCCACCTGAATGTTTCTGCATTCCATGTTAATCCAAGCTAATTGTACAAATATCAACTGCTGCTAGCAAGGTATCCCCCTGATGTGTGCAACCATCTGTGTGGCAGCTCAGACTGCTCTGTCTGATCTCAGAATTCACCAGGACATCTGGTTCTTCTGCTCTGTATATTTTTTACTACAGTTTCTCTCAATTTTCCTCAGTCTCTGTATGATTATAAATTAGCATCATAGAGCATCTGGATAAGCAAACATTTCTTGCTCAAGTTAAAACATTCTCAATTCGTGCTGATGCCTCTTCACCTCAGTTTGTGCCTCTCTGGACAAACTTGAATCTATTTGCATCCACTTGCATCTATCTATTGACTTCATATGCAATTTCTTCTCCTCTAAAATTAGCTTTGTGCTCCGTCAAAACACAAAGTTATCATGCAGAAAAGCCTGAGGGAGAAAGTCAGGGTGGGTGGCTAGCCATACCGAGCACAGGGATTTAACTCTGGAGACCAGGGGCTCTTTTCACTAAACTTGCAACATGTGATTTTCAAAAAAAGTTTCTCATTTTAAATTTGACACATCTCAGTAATAAAAACAAATGCCAAACTCGTGACTTAAACATAAGCCGTGTCAGAGTTGTGTCTGCAATCTCTAAGTAACAATCATGGGATGCTGCCACCATTTGCAGTTTACATGTGACACTCACAAATCACTTTCAGGAAGAAGGCCCCTGATTTGCATCCTCTGCTCTGCAAGGTTTTACACCACTAGAACATTTGATTAAGTTATGGGAAAGACTGTGATTTTGCTATATATAATTTGTAAAAAAGAAGAAAAAAAAGAAAAGAAGCTGATGTAGTCAAGAGGATACTATAATGACAAAACAAATGCTTACAGGCAGATGAGTTGATAACCAAACAGATGGGTGAAGGGTAGATAGGCAAGCAAACAGGAACAAGCAACAGGCATCATCACTCAGGGAACACAAAGGCACATACCAAGAGCTAAATCAGATACACTGGGAAAACGCCAAGGAGCAGCTTTTCATGGAAGTACATAGAATAACACTGATATATGGACAAAAGAAGGGTACTAGTAAAGTCCAGGTTGATTATGGAATGAGGTGCACGCGAGGAGAAACTATGACACTGCATAGCTGATGACGAGTGAAAACTGGTGTGAGGTATGGGTGGAGCAGACAGGGGAATGGGAAGGACTGGAGTGAACTGAGTTGGGAAGAGCATGACGATCCCATTCTGTGCCATGCTTTAACTCACCACACTTGGCCATTATTTAATCAAGACCTCATCTCCAGCTTTAGTTGTTTTAGCAACTCAAACCATGTGCTCTGAGTAGGTTAAAGATAACAAAAATAAAAATGCATGTATGTATGTTTTGTTTGTCAAGTTCAATCAGAGGCCGTTATGTTGATGAATTCACCATTTATAGTAAATAGTTGTACATTTAGCCCAGAAAAGGCAAAGGATCAACAAAACCAAAAGCTTAGCACAAACAGTGGTGGAGGAGGGAGCTGTGATGATACTGACATGAACATATCAGTAGACCACACTGTTTATCTGAATATGGCTATATGATTGGATACTTACTAATCAGCTGGTCACCAAGCAGCTAATTGATGAGTCAATTAATGGTAACGGTATTGGCAACTATTATAGTATAGACTGTGGAACTGAAGTGTCATGAATGAATAGGATCCAGACATAGGGATAAACTCAAAGCTTTAACAGTGAAAAACCATGTAGAAAAGGTCTTAAATGTCACCAAATCCAGTAAGGAAATTATCAAGTTCAAAACACTGGATGCCACTCAGCTGTTACAACATAACTTCACCTTAACTAACACTACTGACACTAGCTAGAACATTTTGTATAGGGAGTGAACAGTTTGCAGACACACGCAAAATCAATACTCTCTGGTTAGAGTGATAATTTGAAATTAAAACAATTTGGCATTACATCACCTCTAACTGTATTTCCTAATTCAAATATGATGTATGAACTATTTTTAGGACACAAGGTCATCAAATAATTGTTGAAATTAGGGATTTGTATACAACTTTTCTGACTGGTTGATAAGTCATTTTGGGGCTCTGTCTGGTGGTGTTACAGAGTGAACATATTTTGAGTTAAAATGTTAACATAATGATATCAGTGATGACCAAACATACAAAAAACACGCCAGGAATATTATATTTCTGAAAATCTCCTCTAGCATGACCTGAGGCTGAGATGAGTGGCACAACAGTATCATCCTCTCCCTCGTCAGTGACAAGGAATCGACACAGGAGTGGAAAAATAAATGCCAGTCACGCTCTCTGACCCGGCCCAGCCTCTCAAAGCAGTTGAGAAATCAAGTAGTCTGTTGTTTTAGAGACATGACAGTGCCACCAAAACACCTGAGCTCAGCAAATGGGTTCACAGCCCTTTCCTTGACCTCTCTCGTCCTTCCTTCCCTCCTCCTGCTCATCTCTCTATCATCTCCCCTATTGACCTCCACTCGCCGCAGCCTCTATTTAACTGTCCTCCTCTTCCACGCCTGCCTCCTCTTCCCCTCCACCTTCATCTATCTGCACCGTCTCCTTCTCTTCATCCCTTTATCTCACCTCCTCGCTCCCTTCATCTCTCCTTTTCATCTTCCTTTTTTTTTATGCTGTTCTCTCCTCCTCTTCCTCAGCCTACCAACCTTTCCTTTTAGAGATACTTTCATTATTCTCTCTGTCTGTCCGTTATACCACCCCCATATAGCCACACGCACACATACTCTCTCTCTCTCTCTCACACACACACACACACACACTGTCCTCTTATTTCCCGTCAGCCCAAGCCCCATTTGACCTTAGTAAATGCAGCCATAGAACGCCTATTGATTTATGCATACAGATGTAGCGTGTGTGTGTTGCCTTGTTCACCCTTCTCAATGTCACATGCTCGTTAGCTTCCCAAGTCCCTTTCAGAGTGTGTGTATTAGTCAGAAAAAGCAAGACTGAGTGTTACGTGCATGCTGCTTGTCTGTGTGTGCATGTGTGCATATATGTGTGAGTGTGTGTGTTTACGTGCCAAGCCTGTGTGATTGAGATGGAGAGGGTGTTGCAGGGTTGCTCGTCTGCATGCATAATCATCTGCACCCCAATATAGTTTGAAAGACGGCTCCTCTGCCCAACCAGGGCACAGGGATAAGGACAGGGCAGCCCTCTGATTGGTAGATGAAGGAGATGGATTAACCCACAGGGCCTGGTGCTCTCTCTGACTCTCTCGTTCCCATGTTGAATAATGTAGCTGTTTGTCTGATGAAGAACAAGTAAAAGGGATGAGACAGAGGGAGAGATGTTGAGATAAAAGAATGGAGCAATCTGCAAAATGAGAGCAAGTCATAGGATATTGGGGAGACGAACAGGAAATCCAATCTGTGTACAGCAAAAGCAGATGGGGAACCAAAATAAAATGAAAGGAGGAGGATGTTTCACCTCAATCTGCCCCTCTGCTGTACAGTTTTTTGTACAGACTGCCTTGAAGGTTTGTGAAAGTCATGGTCTCCTGATGATGAATCTTCAGCTATACTTCATATTTAGTGCTTATTAGCATGCCAGCACACAAAAAGTAAGATGTGATGGTGAGCACAATCAGTGGTTAGTATATCTGCTTAACATCAGTATGTTAGCATGTTGCTAGATGACTGTAGTTTCTTACTGGGAATTCACATTAAAAGTGAGATATCAGCATTCTATTCTCAGAACCAGCTGTCCTGTGATGAACTGACATCAACTGAGAGCAAATAACTCATTTCAACTATTGGAACTACAGGACAGACAAAATCTGTCCAAAATGCACTTTATGTTGTTCTTCATTATAAGTAGGATTTAAAAAATGCTCATCTATCTACACACAGAAGTGAAATGGTGGTTACTGTTATGGTGTATTTATTGCAGTTATGGTGGGATGACACGTGTTTGACCAATCACGGGCGACAGCCCTATGAGAACCCACTCCCTTCAAACCATGAGCACCTAGGATTTGACTCAGAGCCAGCTCTTGGAGAGTGCTAAAATGTGATCCTGGAACTTGTCTCCAAAGCAGGCAGTGGACAATGGAAACAAAAGCACATCCCAGGACAAGGTAAGTTAGGGTAGTGTAAAAGAGCTAAAACTGTGTTCAGCAGGCCTGACTGACAGTGGGAATTTAGTGAAAAGAAATTGCTGATAAAGCAGCAAGAAACCAGCAGTGTTTTCAGTATTGATTCAGCTAACCGATTCCATTTCTGTCCATAGAATCTACACATTATACAGTGTATTCATGTTATTGTGTCCACCCCATATTGACATCTTAATAGTGACACTGATTGGTCCAAGGAGGTTGTTACAGATAGGAGTGATGTACGGTGATGCTGTGATTGGCCCAGGGAGGTCGTATTTTTGTTCTATTTTGTCGGAGACAACAAAATGTTATTTGTTATTTTGACTGTTTGTCAATGGAGTGCATTGGGGTGTATTGTGAGACTCAGCTGGTCTCAGTGCTGCTTGTCACTCATTTTGATGAGCTGTCTAACTAAAGCAGAGTCCAGCCCAAAGCGGAGGTAACCCCCATCTGGAAAGCCTCTGTGTGCTGTGAAGGAACAGACGGTCAGTCTTACATGACAAAAATCATCTGATATTTTTGAACAGGACGTGTCCACTGAGTTTATGTGTAGTTGTTTCTTACTTTTTTCCTACTTTGTTGTTGCTCCCTGCCATGTGGCTGCCAGCCACAACCTGCTAACTGCTAGCTAACTGCAAATGGTTAATGCCCTAAAGCCAAAAAGCAGATTTTTTGCAAAAAACAGATTAAGGCCAAACAGTCACGCACATTAAAAGTTAAACTGTAATCTGCTTATTTCATTATTTAATTGCGATAGCTTTGTCCATCATAATTTTGATCAATGTTTGGCATCCAAAATAAGTGAATACCACATTTCTTTTGCATCCACACCTGTCAAAACTTGTAGCAGAATTGTTGTGGATTTTGGACCTAAAAGGTTACAGAATCTCTGCTTCATATGGGAGTCTGTTAATAGCTTTAGCCAAATCTGGCTTTGTAGGAAATGTGGATGGACCATCATCAGCTAAGTCAGCTCGGGACAAACACTGGAGATAGCGTCTGTAAACCAGCCAAGCCACAGTGAGGACAGGCTAAATGGGTCATGGACCAAACGCTGGTGGATCCCCATGAGACAAGAGAAGAGGTGTGTTTTGATGGGTCTGGGTCCCATGGTGAGACTGCCTAAATTTACTCAGATTTGGTCTAGGAATGAAAATGCAGCATGCTTGAAATCCTCAAGGGTAAGCCCAAAGTGGGAAGGGCAGTGTGCATGTTTATGTTTAATGTCATTTGCATAGCTTGCTTATCAACTGTTGATAGAAATGTTGACCATACTGGTGACTGGATGAGTGCCTTTCTGGTTCAGGGACACTCTCTGTAACCAATCTGCCTTTCTAAGCTGTAGTAAGCCCCGCTAAGCCAGTTTGAAAGTTGCTGCCGGTCTGCTGTATGCCTAGAGCATCGATTGACACGTGTGTGTGTGTGTGTGTGTGTATGTGTGTGTGTGTGTGTGTGTGTGTGTGTGCCTGTGCCTGTGTGCCATAATGCCCAGAGGAGGTTGTTGGGCTGTAGATAGGCCACATACAATGTTCCCATTTGAGATAGAGAGAGACAGGGAGGGGGGGATGAAGGGAAACAGACAGAACTGGAGAGAGGAAGTGAGTATTTTTGGGTCATGTGGGTTGCCCTATTTAGCAGTTTTTGCCGACATTTCAAAGACACAGTGCACACACACAAATATACACACACTCTGGCACCCAGTCATACACCAACAATCCATTTTGCTGAGTAACATCAAAAAGGTCTGTTTGCTTGAGCAGCTTTTCAATATTACTTCTCATCAATAAATCACGCTGTTTTGTTTCTGCAGTTTCCTAGATTATTCTGCAGGAGCAGCACAGGAAGGTGATACTGTTTAACACTGTGTGTATCTACCAATATGTCTATCAAGTGTACTTCAGGTGTTTTCTCTATAATTGCTTAATAGTGCTGAATCAATGCTCTGTCCACACACTCTGTGCACACACATAACATCAGCATCCTCAGGAAATCATATAAACTCCAAAAGGAAATCTCTTCTGAAATGCAGATAGATTGACTTTTTCATGAATTGTTTAAGCTGGAGTGATTCAGAGCTGAGTTGGCTAAAACTATCAAATGCTAGGAAAGAAAGTGAAGTACCTTTGGTCCTGAATGTACACCTCTTCTCAGCTCTAAAGGACATGCTATATAGGATCCCTTTCTAGTAGTAAGTGTCCAGCTTCAGCAGAACACTGCGTGCAGTCTGAATCTCAATACAAAAATTAGCATTTCCCATTCTTTGCTTGTCTCTTTGTAAGTCAAAGATCTCTCCTGTGTTGCCAATAAGGGACAGTGATTGTTGCGCATTACTGTGACAAAGTTGGAAAATACAAAATTTAAGCGACTGTAAAAACACATCATACACACTCTTGTATTCATGTAATAGAGCCAACAAAATAACATCACTTTGACAGTATTATGTTGGGCTAGGGATCACTTGAAAAATGTGTTACTAATGGTGCCAATATGACACATACTTTATACATACTTTGATATTCATGCTAAAACAACACTTAAAATTTTACCAAAAATATACACAGTTATACCTCAGATATAGTCCGCTGTTTAAGTATTACTAGTATTATTAGAGTGCCTATCAGTGTTAGAAAGAGGTATTTTGTATAGCAGTATTCTAGGGATATTACTGTGGGATCACTCTGTTACACACTTGGTAATGGATGTAATGAACTGTCAGAGTAGTACAGGCACAACACACAGCAGTCTTAACTGTTTCTGTCTGTCTGGTTGATCAGGGAAATATCTGCACTCAATTGTAGACCTGCAAATGTGTTATTCTTGGCAAATATCCTGGGGTTTGTTTTCATTGAACCAAACAGGTTAAAGCAGGGTGAAAGCAGGGTTGAAGAGGCTCTCCACTAATTATGACAATTTTAACCTATTTTGTCAGTTTGTTGAGTAATTTGCTTATCTTCTAATACTTATGGATGCCCCACAGATTCTACCCTCTCCCTCCCTCCTCCATGCTAATGATGTTCCAAAAGTAGATAGGAGACCAAATTACCAAGAAGGGGACCTCAAAGACACTTCATTAGCCTTAATGCAGGTTCAGGACAGAGTCAAAAATCCTTTACTGAACCAGAACACATGGGTGAGTGTGAGTGTAACAGAAAGTGTTGGTTTTACAAAGGTACATTTGCATGTATCAGCACTGGCTAGGCAGAACATTGATATCTGACAGCCCTGCAAAAATCTAGATTACAACATTTTGAAACTGAACATCTCATAGAGAAGAAATTAACTTAAATTAACTCTTTTCCCAACATAGAAAGCCAGGAATATTTCCTTTGCCTCAATCAGCCACTGTAAGACGCATGGTTCTATTTTTACACCAGCTCATTTTTGAGGTGTCAGGGCCAAAGATTCTGCAGATTTTGACTCCACACAAACACTGTAGCAGCTCATTTCACTATTTGGCTCCTCAACTTTTGTTGAGGTTATGTTAATCAGTGGGACCAGCTGCTGTAGTGCTTGGCCTGGAATGAAAACCAGCAGACTGTCAGGCCCTCCATGTAATGTGTTTGAAAAGCACTGATGTGCAGTATTCAGAAAGCTGACACCAGGACGCTGGGATGCTTTTGAGTAAGAGGAGAGGGACCATTAGTTAGTGTGGAAGAAGACAACAGCAGAATAATTGCATCCCACCACCATTCCCCTACCTTTGATGGTTCTGCGTAATGTAGTCCCCAAGGAGTATTGGACAGTTGCAAATAAATGTCAGCCAGTCTGTGTGAGTGCAGAGCTTCCTGTGTGGTGCCATTCAGTCACACCTGCCTTGACCTGAACATAGATTTAGCCTGGATGTCAGTGGCTTTGGAGCTTCAATCTTGGCTGGATCAGGACAGTGTGTTGAATGAAGAGGTGAGGGTGAAGACATTTACCATAAATTACAGATGGTGTGGCAGTATAGCAATATGTTATCCATTACTACAACTCCACAGTGAATTAACATTGTGTCCTATAAATGCTGATTCCACCCATCATGATGATATAACCTTTCACCACACGTACAGTTTTAAGGTAAAGAGAATCTGTCTCTATCATCATAATGTAGTTTAACCCTCTGAAGTCTTCAGAGGGTTAAACCACAGTAACCAGCTGATTAGAAATGAGCATCACTATACCACCTGTTACAAACGCCACGGCAAAACACTGTGCAGTGCATCATGGGGGCCGACATCTGTTGCAGATGCAGATCAGATACCCTCTGATCATAGCGCAGTATGCCTCCAACCTGCTTATGAGAGCACAGCTGAGAAGAGGCACTAAAGCATCAGGTGAAAGTCTGAACTATTCTGCTGTTCCATGGGGCTATTTTAGCTGCTTAGGTACAGATGGTACAGTGTGGCTGTTGAAATATAAAAAAGAAAAAAAATGTATTAGATCACCAGATTGTCCTGGTGGTCTAAGATTAAGGCATTGACGATGAGCCAAAACAGTGATTTTGAGTCCTGCTGGGTGTCTTGTCTTAGATTCTATCCCCAGTCTCTTTCCTCTCTCACTTCCTGTCATCTTTCTACTCTCAACATTATCAGGTTTTCTTTTGTCATGGAGATCATGGTAGGACAGCATCTAATCTAAGTTCATTTTGTTTCCATATGCACCAATACTGTCAGCCCACCATAAATGAAACAGGTGACTGTTAACTGTGTGTGAATGACCTTTAAATTATGTCTGTAGTCTTGCTGTAACACGCAGAATATGCAAACTCTAGGTCCCCAAATGAACAATGAATGAAAATACTGGCACATGGTTGAACGTTTTCTGCCATAGATCTAAAATGTACTTCTCTAGAATTATGTATAGCAAAAAAAATCTTCAATGTTTTCTTGTAATCTTGTCAGAAAATTGTGAGAGAGGAACAAGCTTATCTGTCTTCCATTTGTTGTGCTCTGGGATTAAGCAATCAACCACCCACTTGTGCAAAGTGGTCATGGTTTTCTCTGAGGATGTGAAAGGGTCGTGCAGACTAAAAATGCAAATACATGCAGATAAATTGTAGCAACTTCTTGGGACTGCTCAGGCTTGGTTATCTGCATGGGTCAGGCACGGTTAATGGCCATTTTCTGAACATTGAGGTTGTCTCAAAGGTGTCACTGGAAGGTTTAAGAGATTTAGGGCTTATTTTATATAATCTTTTTATTGATTTGCAAGCTATATGTGCTGCACATAAGTTTCTCCTGTTTTGTATTGTCTGACTTTGCCCCTAACATCTTTTTCTGTCAGGTTTTGATGTGTACTTTTTTTTCGGTTTCAGTTTGCACACTGGCTGGCAACCAGAATTTCCCTCTGTTGGTCAGTAAGATAATGTGAATACTAAAGTAGAAAATCCTGCTGCCTAAAAATACACCCATCACAATAACATCATCTGCTAACACAGCCACTACAGCACACACATACTGACAAATGCTGAGGAAAAGCTCTGCACATCCCCTGCCGCATGTTGTGCACAAACAAGTCATGTCAGTTTTCCGGTCACAGGCTTTCTCCATTGCCAAACATTTGAATGGATGTTGATCCATAAATATTTAATTGGCCCCACGTCCCCCCTGAGAGGAAACTCCAAACTCTCAATTCCTGACTAACAAGTTTGGGGGAAGAAGAGGAGTAAGCTCAGTATGGAGGAAGAGAGAGGAAAAAAGAAATGGCAAGAGATGTTTGTGTGCGTGTGACACCACAAAAAGTGGAGTGTGTGCTCTTCCGAATGAGTGGATTCATCAAAGCACAGCGTGACAGTGATGTGCCATTGACGTTCGCTGCAGGAAGGGAGAGAGCACGGAGGGAGTGAGACGGAAGGAAGGGTGAGGGAGGAAAGGGGGTGAGGGAAGGAGGAGGAGAGAGGATGAGATACCACAGAGTGACATGTGTCGAACATTATGAGATCGACTTTTAAAGGACAGTTACGGAGTAAATGAGTAAGTGGAACGGCTGGGAGGAGTGTGTGATGTTCACTGTGATGGATGGATGTGGAAGGTGATGAAAGACATGGGGGTGGAAGGTGGATGAAAAAGACAAAATTTGCTGTGCATGACTCATATTGTTTATACATCGCTTTGGATATATGTGATTCAATATAATTTTAAAAGGAGAGAGAAAGGACAATATATAATTGAAAAAAATATATATTTTGTCCCTGGCCTGATTACCACAGAAGCAGTGTGTGTGACTCAACTTGATGACTGATTGACTGACTGACTGACTGATGTTCTCTGCTTTAGCTGTGGGCTGGCCTGTCCAGGGGGCACTGACATTTTCCAATGAACTCATCATTCACAGTCCTATAAATACAGCTTCAACAGAGTCATATGCTACATACATATAGGCTCAGACAGACATGACGGAATGAGTGCAGCAAAAGTCCATCCATTACCTTTACCAGCTTAGCCTTTGGCTTATCTCAGCTAACCGTGGGCAGAGGTTGGATTCGGCAGACTATCATAGGATTAACATAATGTATATACAGACAGAGTTAATTAACATAACCTATATATCTTTGCATTGCAGAAAGAGAAATTACTTAAGCACATAGAATATGTGCAAACTGAAGACCCCAGTACTGACATGTTGTCTCTGGGTTTAAACCTTCTTGTTTTGAAGTGATAGGACTAACCACTGAATCACCTCTGACAAACTGTCCAAACAAAGCTACTTATAGGTCACATCAGTGGCTTCCAGAATGAGAAGAATGAGAATGAGAATTTTTTCTGACCAGCCACAAATAGTGTGGTTAGGGATGTCCTGATCAGGTTTTATTGACCCCTTTACTTAGATTTTGATTTTATACGTGTCTGACACATTGGAATAACTGCTTTAGCCTATTAAATGTGACAAGCTTTATTTTTCAGGAGCTACTTGATCCAGAAAATGAATGTCCTAAACTAATCATCTTAAATCATTTATATGGTTCAAATGAATGTTTTACTGGGTGAATGCTACCACTGAAATGAATGTGAAGAGATTCATTGAAGACATATCACTGGAGTTGGAAAAACATTTAGAAAAAAAAAAAAACAACATTTAATCCACTTGCACATTTACAGAGGTGTTACAAAGAGGAAGTTCTTCCCTCACAAACAGTATTTAGCAAAGTTATTGGAGTGTAGACACCACAGAGCACACAAACTGGACAACATGAAGTTACCCACAGAATGAAAGTTACTTATGACTTGCTACATGACCTGCAGTTGGCGGAGTTTACAATTTTAAGAGGGAAGGTAAATCTTTGTATTTTACAAATGGCCCATTGTCATGGTAATGTAAACACAGGTCATTTCAAATGACCACTGCTGTTATTTTAAGACCAGTGCTGTCATTCACTTAAAGAGAGGCTGCAGATTGAAAAGAGTGAAATACAAGGTCAGGCAGGTGTGACCAAGGCAGAGGAAGAACTGGAGAAATATGAAGTGGAAAAAAAGCAGATAAGGACTGAGGGATACAGGGAGGAAGTAGTGGAATTAGGGAGGGGGGAAGGAAATGAAGACATGAAAGAGCAGAGGAGCGGGACGGGGAAGGAAACTGAGTAAGACAGAGATTAACTGTGCTCTGACCTCTAGCAACAGCATCACTGAGCTGCTGTCTGTCTGATTAGAGCTGTTGCATACTGACTGTAGCACCAAGGACGCTGCAGTGGTAGGCAGGACTTAGAGTATTAATTAATCTGTGACCTTCATTGACCTTTATCACAGAATGGCAAGAATTGTAACAATGTTAATAGAATAAAATGTGTTCCAGCATTAGTCTGCAACCCCACTGCTCTCCTCCACCCCTCCTGTCCACTAGAAGTATCTCAGGTAGCCAGCTGAGTCGGGCTGATTGCAGCTGAGTGTTGATGTATGTAACTAAAGTATATTCTGCCACCGAATGTGAGCCACTTCTGATCCATATATGGCTGCCAATTTTGCATAGTTTGTTGCAGTATAATATTAGGCTGAGAGCCAAATCCAGTCAGGAGAACTCAGAGCAGCTTTGGACTGGTGTCTGCATCCAGAATTGGGTCAGTGTACTGGGGACCAGTTCTGGCCAGGGCCAGCCAGGCTGGCTTCTCCCTACCAGACTGAGAAGGTGATACGTATTTGGCTTATTGGTATAATATATGGGTAACCGAACAGGCCTACTGGGTCTCAGGGGCTCATAGACCAGAGTCTCTGTATTAAGGGAGTGTTAACGTGTTCTTCAAAAGTCAATCAAACAAGAATAAAGAAATGCAATAGGACCACAAAGACACACAAAAAAGATGCAAAACAAGAAGAAAGGTATGCAAAATTATCACAAAACAAGATCCAAAATGACTACAAAGAGATGCAAAACTACTACCAAGAAATACAAAAGACACGACTACCACTGAAAAGAACATAGTAAAAAGAGATCCAAAAAATACCACAAAAGACTGAAAGACTCAAAACGACTACAGACACACACAAAGAGATGCCTACAAAGAGATGCAAAACAACCACAAAGAGAGATAAACCCACTGCAAAGAGGTGCAAAGTGACCATAAAGTGAAGCAAAGGATTGTTTGATAAACTATTGTAGATGGCCAGCTAACTGCTAACATGATCCAAACTATAGGAAGTCATATTTTTAGCAGACACAGTTTGAGAAATATTTTTTTCTCGCTGTGAGTTTTCATATTGTCAAGATTAAATCTTTACTACACAGTCATTCATTTAAGATTGATGATGTGACTAAGTTTGTAAAAGTGCCGGAAACAAAGTTATCCTTGTTGAAAGCTTTTCTCAGGCCATGATTAAAATGAATGCTGCGTCTGCAGTGACTGGCTGCTTAACATGTCTCTGTTGTGCATTCACGGTGAGAGCTGGAATCTGAAGTGCCAGAGGTGCAGAGAGAAGAATCCGATAAATAAGAGATATGTACCGACAGAGGAGACAGGAGGAAGAGAGCAGAAGGCAGAGAATGAGGAAATTAGTTTGAAGTGTAAGTAAGCAAGTACTTTTGACAGATCACTGTAGTCTAAACATCTTCACTGGAGCAGCTCATTCCTCCTCCTCCTGCTTTCTCTTTGCAAGACGTCATGTCAGCTCCTTTTCTTCACTGTCTCTTAATTCTTAGACAGACTATATGACAGCCTCTTCCTCTCATATCACATAGTATCAACAGAGATAGTTCTTCTACAACAATCCTCTAAATGTCGTTCTGTTTGTACACAAAAAGCTAACCAAAGCCTACGCTCTTCTGATGTGTTACTTTGTGCATATGCAAAATGTTGAGTTATAATTCTCCACAGTTACAGCTATAAAAAATCTGGGTGCTGCCTAGAAGCTTGGTGATGTAGTGACTACTTGCAGGGCTAGTTGATTAACTTCTGTAGTTGGCAAGCTAACCAACAGCACGCTAGCAAACCAGTAACTTGGTAGTGCAAGTCAGTCACATAGCCTTTCCAGCTAGCTGTCTTACTGTCTGTAGCCAAGGTATGTAGGTTGTTCACTAACCAGAAAGTTTGTTGCATACATTGTCGTGTGTCTCATGAGTATCTGCAAACCATTTCTCCTTTATGGAGCAGTTTATGCACAGGTGTAACACAGCTAAGGGGCTATGATAGTTTCCTCTCCTTTGGACTCTCTGGCTCAAAGGTCTCTCAAAAATCAGGACCATTAACATGGTTTTCAGTTGGTCAACAGCACACGTCAGCATGTCAAAATTTAAAGCTTATTTGAATTAGCTTCCAAAAATCTTGCAGAACACATTCCCAGAAGGGCATGGTTTTGAAATGGGATGTTTAACACAATCGTATTGGGGTAATTTTGTTTATGATTATTATCAATAGTACATACTTGGTGCAAAGCAAGTAGTTTTAGTCTGCATTTTTTTTGTGTGTGTGTGTACATGTGGCTTTTGAGTGAAAACAATGATTAGCTGCCGCCTGTCTGTCTGTTACAGTGTAAGCCGAGGTTGTTTCCTCCGTTCCTGTCTTATCTGGTTTTGGAACAGGCCTCTCGGGATGGAGATTAAGAGGGACAGAAATAAAGAGGTGCTGCCAAATAAAATCCATGTTGAGGTCTCCTCTACAATAGGCTTTCATGGAATGTACTGTTCCTTCACTGCACTTGCGATAGGATTTTATTTTGTGTTTTATACATATTTTTGATATATTTTTATCCAACAAATAACAGCCACCTTGCGTAAAAATGTAGAGATCTATTGTGTTCTTGGGGTGCACACAGGCATATATGGAGTTTGCTCAGACGTTTGCTTAAAAGTTTAGAGTCGTTCTAGTTCAAGTGAATGTGCAGTGTGCTTTGTTAGGAATGAGAATATATCTTGCATATGCCCAAAACACAATGATTTCTTGGTCACACAGGCAGATGTTTACATTTGAATAACACAAAACAAGGGCTAACTTGACTAAAGATTAAGTGACAACCATATAGTACAATGTGTAACAAAGTTCTGCATGTCTACTAGAAAACAGTAAATAGATGTGACAGAAATAAAACATCATTTGTACAGATGAAGGTCAAGTTTTCATGAGAAAAATGCAGCTGTGTGCACCCACAACAAGCAGCAACCACAAGGTCACCTTATCAAGAAAATATTCTTCTCACGAATCAGGTTGAGGGAAGAGCAGAAAGCAGCTTTTGTCTCCACTCTTAAGTAAGTGATAGGTCACTAACAACACCTGCACTTCCCTGTGTGATTAGCTGTCCAAACTCATATATTGTCACAGAAGTGTTGTGTAGGCAGTAATAGGCCTACAGATAGTAACAAATAAGAAGTGAGTGCATGGCTGCCAGGTCAGGCAACATTTTCTAGTTTAAGAACTAAAAAAACAAAACAAAAAAAACCAAAAACAGCTGCTCAAACATCTGAAAATCTGATTTCAGACCACAGAAAACCAACTACTGTAGTGAGCTTCACATTTGTAGACATCATTACCTTGTACTGAACCAATTTGCACCAAAGTTGGTGGAGGGATGTGGTTTTGGCATGAGAAAACCCCATTAAAGTTTGGTGTAAATCAGTTTTTTTTTTTTTTTTTTTTTTTTTTTTAATTTTCCCACTTTCCTTAACATTGTCAGATAGGACAGATGCACAAAACAGACTTGTAGGAACAGGTGCCATTCTAGTTTATGCTGCAAATGACTTGGTGGATGGATTGTTAATTTTCCAGTTTTATGACAGGTGTAACAGGCTTTGATTGCATTTGTGTAGTCATCTGCAGCTGCAAATCATATTTCTTTTGCATTTACATGATGCCTTCAAAGTGTCAGAGTGGCATGGTATAGCTGACTGATGACCAGGTGATTTGGGTAAGATCCCACATGGGAAACTAATGTGTCTCTAGACTCTTAAAAACAAAACAAAACTAACTTTGGAGTATTCTCCTTAGAACATAAAAGGGACAATTAAACACATTACATCAGTGACTACGACAGCAAACCTTATGGACACCATGGACCCTGATGGGCAGTCTTAATTAAGCTTGATCACCATTTTCCCAGCGTCAGTCCTTTAGTAGATGCTAGACCCTTAGTGCCAAAAATTCACTTATGGAAATTTCACTGTATCAACAGAAAATCACACTTCACAATCACAAAAAAATGACATATAAAGGTGTAAGCAGCCTGTGTGGTGTGTTGTGATACAGCCACAGAAGTTCTTTGAGTGAGTTCGAATGAAAAGCAAGTAGCCATGAGTGGGTGGGATTACGCATGGATTTACCCAGGGCACCAAAACACAGGCGAAAGATGTGTCCATGCAAGTCGAAAATGTCTCTACTGGACTGCTCATTGGCTGTTTGAGGTGAAAATTTGCCTCACTTTATTTCTGAACACACCCACACGCACACCCACATTGACATGTGACCGATTTTATTGTTTAGGCATGAAGGGAATTTTAATTTACAATGAAAATAGTTGTGCAGACTTTGCAAGGAGCCATCACTGGTTTGCAGGTTTTAGTCTTCAACACTGCCCTTTACCAGTGGGTGTAGAGATGGCATGACAGTTTACCATATTTTAAAATTAAATCCTATGCTGTACTGCACTGTTTTGTTCTGTTGACAAGTTGGACTCAAGTGCCTCTCAAAGATTATTGCAAAGCCATGCTGTTTCAAATTGCATTGCCAAGTGCTCGGAGATTATTAACAAAGCTGTGCTGCTTTTTGCAGTTGAGTGTGGCGTAGCAGTAACAGCTGGCTCGCAGCCACAGTGTATGAATATATTAATGATGATGCATGGAAAGCTCTGATTTTTCCCATTTTCTCACTTGAATGGAAAGTTTACATAGCCTTCAATGTGCTGAGTAAGTTCTGTAATCCTCAGACTCATTACAAACCCACTTAAAATTTTTAAAGGGTAGGGAAACAATCAATTGGCAAAACAAGAGCTTAGTTTTCAGCTTGTTGAAAAGCTCACATTTTGGAAAATCCATGGTGGCAGGTGAAAAGCAGCATTATTGAAACAAAATGCATTCTTCCTGCCTGGCAAAGAGAGTGAGTGACTGATTAAGTGACCTGTCGCTGAGTTAAGTCCAAGAAATCCTGCTGCTATGAGTGACATGTTGACGGCTGAGTAAATGAAATCCAGCGTTTTATTGCCAGCGAGTCACTCAGGCGGTGCATGGCCTTTTCTCTGGGATTTGCATTGAGCTTGTAGAATATCATAGAGACACACATGGGCATAGACACACTTCATCTGAATCAAATGGACAAGCAGTCAACACAACACGTTAACAGTCACTCATAAGGATGAGCTCCTCTCCTCTATCACGCACCACACACACACACACACACACACACACACACACATGTGTGTATGTCAGTAATATTTCTCCTTGCTCTACAAAGTAGCGCCGTGTGGCCTGGTTATGTTATTACCTTAGCAACAAGCTGCCTTATATCCTCGCTGAGCAAGGCTGTGTGTGTTGATGTGTGTGTGTGGGTGAGCAAGACAGAAGCAGAGAAAAAGAGAGAAAGCCATGAATTGCATTTTTTATGCAGCAGATCCCAGTTATGTGTATGTATGCTTGATTTATTGTGTGTTTTTGCCTATGCATAAGTGCATGTGTGTGTATTGATTATACACATGTATAAACCTGGATTTGGGTTCTCTGCAGGCAGCACACAGGCCTATTGTGACCTGTATATGCTTTAATATTCACACAACAAATATTGGATTACATTTACAGAGGCCTGTTATTGTACCAGCAGCTCAATAACCCTGCTGCTCGGGGCTTACTGTAATTGTTGCAGTTATGGTTAATTAGCTTACAAACACTGAGGATTCAATCTCAAATCAATATGAGGAGAAAAAGGAGCGTACAGGCTGCTGACCCACAGGTGCCTTTAAATAAAAAGAGAACACTTAAGGAAATGAGAATCTAATATCAAAGCTGTCATGAGTAGCATTTTAGCATCAATAATTCAGTACCGCCCTTATTTTAAGACTGCTATAATAGCATAATTACTGTAACAAGCATGATCACCATCGGAAAGACAGGCAGCTTCTACAGTCTGAGTAAATTTTACATTTTTTGCTAGCGAGGTGGATTTGGCAAGAAATCTAATTGTTTTGATACAAAAAAAAAAAAAGGGGAAATGAATACAATTCTTTCGGCTGAAATAGAGCATTTGGACTTTCTGACAGAGACAGATGGTTTGAGTAAAAGGCTGATAGAAGAATTACTCCTCAATTTTTTATCCTATTTAAGCAAAATATGCCTGGCTCAGGGATGGTAGACAGGAAACAAGGTGTGCTGAAAATGTTTTCTGAATCTTAATGAGCACTAACAGTAACTGTGACATCTGATTCAGGGTACCAATTTTCTTGAATATGGTATCATTTTCTTGACAGTAATTATAGGAGTCATTGTAAACTGCACACACTAATACTTGGAAGTATCTAAATGAAACATTGTATTTTAGCCTGTCCCCACCTCCTACACATGTTTGACAATCAACCAAATGAACCTGTGCTGGAGAAGCTCCCTCTGTTATCTTGATGAAACTGTGGAGGGAAAAAAAGAAAAAGAAAAATACTCTCCATCAGTTAGGGGTGTACATAATTTGTGCCCCTTTAAATAAGACTACCACAAAGTCTGAGGTAAAGGGTGGTGGGATCAGCTTTGCAGTGGGTACATTTCCAAACCAAGATGGGCCATAGGCTACAGAGCTAAAGTCCTAATATTACTTCTTGTCTGGCTTCTGTAAGTCATTGTAATCACTCACTGAGTACTCTTTCATCAGGTCTGAGGTTTCCAAGAAAGAGTATCTACTAAAACACAAGGAAAAAAACTAACTAAAGTTTAGATCACAACTTTGCCTTTGTTTTAGTTTGAGTTTTTTTTTCTCTTCTAATGTCATCTCTTCAGATGTTTATCTGCAATCTTTGTTATCTAAACTAGAGAAAGAGTCTACAGCTATGCTAGCGGTGCCACTTAACACTAAACATAAAGTAGGACTACAGCTGAAGCTGATTGAAAAAGTCATCAGTTTGTGGGCATTTGGTCGTAAAGCAAATTGCAATAGTGACCCACTGGTGGCGGTTTAGTTAAGATCACCAAAGTCAGTATGATTCATCTGGGCCCCACTGATATCTGTACCAAATGCCATGAAGATCCATACAGCAGGTCCCAAGACTACATTACAGGCTACTAAAAACTCTACATTGCTGACGTTGGTTCAGCATGGCTGTGAGGCTTTCCGCGGTAACCGTGTCTGGACAAGGCAGAGTCCCTTGACTGACCTGTTCTATCAAGTTGAAGATGCTTAACCCACAAAGGTTTTGGACTTTTGGGAAATAGTGTTCCTTAATTAATAAAGGCTGTTAAAATCAGGACGTATCCCACCTGTCAGCTGGGATTTGGGTCCAGCCCCTTCACAACTCTCAAAAGGATAAGCAGTATAGCTAATGGATGGATGGATGGATAGTGAAACTAATTGGATAAGGCATCAATAATGAATCAATATTTGAGTACTCATATACAGTAAAATCCAGTGTCTGCATTGATTCCTGAAAAGGAATTGATTTTAACCTTGCCTTGAATTCATACATTCATACATTTCAACAGTGACTATAGAGTGCGAAAGAGAACAAAGAGGAGAGCGAGAGAGAGAGAGAGAGAGAGAGAGAGAGAGAGAGAGAGAGATGTTGGAGTAATAGTTTTACATCCGAATCAATAACTTGAAAATAAGATGAAACATTCTGTTACCAAAGATAGACACACTCTTAACAGATCTCTGCAAAAGCTTTATTTTTTCTAAGGTCAAATATAATGTTGGTAGCACAAGAAAAGGTGAGATACTTTGACAGTGTATCAGCAATGTATCAACATTACAAACAAAGGTGGAAAAAAACAAAACAAACAAAAAAAAACATATTGAGGTTATTGGACTGAAATAATGAACCATGTATCTCACAGGTTTTGTTATAAACATAGTTCTTGATCCTTCTGATAGTGACAATGAGGGCCCACTTGCCAACATAATTTCAAAGTTCTTTTTTGAGACAGGATAGATTTGCTGCAGTGTCTATGGGAAAGAACAATATATTGTAAATATGCTACATATAAAGATTGCTGACACGTCCAACTGAAAATCCATGTGAGCCGTTCCCATTGAAGCAGCAAAGGAGCAGATAATTGGAAATGAACCTGCATCTCATGAGTGCAATGCAGTTGCTAGGTTATCCTCATATTACTTGGAAGGTGTTTCACTAAGCTCTGCCTCTTTCTCACCCATTGCTCCACTCCTCCTCCTTTTTCTTATCCCTCTCTTATCCCTGCCTTCAGCCATGCTCTCCCCATCTCACATCCATCCACTTAAGGTATTTCCTAATAGATCATCTCACCTATTCCTCCATCCTCATCTCATCTTTACCTTCACATCCCCATTACCATCCACTCCTTGAAAATTGTCACTATTCCTCTCGTTATATTTTAATCTCATTCTCTTTATTCCCTCTATTCCCTCTATCCATTGCAAGCAGAGAAATATAATCGCAGTGTGGAATGGAGTTCCCTCCCTATGATTTCCCCCTGGAAAAGTGAAAAAAAGTGTAGATACAGTATATGGGCCAGAATACTAACAGTTTGTTGTCTGAGCTTCGATGGAAAAGAAATGGGTGAATTATTAATAGGAAAAGGCTAAATTTCAAAGACAGTGGATATATAAAGATATTTTTGCTGAGATGCAGCATTGTTCTGGGCAGTGAAATATATTCTAGTTTCCTACCAAAACGGTGAAATGTGCCTTTCTCTAAAAGGGTGTCAAACATCTGAACACATCTGAAAACACAGTTTAGAATAGAACATGGCACGTTGCTTTTCATACCTTAATGTACTAGCGTAGCCTAGAGCCAGCCAATCAAAACCTCAGTTCCTGACTCAGCGCTGAAACATTCCTTGGCACTTCTGGTATAGAGTCAGGACACTGTAACATCTAATCCAATATGAAATTAAACAGTTGTATGAACATATGAACAAGTACTGATCAGATGTGAAACAGGCTTTATATTGAGAGAGCAGTAAAACACTAGTTTCCAGCTTTGTAACTGTATCTTTAAGTAACTAACAGGGGAACAGTACTTGTTCCCTATGGTTTCAAATTAGCTGCTTTATTTTGTCAAAAAGTAGGTGAAATTTAACAATACCAATGCATGGAAAATATAAACTGTGATCATGATTGTTTTACTATTAACTATATTAATGAAACCATATGTTACTAGACAATAGCTGTTACTATACTGACAGGAAGTGGTATTCTCATCTAACTCTCTGCAGAAGCAAAAGGTGTAGACTCTAAATTGTTTAACTATTTCTTTAAGCCATTTGATGTATTTGACAAAGGGTTATATCTAGTACCACCACAGGAAAATGCATGATAAGTGTATTCCACATGAAAATGAAAAATGTGAAAAGTATAACATTGTAAAATTGGTCCATCAAGCTGATGTTCCTCTAAGGTGTCTAACAACTTCTGGAATGATAAGATCTAGAGCACAGTTATAGTAAGAGCTTTTAATAATTTGCAGCAACTAAGTTTTCAACATAACATAGATGGCATGTTTTCATCTTCATCAGAATAAGAAGCAGCAGTGGTAGTGTAGACGAGCAAATGCCATATTGCAGCAGCATGTACACCAATCAGCCACAACATTAAAACCACTGATGAATTAAGTGAATAACATGATCATCTCATTACAATACAATGTTCTGCTGGGAAACCTTGTGTCATGACATTCATGTGGATGTTACTTTGAGACACACCACCCATCTAAACGTTGTAGACCAAGTACACCCCTTCGTGGCTAAAGCACTCCCCAATGGCAGGGGCCTCCCCCCAGCAGGACAGTACTCCCACCACACCATGAAAACTGCTCAGAAATGTTTCGAGGAACACGACAAAGAGCCCAAGGTGTTGACCTGACCTCCAAAACACAACAGTGTTTATGGTAGGTGGTACATCTAAAAGTAACATCCAAATAAATGTTACAATACAACATTCTCAGGACCCATTCATGAGAATGTTGTACTGTAACAAGTTGATCAATGTTATCCACTTCAGCTGTCAGTGGTTTAAATGTTGTGGCTAATCAGTGTATAAATGCATATCATTGAAAACATCATTGAAATTATCAGACTTTTAGAAAACATCAAAGAACGATTAGAAAGGAAGATAATTTTGTAATTTAATCCACACGGATCAGTTGAGTTTGGTGTATAAATCCAGTCCTATGGGGATGAGGAAATCTTTTCAGTACTCCATAGTTTCCCGCTAGAAGCTGATCCACAATTTGCATTCAAATGACGGCATGCCAATATATACTCAAAGATTCTTAGTGCAAATACTAGACTTATGTTCTGCAATCCTCATTTTTAGAGCTTGTTTAGTTTGGCCAACATCATCACAGACAGTTGAAAGGCAAACTCTAGGAGGCTTGGCATTTTGGGCTTTTTGTCCAATAGAGAATGCCTGACCGTGCTCAGTGCTGACAGGATAAATCTACATATGGTTCTTGACAACTCTTTGGAGAATTAATAGCATGATGGATATAAAACGGTAATGCATGCAGTACTAAAAAAGTTTCATATTGTAATGGTGAAGGCTATGTGTTATGTAGCAGCAAACACAGTCCAATTTACCTAGAGTACTTTAGCAGCTCTCAGGCCAAAGAGCCATCTGAGCCATTCCATACATGAAATGAAAAATTATCCTTTTAGGGTACTCCAGTGTGAGGAGAATTATTTGGATGTAAAATGGGTTGGTTGCCTGTCAGAACATTTGGTTCTCTGCAATACATCAAATTCTTTTGATGTAGTGGTCAAAGCAAAATGATCCCATTACTTTATACTTGAAAAGGGTGGAAGTGCCTCTCAGGTCATTAGAGCTCAAGGCAGGCTCAGTTGCTGTGATGGAAGAAACCAGAAATTAGGACTGATTCTACTTGACCTTTTTCAAGCCTTGCTGCTTAGCTACTTCATGAACCCCAGGGACTTTGTTCAGTGGTGCACAATTTCACTTGAAATTATTTATTTTGGCACTCTGGATACATGCGGACACTAAGGTACGTTATTTTAAGACAAGATAAACTTTATTACCATAATTTCCGGACTATAAGCCGCTACTTTTTTCACACGCTTTGAAACTTGCGGCTTAAACAATGATGCGGCTAATTTATAGATTTTTATGGGCTAACAAGCTTCATGCTGCAAAAACATTTAGACACCTGCGGCTTATAGACAAGTGCGGCCTGTATATGTACTTTTTTTTTTTCTTTGTAAATTTAGTGGGTGCAGTTTATAGTTAGTCAGATGTGCTCAATAGTCCGGAAATTACGGTAATTCCACAGGGGAAATGCATTGTTTTGCTTTATACACTGCCTTAAAGACTGAATGTAAACAATGACTCCATAAACTTTGCTCAGGAATCCATTATGCAAGATATATCAGTGTCAACAGCAACCACCAACAACTGCAACTCAGGTTGACTTTATTGTAGAATGAATGGTAAATGTAACGTTTAGATTGGGGTTAAGGTTGCACTGATATCACATCAAGTATTAGTTCTGGCACACTAATTTAAATCAGGTGAATAAATGGGCCACACACTCTCCTCTGATGAGCTTCCTAATGTACTTAAGGGACTATATTCAACAGAGAATGGTGTGCCCTACTCCTTTCCAGTCTTTTCTCCAGTCTTGGGATAAACAGATGTACAGTAGTCAGGGTAGAAGCAGTTCTGAAAAGCTGTTAAATCTCCTTTGAGGGTTGAAGCGCTTGGCCTTTGTAAGGGAGAATAATTCCACTACTGTCATTGCTGAGCTGCTACAGCCACAGTTTTGGAGGAAATAGTCTGAATCCTATTCTGAGCAATGGTTGTTTAACAGCTCCATGGCTTCAACATAATAGGATTCAAATATATGAGTGAAATTGACTGAACATGCCTGTGCACTTCCCTTTCTTTAGTTTCTGTGCACAATGTCTAGGCAAATGTGGAGAGGGCTCCCATGACTGTTCATTCACATTTAAAAATTAAAATTGTAACCAGAATGTTTTCATCATACAAGCATAGTTTTAACAGCTGGTAATGCAACTAAAGGGCTGTCTTCACCACATTGGTGAACATTGCACATGGTTGCAGTTACTACTTTAAAAAGTGACAACTACCAGTTACTCAGACAGCAATTAACTAAAGTACATGTTATACTACATAGCATAGATGTTTTGACTTGACTTATGAATTATAGAAGATTTAACATGCCTAAATAATATCAAAGGTATATAGTGAAATACAATATACTTTGACACACTAAATGGCTGACACAGTAAATGCATACATACAAAGGAAACAACAGTTCAATGAATCTCACTTTGTTTTTAAAATAATTTATATTTCAGCATTTTAAACCTTCCATACAGTCACAGCTAATTTCATGACAAACTCCTGAATATGGTTGACTGTTGGGTAGTAAGCTAGCTCAAACAACATTGCAATTGTCTTTTTCTTCTATAGACAGAGGGTACATATTTCCAGTGTTTATGCTATACTACTGACAGACTGAATATTTTTTTATATTAAATGCACAAAGATTAAATGATACCAATATTCTCAAAGCAAACACATTTATTTCCCCCAGTGTCCCAAAATTAAATGTAACTAGGTTTAGTAACTGAGGTGTAATTACTGAATATGACATGAAAATAACTTTACATTTGTTAAAAGTATTGACATTACCTATTCTTTTATAGCAGCCGTCAAAATCAGTGAAACTGCCTAGTGTGTTCGACTAGAATGACAAACCACACTCTCGACTTCCATAGAGTGCTGATCTGCACTACAAAATCAAAAAAAAAAAAGTTTTAAAAAAATAAATAAACATAAAATATGTGCATATATATGTGTGTGTACTGTTAAAAAAAAAAAAAAAAAAGGACCATTGTACTGTACATATTAAAACGTGGTCTAATGGAGTCTATATGATCTGGCCTTGGCAATATGCTCTGATTCATAGGCTGTCAGTATCTCAAAAGACCTTGTCAAAGTCCAAAGCCTTGTACCATTATGTACAATTTTCTACACAAGGCTTGAAATGTCAGCTTTACAGTGGCATAGGAAAATCTTTACTGTGCAAAATACAGACTGTTACTGTTACTCCAATAAATATGCTAAACCCAAGGAAATGTTATGGGTGATGGAGAGATTGTGTTGTAATTTTGAACACACAAAAACTGGTCCATATGTGTTAAGTCTGTTTCCCCACATTAACTCATTTATAGTATTAAATCATTACCAAAAAAAAAAAAAAAAAGTTTGCTATAAATTATACAATATAATGAAATAAGAAATAAAGTATATCTTTCTCAGGGTAAATGCAACTTACTCTAACTGTACACAGCAAAATCACCAGTGTTAAATTAACGGTGGTCAGTGTTATTTTAACACTTGATTTATCAAAACTAGAGTAAATTCCTGAAAGTGTGTGGATGCTGTGGATTTTGGTCGTTGCAGGTATGTCCACACTTCCTCCCACAGTCCAAAGACATGCACGTTAGGTTAATTGGTGACTCTAAATTGGACGTACACAGCAAAACTATTACAGTGTTGAAATAACTCTGGGTGAATGTAAAAAAAATTAACACTTTTAAAAGTGTAATACTGAATGGACTTCCATGACTCTTCATCTAGCAATGCTGACATTTGTCAGTTTTGAGAGAAAAAAAAATAAATTGCCATGAATGAATTATTGAAATCAGTCAGTTATTGATGCATTTGGTGGTTGACCAAATTACTAAGATATCACTGTTTTAGTAAGTGTTTTAGATGGACATGAAACACGTACAGATGATCACTCATGCACTTACCATCTTGTCCTAAGTAGATGTCAGAGATATTTATTTATATTAATTGTCTTCTACCATTGATTAGTCATTGCTGTGCTTACTGTGTTTAAACATCACATCATCTACTGAAAAGGTCACTGAAACCAAGCAAATTCCAGCACCTGCTGTGCATGAACACATATACATATGAATATTAACATTATTGCCAGACAGAACACTAATACTCCATGATTCAGCAAAACTCAAAATTACTACAAAAAATGTAATTTTGATCAGTCTTCACCAGAAAAAATAAACAAACAAACAAACAAACAAAAAAACACCTTTGATGAACTGAAGTCTACACTTGCCTTCCTACTGTGATGACCCAAGGCAAGAGCATATCTGATGGCACATCTAGATCACATAGCTTAAAGCTTAAGGGTATGTATTCATGACGCCATTTACAGACAGATTCTATTACTGAGGAATTGCTCACCATAGCACCATTACTATAAAGTCACTTGACAGCATCACATAGGGCGCTAATAGCTCTAATATTCCTTTTCATTGTTCTCTACTGCTCAGTTTTTGATTTTGTTCTCTTCAAGGGATCCTATGTGTTAATTAAGGGAACCTACATCTCATCTCAATTTGTACTCACCAGCTTCGCTAAATGTCTCTTACTTATGTATCATACTTGTAAATAAAGTGCAAATAAAATAAACAACACAATATAATACATTGCTTTTTTCAGAATAATGATAAACTTATTTTGACTGCACAGTCATCCAAAGCTGTTCTGAGCTTCTTTTTTTATTCAGCAGAACAAGTCTAGAGAGGCAAAAGGGGAAACTACACTTTGAAGCAACACAGTGCTTTGGTTTAAAACAGTTCCACTATAAAATATTTAGAGAGAAAATATAGACAGGTGGGCACTGAAAACCCCAGATATGATAAACCTAATGACCAACAGAGAAATTCAGTGGAAATATTGCTGTGCTGAATAGAGTCTACATATAACAAAAGTACACAGGGTGCTCTCTGTAGGATACAGAGGTGTTTATTTAGGAGAAAGGGGATTAATATGTGATATCAATATATGCAATATATGTAAATCCGCTTTTCAGGGCATCATATAAAATACTGAGAAGGGAGTATACATTCAGGAATAAATGAAAATAGATAATGTCAATGTATTTGCTCTGGTTATAGGGTAAACAACAACAGCTGCACTTTACGAAGCTCCACTGGGGAAACATTCAGATTGGTGACGCATCACAAAATGCCAGCAGCTTTTTTTGCCTTTTTCCTCATTAAATCTGCACTGCAGAGTCATGTTATGTCAACTCCAGCCATCCACCCACCCACTCACAGACTCACAAACTCTATTTCGTGCACACAAGCACAGCAACGCGCACAACCACTGGGTTTCATGCATGCACATACACACACAGAGAACACCTGTGGGTGTCCAGTTAGCATGTTTAGTTGTGTTTGCGGTGGTTTAAAGCTGCCCTGCCTGAAGGCCTACAAAAAGAAAGAAGTTGCTGCGGAAGACTTCCACTGTGTGGACTATGTGTGTTTGCATGTGGGAATGTGTCTCCCTGTTGAAAACATAACTACAAGTCCTAAAGCCTGTAAGTGGTTCACAGAAGCTGCAATATTTATTACACCACACAGTACAAATAAGTTGACAGTATTGAAGATTCTGGCTTTTTTAGTTTTTAAGTAGTGCTGTGTGAAAGTTCAAAATCACCTGTCCATTCATGAAAGAGAAGCTTGGTGACATAACAAGTAGGTGTGCAGAAAAAGTGGTCCTTTCACACTTGTATACTGAAGCAATGGTTCTGCACACTGTGCTCCATTTCGATTCTTTTTGTATTGTCTTTACAGATAGGTCGATGGATTCACAAAGCATATATTGCAAATCCTAGAAATACAATACAGAATAGAACGGTGCAGTCGAAGTGTGTTTGGCCCATAACCTCGAGGCTGATGAATCAAGACCATATTCTACGATGTGTAAAGAACAAAGCTCCATGCCAATAAATAAACATCCATATCTGTCAAATCTATCTAAAGCAGAGTGTCTCTGGTTTCAAAGAGGTGTATATGTTTGTTTGGGTTATTGATATCTTTGCTCTTTTTCTGTAAAAAGTAACTGTCAACATGTATAGTATCACTTCTGTGCAAAATGGAATTCATATGCTTTGAGACAAAAGAAGACAAATATGAGCAAAAATAGCCTTGGGGTCAAGAGTTAAAATGGCTAAGCCTGATGCCCCATTTAATGCATGTCCAGGGTTAAGAATGTATTTTAGGAGAGGCCCTCGCAGCAAAATAAAGCATGTGTGTGAATTAATGTTCTCTGTATCTGTGTGGAGTTTATGTCTGCATTTTTACACAAGAGAAAAACGTCTCACTGTGGGGTTCCTGAATGCAGACAGTGTTCATGTGGACACACAGCTCTCCATTATTCATTATATTACTTAAATAGACTCATAGCTGCGCTAGAGGTTTTCTCTCTGCAAAACTAGGTCAATTATTTTACTACTCTTGGATCTGCAGGTGCTCACCAATCATCACCCTCTCTCTCCTCTCTCTCTCTCTCTCTCTCTTTTTGTGAATGACTAGTCATAGTTTTTTGTTTGTGCTGTTTGAGAACTGGAGGAAAGTGAAGTAAGGGACTCTGAGTCAAGTAAAGATGGAGACAGATTAGTGGATTCTGATTTCTGAACCTGAACTGACTCCAAACACATTTGTTATTTGTGGTATACACTTTAAACAAAGTCTAATGGCTGACACACATTTAGAATTTTAACACATGCTCTTTAATGCTCCCCTTTTGGATGTGGCCAACATAATTTAAAACATCCATTCATCCATTATCTATGCTGCTTAACCCTTGACGTTCGCAGGTAGGACCGAGCCAGTCCCAGCTGACACTGGGCAAGAGGCGGGGCACACCCTGAGGGCTGGCATATATAGACAAACAACCATCCACGCTCCCATTCACACCATCGGGTAATAAAGAGTCATCACTTAACCTACCCTGCAGTCTTTAGGCTGTGGGAGGAGGCCAGAGTACCCAGAGGAAACCCATGCAGGCACAGGGAGAACATGCAAACTCCACACATACAAGCCGCAGGTGTAGAGTGCTAACCAGTGCACCATTGTGCTGCCCTAAATGAAAACAAAGGGACTCATTTTTATCCTTCAACTCTTGTTATCAATTTGGACATAAGCATTTTCAAAGACTAGTCACATTTTTGTACTGCATCACTGCTTTGAGATTTTTAGTTGAACACACATAAACAGATCTCTCAAAGCCTCTGAAAATATGGTTTAAAATCTGAAGTTGTTCTCACTAACATGAAATATTCATGACTAAATATGCAACAGTTGTAGTTGATGCTTTGAAAAAAAAAACAAAAAAAACATCCTCATTATTTTTGGAGCATTTAACACTCAAACTCTGAGCTAATCTGCTTTGTCAGATTTGGCTTAAACAGATTTGGACGATAAGCAAATAACCCCCACAACTGTCACCAGATTTAGATCCAGCAACACTAGCAGAATAAATAACAACTTTAATGTGAGACCAACACATTTCAGCTTGTGGCCCCTTCATTAGAGTCAGGCTATAATAGACAAAATAGTGAGTTGATGCTGATCATATATTGCATGTTCACAGTCATGCAAGTACTACACAAGTGCAACAGTTGGTGGTACAAGGTAAAATGTAAAGATAATGATAAAAAATCTAATTAATGCTTCATCTGACGTATTCCTGGGTATAATCATGGTTATGATGCCCTGAACCTCACTAGTTCACAGCACTGTATTACTATCATTGTGCTACTGGTTACATGACTGACAGCAGTGTAGCATAACAACAAAAGCATCCATCCTAATGAAGTATTCTTGAATTTCCTTCCAGCTCCAGGGCCGCTCCTCTGTTCTGATCATGACCTCTGACCTCACTGTGGAGGAGGAAAAGAGAACAGACAAAAAGATTGGCAGTTATATTGATAATTATGGCATTAGGGAGATACAGGTTTCATGGGCTGAAGTGGTGAGACTGGTTTTCTGGTCCAGGTTCAGCTTTCTTGTGCTTTTATTTGTGTTCACTCATATTTCTGTCTGTCTTTCTGGTTAAGGCGTGAGAGAAGGGGATTGGTGGGAAGGGTTTTTGTTTTTTTTGTTTTTTTTCCTGTTTTTTTTCCAAAGGTGCTTTGACTGAGCATCCATGTCAGTTTTCAGAAAAGCGCTGCTACTGCAAGATATGCCATTGGAAACAGATATGCCGGTAGATAGAAAGAGACAGACGGCCGGCGACACAGGAACTGACTACAGGGAGGCAAAAAGAACTCTGCGTATAATGCCAGTACCCTGCAAAATCCTCTTTTATCTATAGAAACTTTTCAGAAATAGAGAAAAACAACAATTTTCCCCCACTGACACCTCTGCAAAGTTGTATTTTACAAATCATTACCACAGGGCTGGCTTGAATCATTTTCTATACATGTGAGGAGGAGCGTTACCTTTCATTTTCAGTCCAAAGGAAATAAAAACTGATGCCACAAGATTTCCAGACACAATGGATAAAGTACTGTAGCAGTGTGTGTTGGTGTATTTGAACTATATTTCAGTGATGTTGTTTTATTTTTGCTCTATGACTCTTTTCCACAGGGGTTGAGGTAAACAGAGATGCGGGGAAGTACGGATTGATGGAGGGGATTTGTGGAAGGTGGAGTATTTTGGTTGTTGCTTTCCACAAGCCATTTGAGACTTAGAAGATTTGCTGCATACTTGTAACTCTGATAAAGAAAACAGCTTCATTAAAACTGACATTTTGATGAGAATGTTG